>NC_081183.1:23472049-24072049 GCF_029867415.1 Vicia villosa | reverse complement strand
CTCCAATTTGTAATTTCACTCGAGTCATATGTAATTTTTTTTCTCTATCGCACCGGTTTCTGAACTATATAGTAGATCGACTAATCTGACTCGTGCTACGGAGGTACATACACTGGCCAAGCGTTGATTCTGTCAGGAATCGAACTCGATATTTCCTAAATATCATTCTTTATAGAGATTTGTTTGACACTCAAACCCAAACGCTTAGTTAAGTCATATGTAATTTTGATTTCACTTGTTTTACTTTGTTTTGGTTCTTCATATTTTGTATTTTTTTTAGTAGATAATAACTCCCAATGACTTCTTTCTTGTTTCTATGTACATGTTTTTTTTTCTCCCTTGAAACTTTGACGAAAAAAATAAAGGGAGTACTTTGAAAAAAAAATCAAATAAAAAGAATAGAATGATTTAATTGGGAAAATATTGAATAGTTTATTTTTATTAAAAAAATCCAAAAAATTTTAATAGGTTAAAATAAAAAAATTTATTTGAGGAGCGTCTTGAAACTTGAAACTTTGTTTGAGTTAAGAATTTTGAAAAAAAAAAGGATTAAGTAAAAAATTAGAATGATTTAGTTGGAGAAAGTTTTGTATGAGTTATGCCTTTTAATATGATGAACTAAAAAATTATATTTGATGAAGGTTTTGAAGGAAAGTATCATTGAAATAGGAGAGTTTACCATAAAAAGCCAATAATGTTTCTAAAGGAAAATTGTTATAAAAAGAAATTGTTGCACAAAAATATTGATTACATTTTTTAACATTAAAGTGTCTTCTTTAAATGATAAATTGATTTATGGAAAATACTTGAAAGCCCATATCGATTTCAATCAACTAAAAGTCCATGGTTTGAAAATGGGCCTGGTTCTTTATTAAAAAAAGTTGGGTCTCAAAAGCCCAATATACATGAAAATCAAGACAAATTTATTTGAGACTCCTACAGTTTAATCTTGCACCCCTCGAATTGTTTAAATTTTTTATTTAAAGATTTAAATGACATAATAATATTTTTATATGAATTGTATGAGGTTAAGGTGCATAGGTGTTTGATAGAAATTTGAAAATCAAATAGTATAAGCTCACGCACATAGATTCAAGGCAGGTCAATTTTTTTTTAAAATAAAAAAGACTTAGGTTTTTTTACGAGCATATTTAGTTAAAAAGATTATGTCGCATGCCATAACAAAATCTTTTAAGTCTATTAGACCAACCTATTTAAGTAAACATGAATAGCTTTATTATTATTATGTTGTATTTTATACTTTGACTTAAAATACGAAAATAAAGTTTAGTTATTTTAAAGAACTTGTGAAAATAAGTTGAAAAAATCTTATAAACAATGAATAAGTTGTTGTTATAAGTTGTTTTTAAAAGTTCTCTCAAACAAATAGTATCACAACTTATGTTAGGCATGACAAATAAACCCGCCCCCGCCCCGAAATTAACGGGAAAACCCAATTTAAACGGGTGCGGGTGGGGAAAATTCAGTTTTATTTACGGGAGCGGGGCCGGGGGATGCTAGTACCCGCCCCGCTAACTAAATTTAATTTGTTTAATTTGTTTTTAATAATTTTATTAATTATTTACACTTTTTAATTTTACAATATCATGTTTATTAGAATTATTATTTATTTTTTTGAAAATACAATTTAAATAAAAAAGATTAAGCATTATAATTATTCTTAAAATAATCAATTATTTAGTTTAATTATTGATTTTTATTGTTATTGATAAAAATATACATTTTAAGAAAATACAATTTATACGGGTGGGGAGGGGCGGGTGCGGGGAAACCCCTTTCTTGTAGGGGGCGGGGGTGGGGGAACAATTAATAGCCCTAACCAAGTTTGGGGGCGGGGCGGGTATGGGTCTGCTTAAACCCGCCCCGCCCCGTTGCCAAGTCTAACCTATGCTAATAAGTAAACTCAAATAAGTCAACAAAAACAAAATTTTAGTATCATTGATTTTTTAATTTGTTAGTCTATTTAACATTAATTGAACAACTTCTTTACAAATGTTCAAATAAAATAAGCTTTTAAGTAGACTAGTAGGCCAATCATACATTTGAAAAAGAATAGATCCATGCCTAAAAATAAGCATATGATCGGCCTAACTTATTCCCACCCCTAACCCAATACCCATCTTTTCCAACTTATATTCCAAAATAACCAACTTTTCACCATATATTTCAACATACCCATGTTTCAAACAAAAAAATGGACACTTAAACTTTCTATATTTAAATAGGGGGCATCAATTTAATTGATAATTTGTATTTTTTAAATTTATTTACATTTAATTACAAATTTTCTTGCAAATTTGACGTTACCTGCAAATTTACTTGCGCGGGCAAAACACCAAATAGATAAATGTGCAAATAACGTCAAATCTGTAGGAAAATCCGCAGGTAGCATAAATAAAATTAAAAAAAAATACATAGCGCCAGTTGAATTGGCGCCCCATTTAAACATAGGTGAGAGGCCCAATAACCTCTAAGTGTCCATTTTTTTATATTTTAATGGTCCAAAACTTAAAGATGATGAATGATGCAACACGCTTTATTGCATTAACTTTAATCACTTCCACTCAAATCTCTTTCTTTTTATCAGAATAAATCTATAATTCAAATTTTAAAATCTAGAATGTGATTTTAATTTTTGGATTATAAATTCGAGCGTATATACTGTTAATATAATGGTGTGAAATTAATACACAATAATAAACCAATATGCAATAAATTTAAATTTTCTCAAACTTATAAGAATTAACAACAAATATATGAAAGCAATCAGAACAAATAAAGTCTCTTGAGAACAAAATATTTTAACGTGGAAAATCTTCAGTGTGAGAGTAAAAAATCACGGGTCGTTCAGACCAAAGAAATAGCTCCGCTATAATCAAATAAGGGTACAAGAGATTCTCAAAGTGATTCGCAAACTAGTTCTAACAACAACAAAACTACAAAGCATACTAACTTACAAATAAGAAACAAAAAGCTAAAAATACCCAAATATGCAGCTTCAATGTGAAGCCAATATCTCTCAGTGCAGACCTCCTATTGAAGGTATGAACTGTCAAAATTTACACATGTGTGTTGGGAATCAGTCCTCTAAAAATGAGCTTGATCCAACATTTAACGAATCAGGAATCGCCGCTTTTCTGAGATTGGTTGCAAAAAAATGGGAATAGGTTTCTCTCATATTTTCTCTCGTTTGAAAGCTGATTTTTGTGCATTCTTTTCTCCCTTTCAACCCTAAATTGAATATCTCCACTTAAGTAAGTGTGACACAAATGGGATAACATATTTGGGCCTTTCTCCACATATGAAGGGAGTCCAAACCCAATAAATATTCCCCCTCACAACTATGTGAAGGAAATTTCCAAACTGGCGATATCATAACAAGCTTCAAACTTTCCTCTTGGTAACTCTTTAGTTATCATATCAAAACCATTATCATTCGTATGAACTTTAGCTAACTCCAACAACTTAGAATCTAAAACATCGTATATCCAATGATATCTCACATCAATGTGTTTGGACCTATTATGAAAAGTCGAATTCTTACCAAGATGAATAACGCTTTGACTATCAACAAATAATACATATTTGTCTTGAATAAACCCAAGCTCCTGCAAAAAATTCTTTAGCCATAAAAACTCTTTGCATGCTTCAGTAATGGAAATGAACTATGCCTCTGTAGTAGACAATGCTACAAACTTTTGCAATCTGGACTGCCAAGCCATAACTCCCCTTAAAAATTTAATGATGTAGCCTAAAGTGGAATTTCTATAATCAACGTCTCCAGCCATATCAGAGTCAGAATACCCCTCTAGAGTAGGCGTATCTCCTCTAAAAAAGCCTCACACAAGTAGTACCACGAAGATACCTTAAAATCCATTTTACAGCATTCCAATACTCTCTACTTGGATTTGATAAAAATTTATTGACTGTACCAACAACATGTGTTATATCTAGACTGTACCAATAGCAGATGCATAAGGAACGCATTTCATATCAAATGTTTCATATTTACTTGAAGGACTTTGATTATAGCTTAACTTGAAATGAGTAGCAAGAGGAGTGCTTACTGCCTTAGAACTTTATATTTGGAATCTTTGCAACACTCTTTCGATATGATGTTCTTGTGACATCCAAAGTGTCTTCTCCTTTTTGTTACACATGATTCTAATGCCAAGAATTTTTTTAACTGCTTCCATGTCTTTCATGGCAAATGCTTCTTCAACCTGTCAATGTTAAAAATGTTTTCCCTACAACGAGCATATCATCAACATATAATAATAGGATAATGAAGTTATCGTTAGAAACTTTTTTTTTGTAGAAAGGTAACACAAAGACTAGGGGTGGAAAAGTGATCCGGCCCGTGGGGAAAGATTGTTTTTCCTGCACTATTTAGCGAGGCGGGACAAGATTTTAGGCCCACTCTCTTTAATGTGCCCGACCCGCCCCGCCTTGTTTTTTTGCGGGCTTTTGCGGGCATGAGCTTTTGCATACAATTTTACTATTTTTAGGGGCGGGACAAGGTTTTAGACAATTTCCCCGCCCCGCTGTAACATCCCGATTTTTATTAATATTTTTATTAATTATATTAGTAATTATATTGTTTGGTGTTTTTAATAATAACTTATTTATTTAGTTATTATGTGATATAATAATTATTTAAGTATTTAATTATGTGAGTGTTTGTGTTGTTTGACTTAATTGAGTTATTAGAGAGATATAACTAAATGGGCCTAAGTGATAGAAACATAATAGATGGATTGGTGGGTTAAGCCCAATTGACATAAGTGAGATAGTAAGAGAAGGTTAGGGTTTTAGAGGTTACTATTTTCATTTGGGGGAAAAGATAGGAAGAAGAGAAAAGAGGCAAAAGGGAAGAGAACAATGGTGGAAGAGAAAAGCTAGAAGAAACCTCATTTTCGCAGCAAGTTTCAGCATTGAGTCACCTTAGCAAAACGGATGTATCTCTCAATCCAACCGTTGGATCGTCGCGTGGTTTTGACACAACGTTCCTGACTCATAGAGGTAAGTTCTGACCGGAGCGATTTTGATTTTGAGGATTTTAAGTTTGTCTGATAAGCTGATTTCCGAACTGGTTTTTAGGTGTGTCTCCAAATTATGTTTGAAGGATTTATTTTGGAGAAAAGCTTAGAGCTATGGTGAAAGATTTCATATTTGCCAAGGTAAGGGTGGGGTTCTTTCATGCTAAAGGGTTGTATGATAGTATGTTATAGTGGGTTTAATTCTATACTTTGATATCCATGTTCTTCTATGTTGCAATTTTGGGTATTTGATGATTGTTGGAATGTGATGATATAAATGTGATAAGTTGTGTGCAATTGATAATCTATGTGTATTAGATTGTTATGTTTGTTGTGAGTAAACCATTGATAGTGAAATAATGGGTTTTGTTATAGAATTGGAAAATAATGGAATAGAAATATAATAGTTGAATTGAAATTAATATAATTTAATTATTAATTGGATAGTTAAATTATTAGTTGAATTGATTCCAATAAGTCTATGTGATTGGAATATACTTGAAGTTGGACCAATTATTCGGTTTATCGGTAAATTACGGTATTTTGAGAAATTGTTCGTAATTGTGTTTTGGCTTGAATATGTATGTTGAGAAATATATATTGTCATGCCAATGATGTTGTTTTGATATTGATTCTTTATGGTTAGTTGGTTAGCATTAATTCTAATGACTAATTGCTTGATGTTGAAAATGTGTGTTCATGTATAATTGACAAAAATGAGAATTAACATGAGATAGTATGATTACTAGTGTTAATTGGATTGTGTGAATCGTAATTGATTAATTGGCCTCTCATATGTGAATGATGTGTGTGTGTTGTGAATGTTGTGTACAATTGGTGGATAATTCATAGAGTTGAATTATTGTGATATGTGGAAAGTTAAGATGGTAGAGATGATCTTAATTGCATATATTTGTGAGATTGTACATACATTCATATCATAGTGTGCCTTGAAACATAGGTGGAATTGCTTTGAAACACAAGCGTGGCTTGGATTCTAGAGTGAATCGGAAAGCGGTAAACTATATGTTTACATTTGGTGGCTTTGGTCTTGTCCGGATCTGAAGCGTGGCTAGATTCTATATGAATCGGAAGCGGTGGAACTTTGGGTCCATATTGGGTACCACATGCATAGAGTCACATGTCTTGCATTGAGTTACATTGGAGGTATGTGATGTTTGAATATATGTAATTATGTGATTAGGTGATTGTTATGTGTGCATGAGATGTGATAATTAAATTTGGTGATGTTTGATACATGATTTTGGTGATATATGTAAATGAAACGTATATGATGAGAATGCAAATATATATATGTATTAATGATGTATGTATATATGTGGAATATATGAACCATGTTTTGCCATTGTTGATAGTTGTATTAATTTACGTTGTGATTATGAAGTATATGTTATTATGTGCTTGAATGACATACTTGTAAACTTGAATACATTGTTATAGTTGATAGTTAACATTATTGTTGTGATGCAAATTGCTTATATTGAGGAGTGGTGAATTGTGTATGATTTTATCTTTGCTATATGTATTATCATACTTTCCTTTATAATGTTTGATATCTCACCCCTCCTGCTGATGTTTCCCCTACCATGGGAAATGGGCAGGTACTCAAGTATAGCTGTGGAAGTTTGTAGATTCACCGTGTCTGGTTGGTGTGTCGCTCTGATACGTAGCACTCGGGGGTTGTCTATATTGTTGTTTCTATGTTGTTCATGTTTTAGTTGTTGAGTTCCAAATTGGATAATGAGAAGTACTATGATGTATGAAGTTGTTTCCGATTAAATAAGATGATTTGTTTATAAATTCGAATGTTATGATTCCGCTGCATATTAAAATGAAGTTGGTTTGTCTAAGAGTTGTTATAAGTTGTTTTGTGCTTCTCTGAGATTAAAGTGCTATGTATCTGTTTATGAGTTGTTTATAGGAAGTAAATGTGATATCCCAAATGCATTGTTGATAGTTTTTAAAATACTCTGATTTCTCGCATGATACTTTTGGGTAGAATTTGGGGTGTTACATTAGTGGTATCAGAGCCTGGTTGGTCCGTCCGGCCATGTTGTCGAGTCAGTTGAGTTGTGTGACAGTTGAATGATGTTAGTGTTTT
Organism: Vicia villosa; assembly: GCF_029867415.1. Lineage (NCBI taxonomy): Eukaryota > Viridiplantae > Streptophyta > Magnoliopsida > Fabales > Fabaceae > Vicia > Vicia villosa. The sequence continues at coordinate 24,064,867 of NC_081183.1, read as the reverse complement.
ATTCCTTAGTACGCGACATGTGTGTGAAACACTGTTGGTACTTGTTCGTTTTGTTGCAGGGTTAGTTTGAGCGAAGTAGGGAAGAAGCTGTGCTTCTTGGATATGTTTCAGTTGTAAGTTATTGGTGCAATATATTTCTTAAGGAGACACAGCAAGCAATGTAGAAGTTTGTTGGTTTCCGAATTCGAAGGTAACATGGATTTAAGATTTTGGTTGTTTAACAAGTCGGAACGTCTTGGAATAAGGACAATTGTTATAAGATGAAATTTAGGAAGTGGTCATATTCAGCGTTATAGGTGGACTGTGAAGTTATCAGTTTAAGTAATCGTTGCGTAGGATGTTGACGTAAGAATAATTATTAAGCGACGAATTACGGTAGACCTTGTCAAGGGATCCTTGGCAAGAGATTGGAAAAGTTGTCGAAGTTGTTGGAACGTTCAAGTCGGAGTTAGAAATGCGAAGGGACGAGTATGATTCCAAGAATAAAAAGTGTTGATAGTGGTGTAAAGGAATTATGTTCTAATGTTATCACAAGGTGTGTGTTAGCATGTTCAGATGATTTTGAGAGTTAATGAAGTATGGTACTTTTGGTGACGTAAAGGATTCTATTGCAGTTAAGTAACGATGGTTTACGCTACCATTATGGTTGTCGGCTATCTATTGACAAATTGAGGAACTGATCACCCTTAATCTCTTGTTGATAGTAGACGGAATCGTATTGGAATGAGATAGACTTGTCTTACCAGCTTGATAATATTGGAAGTGAATAAGTCTGTGCAAGATGGTGCGATGTTGTTTAGGTTGTTTGCAACTTTGGATGTTCATGAGGAAATAACGATTGGGGGATTATCGATAGTTGGCGCATTTGCATAAGTGTTTCCTGAAGATGTAAGTGATTTACCGTCAGAAAGAAAAGTTGAGTTTTCGATCGATTTAGTTCCTGGAACTAGTCTTGTATCGAGGACTCCATATAGGATGTCTGCTTATGATGTTGAAAGAGTTGAAGAGTCAACTTGAAGATTTGTTTGAGGAGAGGTTGATTCGTTCGAGTGTGTCGTCTAGAGGTGCATATGTTTTTGTTGGTTAAGAAGAAGGAAGGTTTTGCAAGGCTTTATGTTGAAACAAAAAGGACAAGTTGTAGCTTATGCTCCAAAGCAACTTAAGATTCATGAGAGAAATTATCTGACGCAAGATTTTGAGTTGGCCGCCGTTGTTTTGTTTTAAAACTTTGAAGGCAATACTTATTTGGATCGAGATTCGATGTGTATAGTGACTACAAGAGTTTGAAGTATTTGCTTGATCAGAAAGAGTTGAATATGAGACAGAGAAGGTGGTTGGAGTTCTTGAAGGACTAGGATTTTGCTTTGAATTATCATCCGGGAAAAGCGAACGTTGTAGCCAATGCATTGAGTAGGAAATAATTGCATATGTCTATGTTGATGATTCAAGAATTGGAATTGTTGGAATAATTTCGAGATTTGAGTTTGGTATGTTGAAGCTTACTTGTGGTATTCTTGATGAGATTAAAGAAGGTCAGAAATCGGATTTGAAATTGGTTGACAAGATGAAATTGATTGATTGAGGATAAGGTGATAATTTTCGGATTGACGAGAACGGTGTCATGAGATGTCGTGATTGAATTTGTATTCCAGATGTTTCGGATTTGAAAAAGAGAATTTTTGGGATGAAGGGCATCAAAGTGGTTGAGTAATTATCCTGGTGCTACTAAGATGTATCAAGACTTGAGAAAGTTATTTTTGTGGCGAGGTATGAAGAAGGATATTGCGGAATTTGTGTATTCGTGTTTGACTTGTCAGAAGTCAAAGATTGAACATCAGAAACCGTCTGGTTTGATGCAACCGTTGTCCATTCCTGAGTGGATGTGGGATAGCATTTCTATGGATTTGTTTTGGGTTTTTCTAGGAAATCAATTAATTGTGAGGCAATTTGGGTCATTATAGATGGATTGACGAATTTTGCTCACTCTATTCCGATAAGCAGGGATTATCCGATGGAGAGACTTGCAAAGTTGTATTTTGAAAAGATTGTGAGTTGGCATGGTATTCCATCGAGTGTTGTTTCTGATAGAGATCCGAAGTTTACTTCTAGATTTTGGAAAGTTTTGTAGAGTACTTTGATTATTAAGTTGTGTTTGAGTTTTGTTTATCATCCGCAAGCTAATGGTCAAACGGAGAAGACGATTCAGTAACTTGAGGATCTTTTGAGAGCTTGTATTTTGAAGCTTTGTATGGTCGAAGGTGTGGAACGCCTTTATGTTCGTGTGATTCTGGGGAGAGTAAGTGTAGTTTTGGAGATGAGATGGTTGTGTCTATGGTATTTTCGAGGACGAAAATATTCTAAGTGGGGGAGAGTTGTAACATCCCGATTTTTATTAATATTTTTATTAATTATATTAGTAATTATATTGTTTGGTGTTTTTAATAATAACTTATTTATTTAGTTATTATGTGATATAATAATTATTTAAGTATTTAATTATGTGAGTGTTTGTGTTGTTTGACTTAATTGAGTTATTAGAGAGATATAACTAAATGGGCCTAAGTGATAGAAACATAATGGATGGATTGGTGGGTTAAGCCCAATTGACATAAGTGAGATAGTAAGAGAAGGTTAGGGTTTTAGAGGTTACTATTTTCATTTGGGGGAAAAGATAGGAAGAAGAGAAAAGAGGCAAAAGGGAAGAGAACAATGGTGGAAGAGAAAAGCTAGAAGAAACCTCATTTTCGCAGCAAGTTTCAGCATTGAGTCACCTTAGCAAAACGGATGTATCTCTCAATCCAACCGTTGGATCGTCGCGTGGTTTTGACACAACGTTCCTGACTCATAGAGGTAAGTTCTGACCGGAGCGATTTTGATTTTGAGGATTTTAAGTTTGTTTGATAAGCTGATTTCCGAACTGGTTTTTAGGTGTGTCTCCAAATTATGTTTGAAGGATTTATTTTGGAGAAAAGCTTAGAGCTATGGTGAAAGATTTCATATTTGCCAAGGTAAGGGTGGGGTTCTTTCATGCTAAAGGGTTGTATGATAGTATGTTATAGTGGGTTTAATTCTATACTTTGATATCCATGTTCTTCTATGTTGCAATTTTGGGTATTTGATGATTGTTGGAATGTGATGATATAAATGTGATAAGTTGTGTGCAATTGATAATCTATGTGTATTAGATTGTTATGTTTGTTGTGAGTAAACCATTGATAGTGAAATAATGGGTTTTGTTATAGAATTGGAAAATAATGGAATAGAAATATAATAGTTGAATTGAAATTAATATAATTTAATTATTAATTGGATAGTTAAATTATTAGTTGAATTGATTCCAATAAGTCTATGTGATTGGAATATACTTGAAGTTGGACCAATTATTCGGTTTATCGGTAAATTACGGTATTTTGAGAAATTGTTCGTAATTGTGTTTTGGCTTGAATATGTATGTTGAGAAATATATATTGTCATGCCAATGATGTTGTTTTGATATTGATTCTTTATGGTTAGTTGGTTAGCATTAATTCTAATGACTAATTGCTTGATGTTGAAAATGTGTGTTCATGTATAATTGACAAAAATGAGAATTAACATGAGATAGTATGATTACTAGTGTTAATTGGATTGTGTGAATCGTAATTGATTAATTGGCCTCTCATATGTGAATGATGTGTGTGTGTTGTGAATGTTGTGTACAATTGGTGGATAATTCATAGAGTTGAATTATTGTGATATGTGGAAAGTTAAGATGGTAGAGATGATCTTAATTGCATATATTTGTGAGATTGTACATACATTCATATCATAGTGTGCCTTGAAACATAGGTGGAATTGCTTTGAAACACAAGCGTGGCTTGGATTCTAGAGTGAATCGGAAAGCGGTAAACTATATGTTTACATTTGGTGGCTTTGGTCTTGTCCGGATCTGAAGCGTGGCTAGATTCTATATGAATCGGAAGCGGTGGAACTTTGGGTCCATATTGGGTACCACATGCATAGAGTCACATGTCTTGCATTGAGTTACATTGGAGGTATGTGATGTTTGAATATATGTAATTATGTGATTAGGTGATTGTTATGTGTGCATGAGATGTGATAATTAAATTTGGTGATGTTTGATACATGATTTTGGTGATATATGTAAATGAAACGTATATGATGAGAATGCAAATATATATATGTATTAATGATGTATGTATATATGTGGAATATATGAACCATGTTTTGCCATTGTTGATAGTTGTATTAATTTACGTTGTGATTATGAAGTATATGTTATTATGTGCTTGAATGACATACTTGTAAACTTGAATACATTGTTATAGTTGATAGTTAACATTATTGTTGTGATGCAAATTGCTTATATTGAGGAGTGGTGAATTGTGTATGATTTTATCTTTGCTATATGTATTATCATACTTTCCTTTATAATGTTTGATATCTCACCCCTCCTGCTGATGTTTCCCCTACCATGGGAAATGGGCAGGTACTCAAGTATAGCTGTGGAAGTTTGTAGATTCACCGTGTCTGGTTGGTGTGTCGCTCTGATACGTAGCACTCGGGGGTTGTCTATATTGTTGTTTCTATGTTGTTCATGTTTTAGTTGTTGAGTTCCAAATTGGATAATGAGAAGTACTATGATGTATGAAGTTGTTTCCGATTAAATAAGATGATTTGTTTATAAATTCGAATGTTATGATTCCGCTGCATATTAAAATGAAGTTGGTTTGTCTAAGAGCTGTTATAAGTTGTTTTGTGCTTCTCTGAGATTAAAGTGCTATGTATCTGTTTATGAGTTGTTTATAGGAAGTAAATGTGATATCCCAAATGCATTGTTGATAGTTTTTAAAATACTCTGATTTCTCGCATGATACTTTTGGGTAGAATTTGGGGTGTTACACCCGCCGTCACTTTTTGCGGGGCGGGACAAGGTTTTAGACCCCCACTCTCAAATTTGTCTGCCCCGTCCCGCCTCATTTTTTCACGGGCTTTTGCGGGGCGGGCCTAAACGGGACGACATGCCTGTTTGCCACCCCTAACAAAGACCATGTATTTCCACTTAATATTAAGAAGAGTGTCGCCTTAGATGACATGTCTTTCGACTTGTTTTGTGGGAATTTGTATACTTCTTTTGTGATGGATCATGAGTTATTAGGAGTAACCTTGTAGGAAGTTTCTCCTAAAATTATGAAAAATAGGGGTGCTCGGTACAACTTATCATGGTTGCGAAATATCTATAAAAAAAACTTGTTATGGAGGAAAGGAGGGATTGTTATGTGAGGATATTCATCCTACATCTATCCAGGTCCACCCTTCTTATATACAAGTCACAATTCTAATAGATGTGGAGTACATTGAGATGTTCTATGATATGACATATCACACCTATGTTCCATGATTTGGGATATCACAATAGGGCATGGGGTATATTCACATTGATTATGGTGTACTACTACCTTAAAGAGATGGGTTATCATGAGACAAGGAAGCTTGAAGGTATATGAACCTTTTATACATATAAATATTTTATTATTAATATTTTTTACTTACGTATTCACGGTCCTTAAGATGAGGATTGATGACCTTAAGACAACAATTAACTTTGATTGATAGAGAATGATGTTCAATCTGAAATATTCTTCGAGTCTCGCCCATAGTTTAGAATATTTTCAAGTTTTCTTTACAAATCACAAAGAGCGGGTTTCTTAGATACCCTAAAATCCATTAAAGGATATTCAGTGTTAAAGTAAACAAATGCTAGATAAGGCATAAATTTTACTACTGAAGCTTATTTGAGGATGTGTTTATGATAAATTTTATAAAAAAATAATCATATTTATAAAAGTGTTTGTAGATATCTGAGCCATAGAAAGTATTAGTGTACTTTGAGTCCTATAAAGTGTCAGTGCAATATAAATCATACAAAATATCAATGAAACATGAATTATATAGATTGACACTAAAATATGAACCATAAAGAGCACCATTTCAATTTGAATCATACAAAACTTTAGTGATATCCAAACCATACAAATTAAATCATACCCACTTGAATTAAAACTACAAAGTCCCTACTCGAAGCATAAAGTCTTTCTTCATGTTCTCAATGTCTTAGATGATATGAATACACATTTTTCCATGTGATAATAAATATAAGATGGTTACACACTCAAAGGGAGATTTTAATGTTCATATTCAGATATATCATTGAATTCCTTACTTGTTTGACATTTTCATATGAAAATTTGGAATAAACATCACAATATTCACAAATCTCCATGTACAATTGTTGGAAGATTAAAAGCCAATATTCTTCATCCCGCCATAATAACTCTCTGATTACACAAAACCATAATTTCCATCTACCTAAACATCAAATATGTCTTTGATGTAGTTATGGAATTTTTTGGTTAACAACTTCAAATATGTTTGTCTTGAAGATCCTTGAGATTTGTGATTTGGATATCCATGTTATGGTTGAATTCTAGATCTTCGAGATGATTAATTTTTAGACCTTTGAGATGATTCAATTGCATTTACCTGTGTAGGATCAACATGCTTCCAATATGAAGGATCACAAGGCACATTGTACCATTTCAAGTTTTTAATATTCTTAACTCTTCATTTGGTGTTAACTTTATCAAGTGGTGGGAATTTTGAGGTTTTATAATGAAATGGAAGTCCCGTACTTTTGTATTTAACATCCTATGACCAATAATATCTAATAAGTTAAATGTTTTCACTAAAAACTTATATTTTTTAGTCAAGTTCAATTGTATCTCTGTTTCTTCACCCTGAAGCTCTTTCTCATCCATATTTAATTTCCTAAAAACAAAGTTGAATAATATCCAATGAAATGGGTGTACCTCCTATCTGAGTAAATGCAAGTTTGCAAGAACTTAGTAAGCCATGAGTATTATTAATTAAAAAACCATACAGTTACTTGTAAACACCTTCTTTCTCCATTTTTTCCAGATCGCTGGTGATATGTTTATTCCTCTAATTGAAAAAAATCAAGTATTGTTTCATAAAAAATAAATATTATGTCGATGTTCAATTTTGATGATGTTTGTTTTGAAATGATCATTTAATGTTTATTCACCTACAACTTCGACATTTTTTTCACATCATCCCAATTTTTACAAAGTTTTACTTTACTATTTTACAGCATTTTGTTTTGTCTTTAACGAGTAAACTCAACCCTAAAATAAATTCTAAGAACCTAAATTTAAACTAAAACTTTAAATTACTTATGGAGTTTGTACATGTTAATAAATTTTGTTTTATTCCTTAAATGTATCACTCATTAGATCCATAAAACGATAATTCTTTCCTTGTAAGGTGACAATCTCGTTTCTTTCACATGATTAACAAAAAGTGTGATGTCATATTCCTCCATATGGTTGGAAATGACAATCTTAATTCACAAATCCAACGGTGATTCTTTCCTATCAATCAAGATATTGTGTTTGAGTTGTACTCCATCATTTTTATCAATATTAAAGCGACATAACACACTAGAAAATATTGTAAAAACAACTTCAATCACATTCATCAAAGAAATGACTCTATCAACCACAACGACTTTGGAAATCAACTTCTATGATGTAAACAGTTGCCTAACCTTGTCTAATGCCCATATTAAATTGGATTATGGTTTATGTTCCAAATAATTAAAATATATAGAAAATATCAACTCCATCAATAATACACCAACAATTTCAAGTAATGGTAGTCAATACCTATTTATTTTGTATGTGTTGTTAAGGATAAACACAAAATGAAACATGTTCATAAGCTTCACATAATCGGGACGTGTCTAAAATATGTCGCCCACAACATCAAAGTTCTCTGTGTTCATTTCTAATACACATACTTTTTATTTTGAATTGAGTTCAATACTTGTTGCATTTTATGCAAAAACTTCTCAAAAAAGATCGATAGGTACTTTATGCATTATATACTTGCGTGTCACATGTCTATATGTCTCTATATCTATCTTTCAACGCTTCCGGTGTAAATATGTGCCATGTTATACTTGAACATTACATTTAGAAATATCATTTCCACTTTATTTAAACGCTTGTGGAAAAGATAACATTCTAATTATTCTGGACCGGCCCAATTGCCTCAATCGGGCCAATCCAACCTTCGGCCCAAGGCACCTTGGCCGCGCATATGACAGCCTCTCTCCCCGGGCAAACGCTAGACATAACCGAGCACGCAACAACCTCGTGCTCGGTAGTAGTCAGCTTGCATATTACCTAGCCTCGCGCCTGGCAAAGTGGAGCCTTTCTTGCATGGAATAATCCTATAAATAGCCCTCTAAACCCGGAGGGCAAGGTAACCTTTTTCTAACCCAAAATCTCTCACTTTGTTGTAACTTGTTGTCCAAACACTCACTTTGGCATCGGAGTGCCTTGCAGGTACAACCATTTTTTCTCCTCTCAACTGCTCAAGAGTTCAAGCCTTCACCGTTGCTGGCCATCTGATCTACTCGGTAAGATCACCAATGTATCTACCAAATCATGGTTGTGAATGTAACACCGAACTCTAACTATCCATCTCATGTCGCTAACTGAAACATATGTCAATTTGCACTACATTTACCTTTTTTTCAAATAGGTAATCATTGATCTTGCATTGTCATCATAGTTTTAACCTCTTTCACACCCCAAATATCATCTCATATATCTTCTTCCTCTTTTCATGACAATTAAATTAGGCTTAATAATAACAACAGTAATTTCATGTTGTTTTTTTGGTTGTATGTGCCTATACCAATTCTTCACGAATAGAAAAAATATATACAAAAAAAGAAATTTATTCAATAAATAAACAAAATTTTGTTATAAATGAAAATATTATAAAAGAATCGATCTTAAATATACCATTCCAATAGTAAACACAATAATAAATTCTACATGTAGATCATACATTTAAGCATTAACTCCATCTATACATGAATTAAATAATAAAATATTCCTAATAAGATCATCTTTAAAAATTCTCGTAGACTAGAGATGTACAATTTTATTTTATTTTTGCATTCCCAATATTTTTCAAAATACATAACTCGTGCATTTTTTGTTTCTACATCATAAATAAATAGTGTAATTTTGCAAAACAAAATTATGCCGAAACGTAAACATTCCACAAATTTGCACTAATTTGAAATGTTCGAAATTATTTTTCTTAAGAACAAGCACAGTTAGTCAGTGTAATTTTTTTTACATAGTTGTCTAGTAAGAAATCATTAATCTATCAAATCATTTAAGTCATTTTAAAATATCAGTATGATTTAGTAGGATGTACGTCATTCATTGAATGACGGTGTAAAATTATTTTACACTGTCAATGCATATCTTACTTTCTCTTTTCTCAATATATACCGTGCAAATTCGATTTTTATCATGTTCCAAATCTTTAGATTATATCCCACATATTTATATTACTAAATGTAAACAAATTGGTTTTTATAAAACAATTATTAATTATAAAATGTAAAAATTTGAAAGTAATTTAAAATAGAGAAAAATGGTGATCCACTAACAGTGTAAATTAATTTTATAGTATCAACTAATGACGACCATGAATTCCGCTACATCATTGTTTTATTTCAAAATTCTTTTAATGACATGACAGACTGTTGATTTTCTATTAGACAACATTGTAAAATTATTTTACACTCTCAGTGCATATCCATTAAACCCTTTAAAATATAAGAGGGGCTGAGATGTATATGAGTGGAAGTAAAAGGAGGGTATGTCTAATACTTGCACCTCTTTGAAGAAATGACTTAATTCTAAGCCCAACTTGACTTAGCTAATGAACTCGAGTCCATGAGGAATTAACATGTCATCCCCCAAATTAAACATGGCACCCTCCAAACTTATGAAAAAACCAAAATGTCCAACCAATTTTCATTACAACATTTTTTCAAATTTTCAGACGATACTGGAAATTTCAAAGTCGTACCGGATATTTGGCGAAAACAAGTTTTCCGATATTTTCATTTACTAATTATCATACCGGAATTTTCAAATTTCCGATACCTATTATCATATACCAGAATTTTGAAATTTCCAGTGCACCGAAAATTTTGAAATTTTCGGTATTTTTATTTTTTTAAAAAAAATATTATTTTCCTTATATTTTAAAATTTTACAGTGAGGACCAGAGGCAAGGACGATTTTGTTGCGGGACGCGCCACCGATAGAGCCGGTGCTCTTGCTTAAGCTGTTGATGAGGCGCAGGCCTTAGAGCTACGTGTTGGACGCCTTCCTCCGACCAATTCTAACCAGAAATGGAGGGATGAGCAGCAGGAAGTTACGGGGTTCCGCGCACCTCGCCGCCGAATTGGTAGAGCATCCATTGTTGTTCTTGAGGTTGGGGAGTCGGTGGCTGCGGTTGAGGAGCCGGTGGCTAGGGCGGTGGCTTAGGCGGTGATTGAGGTTGAGGTGCCGGTGGGAGAGATTGAGATGCCTTTGGCTGAGGTCGAGGTGCCGGTGGCTGAGGATCAGATAGGTCAGGAGCGAGTGGTTCAGGATACACACACCACCATCAGTGCATCTACGAAGCCATCGGTACACACTAATGGACTTTGTTGGATGCTCGTTGCGATGCTGGAGGCCTCCTTATTATCAGCTTTTGTTGAGAGGTGGTTCCTGGAGACATCATCCTTCCATCTTCTATTTGGGGAGATGACAGTGACTTTATATGATGTGGATGTTCTCTTTCACATTCCGATTGCTAGTACGTTTTCCACACCGGTTTATAAGGACCAGGCGACGACGGTTCGCATTGTTATGGATGCGTTGGAGGTTGATGAGGTGGAGGTGTTGAGTGAGTTTGGCGAGACTCGAGGCTTTCACCTTAGGATGTCTTGGTTGATGAGGATTTATCAGGATCTTGTGCATGCAGAGAGGTACCAGGTTGCCGCTATAGCGTACATGTTACATCTAGTGGCATGTACTCTCTTTGCAGATAAGTCTGGAGTTTATATAGGTCTTCATTATCTTTCTCTATTCAGCGCCTTTGACACCCCATGTTGGGCTTGGGGAGTGGCGGCATTGACGATGTTGTACACGACGCTTGATATTGCATCTCGTCCTGACACCAGACAGCTTGCTGGTTACCTAAGCTTGTTACAGGTAAATTATAATTTATTACATGGTTTTTGTGTTTAATTATAATTTACATGAGCTTTATGGTTTTATTTATGCAGTGTTGGATCCCTCACATCTGTGAGCGGAAGATCCAGCATGTTGTGGCTGCTGACCCTTATGCGAAGAGGTGGAAGGCCAAACAGGCCATTCCAGGAGGGTTGATTGAGTATAGGCGGAGTCTCGATGCTCTGACCCTAGATGATGTCATCTGGATATTGTATACAGGTCACCGCCCTCCTCGTCCTTTTGATGTATATCAGATGGGTGAGCCATGTGGCTAGACACTTGCTTGAGAGGTGTCTACGCCAGTATGGTTATATACAGGGCATCCCACGTCCGGTTCCGGAGGCTTCAGTTAGTGGTATTGATCGATGGTTTCAAAGTCACATCATCAGTTCCCCCCGTGAGATCATTGAAACAGCTGTTGCAGTTCAAGAGCCTGGGCAATGCGGGGATGGATACCTGGAGTGGTTCCACGGTGTGTCACACCCTAGGTTCATACCACCTGCCGCAACATCTGATGTTCTAGGGCCTTAAGGTACCAGGGATTCTTCTGATCCACCACCACCTCCTCCATCTCCCGCAGGTCACCAGGACAGCCGCCTAAAGTTCATCGCCTTTCACTTAGATAGCCTCATTGGTTTGGTGAACCCTGATGGTGAGGTTCATACTATTTTAGTTAGGTTGGCCGATGTTTTCCATGGAGGGCCTATGTAGATTTATTTTTTTTATTATTGTTATTATATGTATATTTTGTACGGACATCTTTTTTATTGCATAATCATTTTTGCTAGTACATGTTTCGTTTAGATAAAGAAAATAAAATAACATCGATAACAAACAAACATAGTTAACAAACATTAGATGACAAATAACAAACATAAACAGTACTCCGAAACATGAAAACCTAGACTCTAACTGATGACTCTGGACGTTTCAGACACTTCATTATATCGTCCCTAGATCTTCGGATCTGCGCGTCCAACTTTATCAGAACTTTAGTTATCCTACGGGGAAATGATTTTCACATGGCCTTCACATCTTCATCATTCTTCAACTCAATTAGGTTGTATTTCACCCTTCCATTTGTATCAATCCAGTCCTCCAGAAACTTGATCTTTGTCACCCTTCTGTTATCGGAATCAGACAGCATATTATTCAATGTTTCTTTCAAGGTGGCAAAGGATTCGGTGTCATTTGTAATCTTGGTTTGAACAGCAGGGTTGCAGCCATTGAAATATACAGATACTTTAATCAAACACTAAGGAAGAGGCATTTTGTTGAGATGTGTTATCCAATAACCCTAAGACCCCTATTTATACAAATGGTGGTACATTTTAGACCACAGATATGTGTCACTACAACTAGGACCTTCCATAATTGTCGGCAAAATCTCAACCGTTGAAAAAACCTAATATTGAAACATACTGAAAATTGCAGTTAAACTCAAATTTTTGATACTGTCCCAAAAATTTTAAATTTTTGATATACCATATATTTGAAATTCCTGATATATCGGATATTTGAAACTTTTGATATACCGGAAATTTAAAATACCCTACCAGAAATTTACTAGTATTGGAAATTTGGTAGGGGTACCAGAAATTTCGTCCAAAAATTATGTGTATCTCTTCAAGGGTAAAAATGGAATAAAAAATTTAGGGAGGTGGCATGTTTAATTTGAAGGTGGCATGTTAATTCCTCTGAATCCATCCATACTTACTCTTAGAAGAAAAATAACATACTTCACACCCTTCGATTAGTTTTCATACCCCAAAAAACTTAAAAATTATCAAATAATTCGTTCAATTTTTTAGTAAATGAGTTCAATTTTATTTTCAACCCAAAATTTTTAACTTTTGAAAAATTAAAAGCATAATTTTTATTTGAAAATTTTTAATATAACTAGTGTGCTGAGTTTTATAATTTATATCTAATTTTTTTTTTGTAAAAACTAATTGTATATGCAGTGTTCTTGTGTAAAATGTCTGGAATCTCAGTTTTTAGTATTTCAAATTGTCAGAATATATTTTTGGGTTAAATAAGTTTTTATCCCTCTAAATATAGCGATTTTTAACTTTAGTCCCTCGAATTATTTTCTTCAACGAATGGTCCTTCTAAAAATTTTAATTTTAACTTTTGGTTTCTCCTGCAATTTAGCGACGGTTTTTACAATTTAGTGACCATTTTAGTGATGATTTTAGCGACAGTTTTTTATTTAGCGACGAAATTAGCGACCATTTTAGCTACGATTTTGCCATGAGGGACCAAAAGTTAAAATTAAAATTTTTAGGAGGACCATTCTTTGAAAAAAATATTTACAAGGACTACACTTAAAAACTGCTATATTTAGAAGGATCAAAAACATATTTAACCCTATATTTTTCGGGATATTTGTTATAAACAATAAGGAAAATATAGAATTCATAAATGTGGAGTATAATATATAAGTGAGTGTAAAAAGTAGATATTTGTAAGTTTTTGATCAACCAAAATAATATTCTCATTATAGAGCTGGGAAATTTTTTTCGAATAACCAAGTTTAAAAAAAAATACATAACCTACCTTTATTTCAAGAAAATTGCCCCAATAACCATGTTTATGGGTGTTTTACACGTAGGCGCCATTTCAAATGGCGCCTCCTATTTTTTTTAAAAATTTTTCAGTTACCTGCGGATTTACTGTTACTTGCAGATTCACCTGCGAATTTACCTGAGAACATTTTATTGTTTGGTCTGCATGTAAATCCGCAAGTAAATTTGTAGGTAAATTCACAGGTAACAGTAAATCCGCAGATAATTGGAAAAAATTTAAAAAAATAGGAGGCGCCATTTGGAATGACGCCTACATATAAAACACCCCAAAACATGGTTATTGGGTTAATTTGTTTGAAATATAGGTTAGTTATGTATATATTTTTTTAAACTTGGTTATTAAAAAAAAATCCCATAGAGCTGCCAAAATAAAATAAAAAATTATCTTTTTAAGCGATTCACTAAGTTTAGGGTTTTTAATGATTAAAAGTGTTTGTTTTAGTAATTAAAATAATTTAAATAATAATAATGATAAAAAAAAGAGGTTAACATTAAGAAACAAAATATACAAAAATCTACGCAATACACACAATGTAATAAAACATTCCTAGTTCAATTATAAGGATATTTCTCACTATTTGGATAATGAGAAAAAATCTTTGATAAAAGGAATTCATTCATGACAACCATACTTTTTGGGCTGACATGAACATGAAAAATGAAGTTTAAGTGCGAAATTGTCTACCAATCTCTTGTCAATAACCATGTAGTGCTTTGGAGTAAGCTTCTCTTCAACAATTCGGCAAGACCAAGAGCTACCATGATCTTATAGCTTGTTTGCCATGGAAATTAAGCTGGCCACCAAGAGTTGACTAATGTCATTTGGTATGATTGATGATGACAAATGCTCTTCTTGCGACAAAGTAGAAACAGTTAGTCACCTCTTTTTTGAATGTGAGCATTTGAATAACATGTGAGGGGAAGTCCTTAAATGGATCCAAATACAGCCTAGGCCAAGAAAGTGGGAAGAAGAATTGGTGTAGATTCTCATAAATGGCAAAGACAAAGGGTGGAGAGCTAAATTGTTTAAGTTAGCTATCACCGAAACCGTGTATGGTGTGTGGTCTTACCGTAATGGAGTCTCCTTTGGAAATAATATTGATAGAGACCAAATTGTGAAGAGTATTATTGAGAAAATTGTGTACAAAGGTTGATTTTGCAAGGATCTAAAAGTCCACATTGTTAGTTTAATGGCTTTTTAGATTGTTTCTTTTTGTTTCTTTGTTATCGAGATAGTTGAATCTTTATGATCGCTTTGTAACCCATGATTTTTTGGATTAATAAAGTATATTCTTTAAAAAAAATATTTCCCATATTTAAATTTAAATCTTGAAGATTAAGGGGTTACATTCCCTTGTGCCCCAAAATTTTGTTTCTCTAACTTTAATTTTTTAAATTTTTAAATTTTTTTAAAAAATGTTTATAATTAAAAATTAATGAAAATGACTCGAAATTAATTAACCCAAATGTTGCATTGACCCATCATCAAGTCAAATGCTATGTCATCAAATTTTAACCTTAAATTATAAGGGACTAAATCTTTTAAAAAATAAAATTGAGAGACCAAAAATTTAAATTTTAAAATTGAAGAATCAAGATTGAAAAATATAAAAATATAAGAACTAAAATTGTAATTAAGTCAAACAAAAAATAAAAAAATCTTATATCAATAAAAATTTAGAACATTTCATTCTATTTTTCTCTCTCGATTGTATGTAAAATAAAAATAATTATAATGTTGATAAATTAATAAATACTGTAAACCATAAGTAAATGAAACAACAAGTTGTTAGTATGTAAAATCAAGTGTTCAAAAACTTAAGTTTATAAAAGTTGTATATTTTATAATTTATTTTGCAATCAATTTTAAGTTGTTAGATTGATAATCATTTTGTTATATTAAGTGCTTTTTAAATATCAATTATTTGATAAATTTTTAAATATCACGAAGTTAATAGTAAAATATACTTTATATAATGGATAAAATTTATCTTGTATGTAATTTTATTGTATTTTTGAATAAAAATAGTATTGATTAAATATGAGTTGGGCCAGCCTATCCACATAGCTCTTTAGTAATTGGGCTGATCTCAAATTTGACAATTCATATAGAATTTAAGTCGACGAGAATTGTATTTCTCACCGATTCAATTATACTTGGAACCTCCCAAATTTTTATGGACTAAAAATCTTATTTTTTTTCAATAATAAGTGGAGTAATTTTATTCCCCTCACGAGAAAAATTTTATAGTGCAATTAAAAATTTTGATATTTGTATTTTTACCGAACTTTTAAAAAACCAATTAAAATTATATTAATTTTCGAATTTATAAAAATACGAAGTTAACACTATTGTATTTTTTATAAGTACGGTATGTTTGAAATTTTTCAAATTTTTCAAAAATTTGATAATTCATATTTGATAGATTTATAAAAAAACAAAGATTTATAAAAAAACAAAGTTAACACTATCAATTATTTTATAAATATGGTATGGTTGTATTTTTTTGTTTATTTAAACCGGTATAGAATTATAATTTTATGTTTCAAAAATATATGATTTTGTATTGGATATTTGAAAAATTTGATAAAAAAATGAATTTATACCGGATATTTGGAAAATCAAGTTTAAAATCATGATTGTGTTAAAAAAATTATAATTTTATACTAGAAATTTGATAATTCGTATATGATAGATTCATAAAAAAAACAAAGTTAACACTATCAATTATTTTATAAATCTCGTATGGTTGTATTTTTTTGATTATTTGAACCGGTATATAATTATAATTTTATATTTCAAAAATATATGGTTTTGTATCAGATATTTGAAAAATCCGATATAAAAAATGAATTTATATTAGATATTTGAAAAATCTAATATAAAAAATATGAATTTATACTTGATATTTGAAAAATCTGTTATAGGAGATTTTTTAAAAAATTGATATAAAATTATAGATTTCTTTTAAGAACAAATCATGATTATAGAAAAAACAAGTGTAAAAACAATGCTGTAACACCCATTTTTTCAAAAATATGATGTATTAAAAAAATACAAGAAAAAAACTAGAAATCTAGAATTTCATATAAAATCTGATATATTGATTAAAAAAATCCAAAACATCATGTCGATTTCAAATATTCGAACACTTATATTATAAATATTTTGATAAAATTGTACAAGTAAAGTGTCATATATAATTTTAAGAGTGCCAAGTATAATTTTTTAAATCGACCTATTTCAAACTATTTATAGGACTAGATTCATTAGACAATGTATTTGATAAGACCTCTCCATTTGACAACTCTAACTATATGTCTTTTATTTGAATTATGTGTACTACTTAAATAAATAATATATTGTGTCAATTTTGAAGATAAACAAACTTATCATTTGAGTTATTTATCTAAATTTTGTTATTAATAAGTTAAGTTATTATCAAAATTAGAAGTAATTACAAACTTGATCATTAATATATCATTATAAAAGTAATGCTAACTAAAGAAATCATAAATTAGAATTTTGTTTTGAAAAAATAAATAAATAAATTGTATAAGTTTTTTTAATTAAATCAATCCATAATTTTCAAAATAAAATTTTATATTCAACATAAAATTTTCATTTATACATTTCTTAACATCTAATCTTAAGACACAATAATTCCTTTTTCAAAAACACAAGTACGCATCACAATTATTCTTTTGTTAATAATTTTGTGGACTAAAATCAGTTATACATATTATTAATTCAAAGAATTTGTGACTTAGGATCGTTGAGATATACAGTTAGACTAAAATAGAAAGTATTATAATAATACAACCATACTACAAAACACATTGGTCCTCTCAAATATGATTGAGCAAATCGATTCGAATCGTAACGAGTAAGAACTATAATGATTGCTTATAACGTGTATAAACACGTAGTAGAAGTAATGCATAGTTGGCACGTTCATTGAATTAACCCTAAATATCCCTCTCATGCTACTACTACTATTTCAGCACGCGTATTACAGTTGGTATTGCATCAAAACCAACTTCAGATTCAGATTCTCTCTGTTTAACATAAGATATAGTATATGTACTCTTATCACTTTCTATAAAATATTATTTAGGAACTTAAGGAAAATTTCTAGAACAATAAATATTCTAAAAATTAGACTGAATCGGTCGGTCAAATTGAGAACCAAAAAAATAATCAGTAGGAAATAATCGGTCAAAATCGATTAAAATCAGTGAACCAATAGTTTTGGAGAATCGGTAAATTAACTGTTTATTTTTTATTCCTTTTACAAAAAGACGTCGTTTTAATAATTTAAAATTAAAATATTAATAAATTTTATTGAAAATTTATTTAAAATAATTTTTTTCTTTTAAATTAAATTTATTAAACACTGCAGTTATTTTGTTAATCAATTTATGTTACAATTAGATTATAATCAAAATTTATTTGAATTTGTATTTTATATTATTTTATTGTGTGCAATAATTATGTCTAAAATTTGAATTTAAAAAATTGTACAATTATGATATTTTAGAATTTTAAAATTTTATATATATAATAATTTTTTTCATAGATAGAATCATCTGATTCGATCAATTTAATAACTATGTAATTATATTATAAAAACTAATTTATTTAATTGAGTAATTCGATTTAGTCACTCGACCAATAACATAATAATTGGATCAATAAAATAATGACCTAGTATCTTTACCCGTTTTGGTTTGGTTTTTAAAATATTGTCAATAATGCTTAATAATATTAGTAGGAGGAATATGATAGAAGGTGTAAAGGGGTGGATTTTGTACTCGGTTATGCGTTGTCTTCACTGCAAAGAATATTCTTCACATTATTAGAAAAAAAATGAACCTTTTCAAATGAATTAAAATGGATATTATATAGTATTATTGGTATTAAAGTTATCCATTTTCGAGAACGCGTATGTTTAGATCTTGAGTGAGACAGTGTACAGCACAAAATATTCTTCTATTATTATTTTTTCTTCACCCAAATCATAATAGTTATCAATAATTCATCAATATATCGATAAGGGTTTTTCTTAGAATAATGATCTCATTTCACACTTAGGTTAACTCATTTCAATGGACAATAAACTCTTAGATAACTTTAGGAGACAAATTATATATCAACAAAAAATTTAGGTCAAAATTTTTGTTTAACTATTAGTAGTAAGAAGGTATCATTATGAATATTATGCTGGTGACAAATCACAAAGATTTACTATTTTTTCAAAGACTTTAGATATAATAATAAACTTAACTAACCAATTGAAGTTTAATCCTATTAATTTGGACAAGATTTTTGTTCCCTTCTATGTGTCAACAGAAGTTGGGGTTTGCATGCTATCTCCTCTTAGACGGCAAATCCTTATAAACAACAATAAAATAATTTTCAAGTGCAAAATAAGAATCAAAATTAAAAAAAAAAAAAATACTTCTCAAGAGAACAGATGTTATCTGCTAGTAAAAAAACTATATTTATAATTTAGCTTTTTAAAAAAAATTCATGCATCTTTTTTAGCAAATAGTATAAGAATTGAATGGAGAGTTAGAAAAATTATCGTGACAGCTTAATTTTATATAAATGTGTTCATATTTTATCTATTTAAAGATAGTCTTCATTTAAAAAAGAGTTTAAAGGTGGTGTAAACTAACTTTACACATATAACCAATCAAAATTCTTACACTTGTCATGTCATATTAATTTTTATAAATTAAAATTGAGTTTTAATTAAATACATGGTTGTGATTAGTTGACAATGTAAATATATTTTACGTGCATATCCCCTTTTCTCTAAAAAAAATAAGGATATTAATTACTAATATTTTGAATATATAAAAGCTAATTTATATAAATTATTTTTTATAGAAATCAATTGTCCTCTACGTATAACTACAGAAACTAATCACAATAGATGACAAAGCTTTTTTTCAAGAGAATTTAACATGTGTTCAAAATCGGGATCAAACTCAAGACCTCTAGTAAAATTGGAAAAAATCACTTACTAATATTTATAAATTGATGTAAATACTTTTTTAAATACACGCCTTAATATTTTAGAATTTTTTTAATTAATGGAAAGAATTTCAACTGCTTCATGTCTTGTAGAAAAAAATATTATAAAATAAAATATATTAATTCGCAATATTTTCGGTAAAAGAAATCGACACAAATACTCTTTTAACCTACCACTTGGGCCAGGCCCATAATAGGATTTAAAATGGAGTACTTTCTTGAATTAGGACAGTCGAAATATAGTGTAAGAAACTAAAAATATTTAGATACATACGACTAATTCCTTTATTATCACAATTACTCTATGATTTCAATTAAAATAAAAATTAAATTTTAAATTTTAAATTTTCTTTTTCTTTACTAATTATTCCTAACAATGAGTTAAAAGATAGTGTACTGACAGTGTAAAGTAGTTTTACACTGTCATAAAATCATCTATATGTCATATCATTAAAGTTTTTTTAAATAAAAAAAATATTTTAATTGAATACATGATAATGATTGATTGACAGTGTAAAAATATTTTACATTGTCAGTGCTCCCTAAAACGATATAAATTTATGTTAGTTTTCATACAAATATTTATCGTATTTATTGTAAGAAACAAAATCTCTTTATAAAATTTTAATTATAATTATTTGGATACAACAACCTATTTAAGAAAAACACAGGGTAAGGCTATCAAGATATTTGTCCTAAGACTCCAATTTTTTTACACAGTTATTTAATTAAAGATCTCACATTCTATTATTTAAAATTAAAATTAACAAAATTATATTTTGAATTAATTTTGTCTCAACTAAAATTAAATCTGTTGACATTACTATAAATAAATTGAAATTAATTATACTACTTTATTAAACGATTTAGTATTTTAATGCGTCTAAAAAAATGAATATAAATCTTAATAAAATTTTAAAATTATTATTATGAGTTTAAAATCTTGCATAATGTTACCTTTAGCTGGAAATGAATCCTCAATTCCTCATCAATCATGATGCAGTTTGAAAATGAGTCAAGCAAAATTAAATATATTGAAATAGTTGTGCATTACTTCAACGACAATGGTATTGACATTTGAAAAGACTTTCACATTAAGCCAAGACTTCATCAATCCATGTATGAAAAGAATATATCATAGGAAATTAAGTAAATTTTGTGCGGATAATGTTGGGTGATTACCAAATCATTGTAAATATAATTACAAATTTAGGAGACAATAACTCACTAGTAGGTTGTCTTTATAAATTGGGTACCAAAATTTTAGCCAAGCGGTTGGCAAAAGTCCATTAACTTAATCAACTAACTAGTATTATTAAAGGTTGACAATTACTACATTACAAGTTGTAAATAATTTATAAATAAATTAAATCGCGAATAAATTTATCTTTGGATCGGATGAGTTTTTTTTCTTCCTAAAATCGATCAAAACCGAACCACACACACCCCTAATTACAATCAATATAGATTTTTTTAATGAGAATTTACATTAATTAATCAATTGAGGTAAAATTTATTCTTGGGTTAAAGAAGTTTTTGGTCCTTATAAATATTGCAGTTTCATTTTTAGTCCTTCCTGGATTTTGGCAACGATTTTAGCTGATTTTGGCAACGGTGTTTTTGTAAAAACCGTTGTTTAAAGGCAGAGAGAGACTAAAAATGAAAACTGCAATATTTATAGAGACCAAAAACTTATTTAACCCTTTATTCTATTAGACACTATTATTTCATTTTAATTTTTAATTAAAATTATATTATCTATTTTCTTGATTGCTATAAAAATTGAGGAGAAAATATTCACAAAAACAAGTTTCGATTCTCAACACCAACAATTTACCATTTAATTTATAGTAAAAAGTCGCACATTTTTATTTTTTTAATTTTAAAATTAAAAATAAATTACTTTTTTCTTTGATTTATGGAACGAGGGAAAAAACTATCCCAAATTTGTTTATAAAACTCTATTTTCTTTCACTTATTCCCTAAATCTAACTCACTTTTCTGCCTCAAAATTTCATCTTTAATTTACGATTTTATATTTCTCCACTAAACTAAATTCTATTTGTTGTTCTTCTTATTGTTATTGATTTTGTTGTTGTTGTTTCTATGAATATATTTTCGATGTTGTGGTAATAATTCAATAATATAATGTTTGTCTTGCCTAATAACGAGAAACTATTTTTAATTATATTGAGAAAATATTGCAATTCAAAAAGAAAATTGTGAAGGTTAAGAAACTATAAAAGATATTTCTTATTGTTCACCATTATTTATTTTGTACTATAAATCATATATTCTCTCGGTTGGACTAACTGATGAGGGGAAAAGTCCCTCATGGACATACTTTTGTTAGAATTTTGGGT
This sequence comes from Vicia villosa, assembly GCF_029867415.1. Taxonomy (NCBI): domain Eukaryota; kingdom Viridiplantae; phylum Streptophyta; class Magnoliopsida; order Fabales; family Fabaceae; genus Vicia; species Vicia villosa. The sequence goes on along the minus strand of NC_081183.1, from coordinate 24,042,696 downwards.
CACAAATATAATATTACATGTGTTTGGTTCATTATTTTATTAGTCAAAACTAAAGTGGTCTAATTGATATTAAGTTTATGACTAGGGGCATATATGTCATGAAAGGTTATTGTGTAGATAGATAAGTCAATATCAAATTTGATAAGGGGGCAAATTATAATATTAAAAACTAAGTAATAACCTTGCGGTTATTTATATGGGTTATGGTCCCCATTTTTAGAGCGATCGAGAAAACATGATTTATTAGGATTCTCTCTTCATCCCCATCAGAAGAGATTCATATGAAACCCTACAAAACTCTACAAATCGAAAGATCACATATCCACAACCTTTAATGATTCCATTGATAAAATTAAGAATACTTCCGCTTTCATTCTCATATTGTATTCGGGTATGAGATTCATCGGCATTAAATATTTACATTGATGGATTTTTTTAGTGATTTGCATAATTAAATTATAGAATCATGTACATATTGAAAATTAGCATTTGGCTTGCAATAACATGTGTTTTTAGAAAAATAATTGCTAGACATTATCAATTGAATCTTTACGAAAGGGTAAAAATCTTTCAAATCTACATCAACATGCTTTGGGGTACAATATGAGCAATGTCGTGAGCAGTATTTGTATGCAATGAGATTTCTTTAGGTTGTTACATTTGTTGTAACGGGTTTGATAATATTTAATAGGCTTAATTGTAATTTTGGTTCCTCTATTATTCTTTTTTTTTAGTTTTGGTCCCTCTATTTTAAAATCCGGAATTTTAGTCCCTTTATTTTAGTTTTTTGAGGATTTTGGTCCCCTTGCAAATCCGAAGGCAATTTTTAATGAAATGGAACTCACATTGATGACATGTTCAACATAAATCTTAAATAAAATTAGTTTTTTTTTTAGCATTTCAATGCTGAAATGACACTGACACGTCATCAATGTGAGCGACATTTCATTTAAAATTGCCTTTGAATTTGCAGGGCGACCAAAATCCTCAAAAAACTAAAACGTAGGGACTAAAATTTCGAATTTTAAAATAGGGGGACCAAAACCCAAAAAAATGAATAATAGGAGGACTAAAATTGCAATTAAGCCTATTTAATAATTATATTGTTTATTATTATAATAAATAATATATGATTTAATGTCAATTTTTTTTAAAAAAAAAAATTGGCTTTTAGTATAATTCATAATTGCAGTGTTTTGTTGTGCTTCGCACAATAAAGCGGACACAAATTGAAACATGGACAGGTCATGCTAATATACAAGATCGTGTCCTTTAGTTGTTTCATTCTTTAATTTTGGTATATTTTTGTTCAAATTCTGACCATAGATTGTATTTTATAAAATAGTTTAACCTTTTAAATGAATTAATTGAAATGAAAAGTCACTAAAACGACCTCTTTCACAGAGATTACTCGTGAGAAACACTACAAAATTCGCGTAAATTACGGCGGTTTAGGTAGGGCGTTTAATAAAAGCTGCCACAATTTAAGGTAAATTGTGTCGATTTGGTTAACTGACGTAATATTAGTAAAAAATGGCGGTTTTGACAGCCGTTATAGACTTAATTTTTTTTTCAAAAAAAATAAAATCAAAAGCTCGCTTTTTGAATCACATTTCTCTTATAATAATGAATTAAAAAATTGTACAAATAAATTAAAATTAATAACCCTAGTTACTGAGACCGTCTATTTCCTTTTCCTCTCCAACATCAACGCTCTTTTTCTTCAATTTCGCAACTTTCACGTTTCTTTCCTTTTCAATTTATTTTCCCATTCCAAATCATTCACCATAAAAATCACTCGAACTCAATCGATATTGACATGAAACCTAACAATAATCAAACGTTCGAACCCTTACAATTCTATTTGGGGTTATCGTGGTTCTTTTCCCAATTAATAGTTATCTATTCCGTTGCTCCAATGTTGCATTGCTTTTCTTATTTGGCCAATTTCAAGGTAAAATTTTAGTTTCACTTTGTTATATCATTGTTTTCTAAGTTGGGTCGAATTATTTTCTTGCTTCAATTTGTTTTAGGGTTTAGTTATGAATAGTATTATGTGAATCAGAATTAATTCCATGGCTGTAAATATGGTTATTTAGTCATGTATTTGTACTGGTTATTGGTGCGTTATTTGCATTGTATGATTCTTGGAAGCTTGTATTTTTAGTGTATTGGTTGTTTTCATTATATGGTTTATAAAAAATGTTACTGGTTGTTATTGTGTTGGTTGATTTAAAGCATTTGATCTTGTTTTTTTAATTCATCTATATGAAAATGAAAATAAAAAGGTGAAGGTTGAAGCTTGGTTTAGATCTTGGAAAAACTTTGTTGATATTCATAGTAAGTTTGCTCTGTTTCAGGGGTACTTGGTGTAGTGCAACTCATATGGCCATGTAGTGATGGAGCTTTGGTATTTTAGTCATCTGTGATGGAGTTGTAAGGATTGTGAACTCTTGTTTGTTTTGCTCAAGTGTCTTTTAGTTTTTTTGTTCACTGATGTCATTTATCCTTTAGTTTGTTTGGCAAAATTACCATTAGTTATTAAAATAGTAGCTACAATTTATTGTATTAGTGTATTTTTGTGGTAATTTCATTTACATATTTCATGAATATGTGCAGCTTTATTAACAAGGAAGATAACACTGGAACATTGAACACTAAAGTTGTGGATGATCCAAGAACATTGAACAAGGTTAGAGAGAGGAACATTACTTTATTTCTTTGTTAATATTGGATAATTGGAAAATTTAAGATCTTTTTTATACACTTTTATTTTAATAAATGATTAATGAGCTAGGTTGTCTGGTGAACTTTTGTTGTATGTATATGCTTTTATCCTAGAGGCTCATAAATAAACACTTTGAATTAAAGTATTAAAAATAAACATTTCAACTCTTTCAATTAATTCTAGAATTAATTGGCATCTTAAGGGAGATCATAACACCGTGTTCTTTCATCGTATGGCTAAAATCAGGGGTGCTAGAAGGAATTTGAGTTTCCTCCAGGATGGTCATACTTGTATTTCAGATCCGGAGTTGATTGCCTCTCACGCGGTAACTTATTTTTCTAACATCTTTTGTCATGCAGGTAATACTTTTACTACTAGCGTGGAAGAGGTGATTCCAAATATTGTGGACAAAAATAATCACTTTGAATTATAGCTAAGTGTATAGATCTTAGTAAATTAGTACTTATTCATTTATCTTAGACTATACACTTTCTATTACTTCTTGTTTATACAATCATGTGACAATGTGATTGTTGAGTGGGTGTTATGTTGGTATTATATTTGTGTTTTTTGCATTTTGTGGTTGTAGTTATAATGGATTTGTTGCAGTTATGATGGTTTAGTTGCAAATAATCTAACTATTATTAACCCATGCTAATGAAGGACGAAGTCTCTATTGTAACGGACTTTGGTGCGACTGTGCAATATCACTTACAAAGGTATGTGTTACGTTGAATGGGTACTATATTGGTATCATATTTGTGTTTTTACAGTTGGTGGCTTCGGTTATGATGGTTTTTGTTGCGGTTATGATGGTTTAGTATCAAATGAGATAATTATTATTAACCCACGCTAATGAAGGAAGAGGTCCCTGCTGTAGTATTTGGACCTTGGCGCAGCTATGCAGTACCACTTACAAATACATATGTTATATTGATTGGGTACTATGTTGATATCATATCTGTGTTTTTACGGTTGGTGGTTTTTGTTATGATCGTTTATGTATTTATGATGGTTTAGCATCTAATTAGCCAATTATTATTAACCTGTGTTAATGAAGGAAGAAATCCATATTAAGTAGAAGTAGAGGTCCTATTTTTATTAACATGTTCATTGTGATAAAAGTACTCAATATTTCATTGGATCTTCCTATTGGAACATAATACATGAATTTCATTTCACTTGTGGTGTATTATAGCAGGTAGGCAGAACGAGTAGTGCTCACTTGCTGTACTTGTATTCCCTGGGCTGCTATTTGATTTTATTATTTCATGATATTTTGGATGCTTTTTCAATGTCACACTTTTAACTCTTGTTTTTAATATCTTTAGTATTTTTAATATATATATATATATATATATATATATATATATATATATATATATATATATATATATATATATAGACACACACACACCACATATCTCCTAAAAACAAATTTAATTTACATATTTCTTAAATATGTGTAGTTGGATTCAACAAGGAAGATGACATTGGAACCTTTACCATTAAAGTTGACGATGATCCAAGGACATCGAGCAAAATTCTCTAGATAAAATCCCCCAAGAACATTTCCTCATTCAATGAGTTTGTCGCACTGTGGAAGAAGAAGATTGGGAATACATTGAAAAATATTATATTCTAAAGGAGGAACTTCTTAGGGATAGTGAAGGTTAATTTGTATCATAACTCTTACTGAATTTAATTCATATTAGTAGAAATACATTCTTTGTGATTGGGATATCCTTTGGGGTTTAGGCTATTGATTTGTGATATGGCTTCCTATATCCATATTGTTGGAGTTGTAAAACCAAATAAAAAAGTTGATAAATTATTGTTGATGATTGTTATAGAATACATGTGTGTTGTAAAGGATTGTTGATAATTGAGGTATGAGATGATTCAAGCATGTGGACAACATTTTTACATGTGTGTTGTATATTTAATATAATTTTTTCGTACACAATGAAAATTGTGGCAGTTTAAACTACCACAAAATGCACAATTTTATATTAGAGTAAAATAGGGTAATTGGGCGGTTAAAACTGCCATTATTAACATAATAAGAACCGCCACTATCTGCAATGTCTAAAATGGCGGTTTGCAAGACGTTTAATTTTAAACCGCCACTATTTTCCTTCCGGCAGCCAAATTGACGTCGTTTTTTAAAATGTCGTATTTGTTAATTGTGGCGGTTCATTGAAGTTTTTATCGTGAGTATATTTATGGGATCAGGATTCTCTCCAGTGAAAAGTACATTGAATGTTGTGTAATCTAAATCTTCACCGTTCAATTTTTTAAAGTTGATAAGCATGCTCGACTCGAGGTCAAATCTAATTATAACACCATGATTTGATCATCTAAAGTAGGGGTGGCAAAATGGATGGATTGGATGGTTAATGGATGGACCAAACCAATCCATTAATCCATTACCAATCCACTAAACTCTCTTAATAAAAATTCAATCCAATCCATCCATTAAAGAATAAAATCCATCTAATCCATCCATTACCATATTTCTAATGGATTGATATCCATCCATCCAAAAACTAATTAAAAAATTTTAATTTTTTTAAATATTCTAAAATATTTCTTTCGTTCTTCCGAGAAAACTTGAATATCATTTTTCGAAAAAACTCGAATTTTCGTTTAACCGAAAAAAACTCAATTTTTTTGTTTTTCTGGAAAAAAAACTCGACTTTTTGGTTTTTCCGAAAAAAACTCGACTTTTTGTTTTTCCGGAAAAACTCGATTTTTCGTTTTTCCGAAAAAACTCGATTTTTTTGTTTTTTCGAAAAATCTCGACTTTTTGTTTTTTTCTAAAAATCTCGACTTTTTCGTTTTTCCGAAAAAAACTCGATTTTTTTTTGTTTTTTAGAAAAAAACTCGCCTTTTTCGTTTTTTTGAAAAAACCCGATTTTTTGTTTTTCCGAAAAAAAACTCGACTTTTCCGTTTTACAGAAAAAACTTGATTTTTTGGATTTTCTGAAAAAAATTCGACTTTATCGTTTTTCTGAAAAAACTTAACTTTTTCGTTTTTCCAAAACACTCGATTTTTTTGTTTTTCCGAACAAAAACTCGGCTTTTTTCATTTTTCAGAAAGAAAAAAAAAACTTGATTTTTCATTTTTTCAGAAAAAACTCGATTTTTTCGTTTTGTGGGAAAAAAACTCAATTTTTCGGTTAAAACTCGACTTTATATCCTTCATAAAAAATTGATTTTTTCGTTCTTTGGAAAATCTCGATTTGTTTTTTCGTTTTTTTCGAAAAAACATGATTTTTTCGTTTTATCAAAATAACTCGATTTTTCATTTTTTCAAAAAAAAACTCGATATTTCAATTTTATGAAGAATCTCGATTTTTTGTATTTTCAAATTTTATTATTTTAAAAAAAAACAATTTTTATTATTTTTTTTAAAAAATAATTTAAAACATTTGAAGTATAAAATAAAAATAATCCATTGGATTATCAAAATGTGTTGGATGGATTTAATTAATCCATTAACTTATTTTTTATGTGGTGGATGGATTTTTTGGTGGATGGATTGGATGGATTTCTGCTTAATGGATCCAATTGTCACCCTAAAGTATAAAATTTGACCTTTAAGTGAACTGTTGAAGAGATTTCTCCTAGGATTTTCAATGTGGCTCTCCCAATGACACAATTGTAAATAGAATCAAATTCGATGATCAAGAATTTTACCCTAATGATTTTCATCCCTTATTTTTTCTAAAAGGACATCGGGAGCTCAATATGTCCCAAAAGTCTTATAATCATTCTTTCAAAATGTTTGAGTTTCCTGCCATTGTATGGATGCAAAATTAGATGTAAACCTAGTTTTCTGTAGCGTTTTGACCAACATCGTGGGGGTGGAACATGAAAACATCCAACGCCCAAATTAGTGAGTAAGGACGTAGTGAAGAATATTTTAGATTTTTAAGAATGTGTGTAGCTTGATTACGACATTTATCCTTCTTTTAGAGGTGAATTATAGAGTTTTCAATGATCCAGATTCTTCCTCATTGGGCAAGTATCATAGTATTACTCGTTATTATAAGAGAATATTTTCATTTTCTAATACCCCTCCAATAGTTGAAACTGAAGTTTGTCTAGTATTTTGACTAAGTCTAAAATCAACAAGGAGTTTTCGTGGAACGCCTTTAGTGAAGATCGTGATGGGACACATAACACACAAACTTAGCCACAAGTATGTTTCTCGCACATAAAGTGAATATTCATTTCTCGCACATTTGTTAGAATATGTGTAGCTTGATTACGACATTTATCCTTTTTTTAGAGGTGAATTCTAGAGTTTTCAAGGATCCAGATTCTTCCTCATTGGCTAGGTGTCAAAGTATTACTCGTTATTATAAGAGAATATTTTTCATTTTCTAATACCCCCTAATAGTCAAAACTAAAGATTGTCTAGTATTTTGACTAAGTCTAAAATCATCAAGGAGTTGTCGTGGAACGCCTTTAGTGAAGATCGTGATGGGACGTGTAACACACAAACTTAGCCACAAGTATGTTTCGCGCACATAAAGTGAATATTCATCTCAATGTGCTTAGTGCTATTATGTGGAATAGGATAAATGTGAGTTATAGAGTTTTCAATGATCCAGATTCTTCTTAGAGTAAAAGGCACTTATCTTATGACAATAGACTAATGTGGCCTTTGAGATAAGGAAATGTAGTTCCAAAAGAATATTCCTATGCCAACATGACTTAGATATTACATTAGTGACTCAAAATATTTGGCTTTAGCATTATAACGAGACAATGAATGTTGTCATCCGACAAACCAATATATGAGGTTATCTCTATGATATACAGAATACCCAGATATGGATCTTCTAGTTTTTGAACATCCACCACAGTCTGCATCAACATATTTGATATGATCTTCTTAATGTTGGAAGGACATATATGTAAACCAAAATCTAGAGTGCCTTAAATATATTGAGTAATGCACTTCATGTATGACATTTGTTGTGTTTTTAGATCATGCATAAACAAACACACTTGTTGCACGACATAAGTGATATTGGGTCTTGTAAAAGTCAAGTATTGAAGTTCTCCAACAAGACTCTGATACTCAATGGGATCATAATATGGATTTTCATAAGATCCACTTAGTTTGGCCTGTATGTCCATCAACGTAGAAGAAAAAGACATACACACACGCTCAACAATTTCCTTGACATATTAATTTTGTGATAGAAACCGAACACGTGTGTGTCTAGTAACAAAATATCAAGAAAGTAACTAAGAAAGCCTAAATGCTTCATAAAAAATTCTTATTCGAGTGTCGTCATAATGGATTTTTAAAGGGAATCTAAGGAGGCAACTAGAATGATGCCATACACATAAAAAAGGAAATAAAATATATCATTACCTCGATGGTAAATGAATAAGGGAAGATCAGAAATGCTTTGGGATAAACTCAATGTAGCAACATAGTCAGTAAACCATTGGTACCAAGCATGATGTGTTTGTTTAAGTCCATAGGGTGACTTCCTGAGAAAGCATACATAATCAAGAAGTAGAAAGTTTTATCTAGATTACCATAAAAAATACATTCTTAACTTCTAAATGATGAAGACACCATGATTTTGATAAAGCAACATTGAGTATCATCTGAATAATGGTTTGTTTGACTATGAGACTATTATTTTTTTACCATAATTGATACCATTTTGTTGGCTGACACCATCACTTACAAGCCGAACTTTGTACCTCTCAAAGGACCCATCATATTTCTTTTTATGCCTTTATATCCATAAACTTCAAATGATATTATCATTATGAGGATGAGACAATAAGTCTCATGTCTTACTTTCAATAAGAGGATAATATTCATCTTTAATGGCCATTTTCAAGTTATGATCATGTAATGTTTGAATGAGATAAGTAATAAATGGAGAAATAGAATTTAGGGAAGAGGAATAGAGATTAAAATGTTTGTGAGGCTTAAAAATAATTTTTGCTTGGATCGTTATTTATGGTAAAGGATGTGGTTGATGCGGTGAAATGTTTAGGTTGGCAGTTTGTGGTGAGGCCAATTGTGAGGACGGAATAGGATTTTGTGTATGTGATGGAATTTGTTGGGAGGGGGTAGTAGTAATGAGATTTGGAGATGAAGTAGTTATGGATAATGTGGTGTCATTTTAAGTAGTTGATGGTTGGTTTGTTGTAGTAGTGTTTTAATGAGAATAAGTTTGATCGGAGGTAAGAAAAGCTTTGTCGCTTGTATCCAACACTTCAGGAGGTTGGATTTAAGGTAGAAAATGGAAACATATTTTCATCAAAGGTTACATGCCTAAAAATGATTATTTTAGGACTCCACAACTCATAATATTTATAACCTCTATGATTTGAAGAATAACCTAAAAAATACACATGGTGTTTAGCGGGACTTTAATTTATGTGTAGAGGTAGATGAAATGAGAGTATGACAACCAAAGACTTTAAAGTGAAAGTATTAAAGGTCTTTTGAATAGAGAATTTTTGTGGAAGTTTGTAGGAAAAGCTTTTTGTTGGGAAGGTGTTGAGGAGGTAAGTTTTCGTATGTAATGCATGATGCCAAAAATTAGGTGGAACAAAGAGATGATCTAGAAGAGTGAAAATGATATTAATGATAGTGAAAATTCTTCTTTCAACTTTTCTGTTTTTAGGAGAGTCGCAAGGACAAGAAAATTGAAATGTTATTTCATTTAGTTCACAAAATTTATGAAAATGTTCATCGTCATACTTTTTCCATCATCACATTGAAAACATTTGAATTCTCCTTAAAATAATATTTAAATATGAAATGCACATGAGATTTATTTGCAATTGCATTAGTTCATAAAAAATTTGTGAAATCATCAAGGAATAAAGCATAATAACGATGTCCACCTAAACTTAGAATATGCGACGTCCAAATACCATTATAGACAATATGAAAAGGCAACAAAGTATAGGAAAATGATTCATAAAAAGGTAGTTTTGTTTGTTTTCAAAGAGACCGAGAATGAAAAAAATTCTTCTGAAACTTATTAAAGACAATGCAATTATTTTGGTTAAGAGAACATAAAATCGGAGTGTCTAAATGGGCTAAGAGGTTGTGCCATTATTCTTTGGATAAAGTGCGACAAAGGTGGATGGTGAGGAGTTGGTATTTGTTGGTTTTGTGGTAATTGGGTAGATGTCACCCGAGCTATCACATCTCATTAATAAAATCTCTGTTTGAAAATCCTTCACAGCAAAATCGAAAGGATCGAATTCAACAAAAATATCATTTCTAATGGTAAATATCTTTATATAAATAAGATTTTAAACTAACTTTAGTGCACATAAAGCATTTTTTTAGTTTAGATGTAAGATGTGACATTACTTCCATTTGTAGTCATGTAAAAAGTAGTACATGTGTCCATGTACCACTAATAATGGGGAGGAACCATAGATAGAGTATGCAACATAACTTGAATGTTAGTTAATTCATATGATGGAAGTTAGGAACTAGTTGTTGTTGCGGCTTCTATATGAGCCCCTTGACACTTAGACTCTATAATTTTTGGATTGCAATGGGAATGTGATTGATTATGCCAATTTGGTGTTATTGGGTACAAACACAATAGTGTGGCCTAAGGTTTCGATGGTAAAGCCCATGGTAGAAAGATATGTTATTGTTATTGTGACTAAATTGGAGGCTAATATTGAAGTTATGATCGACCACTATGATCTCCCCCCTCATCTCTTACCACAACCACCTTAGCTATTGCCTCTACTGCGGTTAAAGGGTGCATTGTTATGCTCTCTGCGATTGTTGTCACCATTTATGCAGTTATGATTTTGATGATGAGAGTAATTTTCAATTAAATTATTTTTTTTTAAGCGAGAAAAGCATAATTTTATATGATGGTTTTTGCCTTGTTGACAGGGAATGCAAATGGATAGGGTTTGAAACCAAATATTTATGATATCATATAAGCAACTATTTGCCTTTTCTAATAGTTATTCCATATAACGTCCTTCATTCAATCATTCTTTTTGATTAGGTGTATCCCTAAGAAAGAACTTAAGATATTTCTGAGATCTTAACACACCTTCTCTCTCTCTCTCTCTCTCTCTCTCTCTCTCTCTCTCTCTCTCTCTCTCTCTCTCTCTCTCTCTCTCTCTCTCTCTCTCTCTCTCTCTCGTAGTCTACCTTTTCTTGCAATTCCTTGATCAAACCATTCACAAGGGTCAGTGTTGAGATCGGATCGTCTTTATTATGAGTTAATACCTTGTTGGATTGATGTTATCTAGAGTTTTAACAACGTAGGAATAAAAAATTTACATTAAAAATAAATAAAATCATAATAATTGTGTTTTTTTCTATATTTGATCATGATATAAGATTATTTCATATCAAAATGAATGCAATTTATAAAGTAATAATCATAATGACCACAAAATCTACAACTACATTTTAAAAGCATAAAATAATTCAGTCATATTGTCCCAAAATTATAAATAGAGGACAAACCCCTTAGATTATATGTTAGGAAAAAATGCATAGAGAAAAAGAAGAACACAATAACAATACAAGAATTTGACGTGGAAACTTCAAAATCGGACAAAAAATCACGAGTAAAATAACAATTAGAGAATAAAATTATGTGAAAATTGCTAGAACACATATACTACCCTAAATCACCTCAAGACCATAATACACCCTCACTCTCCAAATCAAATATTTAACTACCCCTCACAATACTCTAACACAAGAGTATGAGAAAATATAAAAAGTCAAATACAAACTTAAAGTATTTTTTACTAGTGCATTTTATAATGAACAACTTGAATATTATATATAGATTTGGACTCTCTCTTCCTTTACAAAACTAAGCGATAAGGGACTTCTTCAACATTATATTTTCAATAAACACAACAATCGCCACCTTGATTAAAAACAATTATACACTGTTTTCATTATCTTCACCAATAATCATACACCACCATAAATAGTATAGTCACTTGAAGTTATAGCACTCCAAAAAATTTCACATTGTCTTTATCGACAATCATAGTTTAAAAAAATCTACCATACCTCACCTTAATAAGAGTACACTTCACTTGAAGGTAAACCACTTCAAGAATTTCCATATGTCGAAAACCAGGTTGAAAACTTATGGTGTGACTTCCATGTTGTAGGAAGCTCTTTAGAAATCGACTTAATCTCACAACACACTTTGAGTCAATGCTCATGTGTTAATTTACTGGCAATAGCCCGTCTTTTCAGTGACAGCGAAAAATGTCATGAGAATACAATTTCAAATTTTCAAAGAAGATCGCCATGTCCCCTAATAAAGGAAACATTGCTGGCATTGGACTAAAAGTCCTTCTTTGACGCTACCTCTTTAGGACATTTATAATTTACATGCCTAATATTTCCATATTCCTAATATCTCACACCCGTTTTATTATATTTTTCTTCATATAAGATCTTCCTCTAGAAACCAATAATGAGTTTTGTGAAAAGTATTATCCTCACCATTCAATTTTCTTCCTTCAAAACTAATTTTTCTAGAAACTACTTCACAATACAAAAACGCCTTCCATTATATATCAAACAGGTTTAATATAGTCATAGGAAGATGGAAGAGACATGTGAGTCTCAAATATTTATTTTCATCATCAATCTTGACTCCAATAGTTTCTAAACTAAGAAAAAAAACCATCGAGAACACTTAGATGATAAAAAAATTTCGTATGTTCATCAATCGCAAGCTATGAAACTACTCATTCAACAACAATCGATTTGATATACACTTTTCTTGATATAACCCTTCAAGTTTCATCAAAATCTCTTTGGCTGACGAAGCACCAAATATATTCGCATGAATATTTTTAGCCAAAGACACGTGGATTATACTCGAAGCTCTCAAATCTAGTTCATCCCACTTCTCGTTGTCCATGTTCGAAATGTTTCCTTTCAACGCCTTGTATAATCATAATTGTATTAAAACATCTTTGACTTGAATTTTCTAAAAGGAGAAATTGATTCTTCCATCAAACTTCTCTAAGGCAATCTTCAATGCACTTGAAATACTTGACATTGCCGCCAAAATCTTTCCTGCAACAAAATATCTTCCCAACCCACACAGAGTATAAAATTATTTTTCTGTTGTGGAAGTTTAGACAAAACTATAACCACATAGCATACTAAAAAATTTAAACCTAACCAAATCAAGACTATTGATACCAATTGTTGGAAAAAGCAAATTTGTATGAAAAAGAGGAATACAATAATAACACAAGAATTTAATGTAGAAACTTTAAAAACGAAGAAAAAACCACGGCCATTGTCAAATGACAATCAACTAATAAAACTATGTGTAAATTGTTATAACACATAGACTACCCTCAACCACCCCCAAAATCCTAATACATTCACACTTTCCAAAGCAAATATTTAACTATCATTCACAACACTCTAACACAAGTGATGCATATACACTCTCCAAAGTAAATATTTAACTACTCCTCACAACACTCTAACACAAGTGTATGAAAGAAAATATAAAAAATAAAATACAAATTTAAAGTGCATTTGACTAATGCATTTTGTAATGAATAACTTGAATTATTTATATAGTCTTAATAAATTTTTCCTTTCTTTACAAAACTAAACGATATAGAACTTTTTCATGTATATTTTTAATCAACCTCAACAATATAGTCATTGTTAGATAACGCTTCAAAATTGAATGAGTTCAGAGCGAAACATTTTCCTTATTCAAAGTTCAAAACACAAGCAACGACCAAAACAAGAGTAATGATTATATGTTGGCCGCCACTATCGCCACTAGCACCTCTACGACCATAGAGCCAATAGCGAGGGATTGTATGAAAAAGACAAGTGGCATAATGCTTGAGACCACCACACTTGTCTATGTGGTACTCTATCATCTTTTGTCCTTTTATTGAGTTTATGAACTTAACTCTTTATAAAAACTAGTGGATGACCCGTGCGTTCGCACGGGTAAGTCCGTTCTTAAGGTGGATAATGTATTAATAACGCAATAGTCGAAATACAAATTTAAGATTAATGTATTCGTATTAACCACAAATATTTGATCATTAATTGAAAGTGTTTAAATGTGAACCACAAATTTAATAGGCAAAATTAAATGTAAATATAATATTTTGGTATACATACAAAATGACAATATGAATTACAAAGGTAGAAGTAGTCTATAATGAGAAAATGATACTTCAGACTTGAAGTGAACTGAAAAGATAAAAAGTACAATAGTTAGAAATAAAATATTCATAGGATGTAGTCATTAATGTTAACAAATTTGGAGATGTATATTTTGTTTTTCATAGAAATTTATCTTAAGAGTGAGAAAAAAATACCTAAATGCTTACACGGATGAACAATGAAAGTATTATAACGAAGCATAATAGTTGTACATGCAACTGTGATAAAAAATAAAGCATAGTAAGGGTACTAATATTCAAAGTTGAGTTGTAATAAATTTAACAAAAAAAAAAGTTTATTTAGAACAATAAGAAAGACAATACCTAAACAACGTTGTGAAAAACTTCTTTGAAAACCACATTAGTAGTTTCAGATAATGGTGTATTGTCTTTGTCATGGATTAAGATTTTCAAACCACCTTTGCTTTTGACTCTTGACATTGCCACATAAAGTTGTCCATGGCTAAAGACATCTTTTGGTAGATATAAACCAACATAGTCTAATGATTGCCCTTGAGATTTATTAATTGTCATTGCAAAAGAAACAATTATGGGGAATTGTCTTCTAATAAGCTTGAATGGCCAAGGTGACTGAGAAGGAGACAAAGACATTCTAGGTATGTAAATAGTGTTGCCAACATGGGTACCTGAAATAATCTTAGCCGCGATGACATGATTAGCTAGTCTTGTCACCGTCAATCTAGTGCCATTGCATAATCCCTCTGATTGATCCAGATTTCTGATCAACATTATGGTTGTGCCAATCTTTAACTTCATACAATGATTTGGCAAACCAGAAGTTTTTAAGCAACCTATGAATTCTGGAGTCAAATGCTCAAAAGCTTCATTGTCATTAGCATCTGATCTATCAATAGAATCACTACTTAGATACTCCTTTTCTTCACTTACAAAAAAACAATAATTATATTTGGTCCATATTTATAACAAATTACATCTAAAAAGTCAATTTATAAATGAATGAAGAGATATTTTATACCTAGAAGAAGATCAGTGATGTAATCATTGATTAAATCAACAATCTCTATAGTGGAAGCCAAAATAGCTCTACTCTGAAGGTAATCGGGATTGGTGAGATTATCAAGGATGTTAGGGTAAGTACTGGTAACAGTTGCCTCAATGGGGTCCACAAAATCTGATAACAGTAATTCAGTGGGAATAGTAATTGCAGCATATCCATCATTTGGTTCTGAGAGCTTACCGTCTCCAACATCTAAGATCCATTTAGAGAAACTTTCAATCTCTTCAGCATTGTTGGAGATAGAACCAGATACCAAACGCATATTTTTTGTAAGCGTTAGAACCTTGCAATGTTCCCAAATATAAGAAGCATTTATTGTTGAATGAACAATATCAGACCTAGTACCTCTTGGTACTACCGGTAGAATTTGTCTGAAATCACCACCAAAAACGACAACCTTACCTCCAAAGATCTTTTTACATGGATTTTCAGCAGTACCCATAATATCTTTCAATGACTTGTCAAGGGATTCAAAACAACATTTGTTAGCCATTGGCGCCTCATCCCATATAATCAACTTAGTTATTTGCAACAACCCTGCAAGATCTGAATTTTTTGGAATGTCACAAATAGATGAATCAAGACATGGAACAGGAATTTTGAACCTAGAATGTGCAGTTCTCCCTCCTGGAAGAAGTAAACTTGCTATTCCACTTGATGCAACGTTTAAAACAATGTCGCGATTGGAACACAATGCTGCTGAAAGTGTGTTCCACATAAAAGTTTTGCCAGTACCTCCGTAACCATATAAGAAAAACACACCACCATTTTGTTCAGTAACCGCATGCATAATTGTGTTAAAAATTTGCATCTGCTCATCTAAAAATGGGAAAAATTGTGTTAATTATGCGTCATTTCCATAATACATTCATTCATATAAATATTGTGATGTTATGGATTTCCCATAAAAGAAGAAGTTGCTACCACATTGAAATTGAACTTTTTTTCTAATGTTACAAATTAATTAAATGGCTATGATATTTTGCAAATTAATTAAATTTAATGTTACTAATTAAATCCAACATTAATTGGGATACTATTGTTAATTGTTTTTGTTTCTTATAAAGTGTTAGTTAATAATGAAACTATTTTAACTAAACACATAATACCCTTCATAGCTACATAGATAACCCACATGCTAACTATTAGATAACGTAACAGTAGTCACAACACTCTAACACAAGTGTATGAAAGAAAATATAAAAAATAAAATACAAATTTAAAGTGCATTTGACTAATGCATTTTGTAATGAATAACTTGAATTATTTATATAGTCTTAATAAATTTTTCCTTTGTTTACAAAACTAAACGATATAGAACTTTTTCATGTATACTTTTAATCAACCTCAACAATATAGTCATTGTTAGATAACGCTTCAAAATTGAATGAATTCAGAGCGAAACATTTTCCTTATTCAAAGTTCAAAACACAAGCAACGACCAAAACAAGAGTAATGATTATATGTTGGCCGCCACTATCGCCACTAGCACCTCTACGACCATAGAGCCAATGGCGAGGGATTGTATGAAAAAGACAAGTGGCATAATGCTTGAGACCACCACACTTGTCTATGTGGTACTCTATCATCTTTTGTCCTTTTATTGAGTTTATGAACTTAACTCTTTATACAAATTTCAACGTAAGTAAATCTTTCTATGTGAAACTATTTGTCATACATTTATTAACATTTACTCATTTTTATTTTTCTTGTCATTTTAGAACACACCTTTCTAGTTATTACTCATAAATTACAATAGTCATTCAACTAATATACTTTAATTAATTCATTTTTATTTGTCTCACTTTAACATCTAAGTATCTTTGCACATATTATCCTCCATAACACCAACTCGAATGTTCAACTATGTGTTCCCAAAGACAAAAACAATCACTATAATTTGAGTGACTAAAATAATCATAAAATCTTAAATTCATATATAATTTCCTTCATTAATTTTAACTAATGAAAACAAACCAAACTAGGGAGAAGACTTGAAGGTGTACTACTATATTGTATATACATGATGAGCAATTAATGTGACAGAACAAATGGAATAAATGCAAGCACGTGAACAGTATCAGGGATGGGACAAGTGTTATGATAATCTTGTTTTCCATATAATTGAGGATAAGGAAGTTAGCTACAATATCGGATCTTCAATCATTTTCGAAGAAATTATAGTTCACAGCAAAGCAGAAACAAAGTCTGGATTATATGAAACGTGCATGTTCTAACAAAGAAAGAAAGAAGAAGAAGAATTGAAAATGGTGAGAATATGACTTGGCGTTTAAGAACGTGATGGCTTAGCTAATGCCAGATATCAACATATATCGGCTCGATGTTGACGTGCATGTGCTCTCTTGCGCAATTTCAGGACATGCAATGCAATTTTCAATTTGTTCATATAATGTGTAACTACTAACTATAGCTCATTTAATTTATTTATTAAGAGTGAATGTAGTTGACGGTGGCCAAGTCGACTCCGATCGATGGCGGCGGCTAACTAGTTTTAGACCTATGGCATCGTTGTTCGATCGGAGTCCAATTTGGGGTGGCGGGTGAAGGGTCCAGCACGCAGAACGTCGGGTTCGTCAAACATTGGATTCAGTTCGGACGGGTCAATTTAATCTCTTGTAATATTTTTTAGAAGTATAACAAATTTTAGGGTTTGCTCTTTTTTCAAAGGAGATCGATTTGATCTGATTGAATAAATAAGTTTATTTATATTTTATCTTTTATCTTCTTATTTATTGTGAATTTGTTATTATCGATTGTTTGATTGGTTAAGGGTTTTTTTTGTCGTTATTTTTATGTGTTAAACTATCAACAACTTTATTAAAATTGTTTGAGTTTTCACAACAATATAAATCAAATGATTTTAATTACACTAAATATAGATCAATTTTTAAATAGTTGGTTGGTATAAATGGTGGTGGGTGATTCATGGTTCGATTAATAGGACATGATATCATATTAGAATTAGAATATGAGCTAATTCATCGCTACAAAGTCGGTTTTATAAGATTGTATTGTGCACAACTCGCACATTTTAATATGGTATTAGAGGACTATCAAATGAATAATTGATCGTCCACAATTTATATCCATACATCAAAAAGGAGGAGTTTAATTTTTTCTTTCCACCCACCAGTATCCGTTCGGATGTCAAATCTGACATCAAGTGGTTACAGTCTTATTGAGATCACAATGTAGTTGTGGGATCGAATTGTAATCCTCTCTACTAAATCTAGTACTATCAATTATCACTTGACCAATAGGAAGGGATTTCAGTTTCATTCCACTAAACTGTTGATCCATCATAAATTTTCCTCTTACATATACAGTATACTCCTTTTTGCCACGTTATTGGCTTCAATATGTCATATGGAGCAATTAATATACATTGATGATTGGATTTGATTCAGTTGAATATTATCAATCTATCAATGATTTGCTCTTTTTATTTATCTATCACTTATCATCCTTCTGGCCAATTGGATTATGATTATATATTACAACTACATATATCTCCATGATAACTTATATATGTGATAAGCTTTAATATTATACGAATTAGTGCATGATACATTTCTCACACCAATCAACAATACTCAAAGTGCTATCTGATACACCCCCTACCAAGATGAAAAACTATTGCCTATTCTTTAATATAATTTATAATTGTAATAAAAAAATATTGTTTTTTTAAATGTTAAAGAAGTTGACCAGCCAACAACAATTTTTCAAAAGTTTCGGAAAGTGGAAAAGATAAAGAAAATCACTAGATGATTTTCGTGCTCATATGTTACATGATCTTATCACATTGTATAATGCAAGTGTTTTGATAGACGTATTTTAAAGTACATGTACCTTGCATTCATCATCTTGTCCAAAGTTTACGTCTATCCAAGAACAACAACGTGAATAAATGTTCATTTATTTTCGTCTAAACTGTACTTTTCTTTTCCACTTTGGATCTTTTTTCACTAAAGAGATATTATAACGGTAGGAAAAAAGATGTCACAATCCTTGACAAACCATTGTAAAATAAGGCGTAGTTCTATGTTTGGTGTTTTTTACCACGGTCGTACAATCGTGATTTTAAGTCAAATACTTATCATAACGGTTACTCTAAACAACTATTGTGTGATATATATTGAGTTTAATATAAATGATGTGGAAAGTGTATTTTACCGATGCTCACTAAACATATATAACCTATAACTTTGATTTAGAATAGTATAATATAACGAATTAAGTTATATTAAAAGAACAACTTATATGTTCAATATTAAACAAGAATTCTTCTGCTCTTTATCCACATTTTGCTCTTTAATAGTTATAATTTGTTTTAATGCTCCTAGTTCTTTAACCCCATTCTTCACCTCTAATTCTTTTAGCAACATATTATTTACTTTGCAAACTAAATTAGAGATGAAGGAAAGGGAGGTTGAAAAATTAGAAGCATTAAACTAAGTTCTCACTATTAAAGAGCAAAATGCAGATAATGGACTTAATAATTCTTGTCTAGAATTGAACGTGTAACTTGTTTTCAAATATAACTTTATTTATCATATTATAATTTTCTAATGCAATCCAAAAAGTTATATATTTAGTAAAATGTTGGAAAAGCACTTAAACCACATAAGATATAATAAATTCATCTTAAACAAACATTAACAACAACATTCATCAATAACAAACCTTAAACAACATACAACTTTTATATGTAACAGCAAGAATATCAACTCATAAAATGTGTCAGAAACCTATTTGTCCCATTATGACATCCAAAATTAAAGGAAAGGAGGATGAAGCTGAAGTGAGAGCAGCAAACATGTGTTAATCCATAGGTTTGCAGCGCTCTCCTTAGCTTCATTCTCGTTAATTTTTTTCATTCACCCAGGGGTACCTACAAGTCAAAACAAGCAGAAAAATCAAATATTATGAAACAAACAATTGAAACCTGAACAATAATAGATAAAAAAGATTTTGAAATATAAACTAGGGTGAAGAAGAACATGTAAGGTAGTCATTTCCTAAGATTTGAAAAACACAAAATCGTTGTATAAGTTTGGAGTTTTAATATGAGTGAGACGAGTGACATAGATGTTAGAGTTTTGTTTTGAGACAAAATAATGAAATAGATGTTAAGGTTTTCTTTTGAGAGAGACGAGTAAAATAGATATTATAGAGTTTTCTTTTGAGAGTGAGAGGGGGCTGTTATGAACGGGGCATAATTTCGCTTATATATAAATATGTAACACCTTTCACAGTGGTTGGTAAGACGAGCCGTGATGAAATAAATGAACTTAACACCACAGTTGACTAAAAGAACTCTGGTGATATACAAGGTCAAGCTCATATTGTCACGATAAATGAAAAATTGATGGAGTTGTGATTTGAATCTTTTCACTCCAGGTACATTTTACTACGATTGTTAACTATGACCTTAGTGAAATGTCTTTTAGTAAATACCAAAAAAGCGCCCAAAACGAGTTATTACCAAAGTTAACAGCAAGGCTGTTGTAATATTATGTTCTGAAAGGTCTATTATGTAGTAGTATTCATTCCTTTTGGTCCATTTATTTATAAGTGTTACACACTTTAATTTTACAAATATTTTTGTTTCATTTTAATCTTTAAGCTATAAAGCGATGATTTTTTTTAAAGAGATTGAAGTGATATGCAGAAAAATAAATGCGGTAAAGTAAATGAACATAAAGAATTATACTAGTTTTCCTTATCAACCAATGATACATCTCGTCTCATCACATCCCGTGAAAGAATTCACTATTGTTAGATCTTTGTACAAGCCTCTCTCCAAGACTTCACCTACAATCTTCCAACAACAACAAAGAAGCACATCACTTCCTTGATTTCCAATCTAAGAGAAAGAATCCTACTTCCGCTTTTACACACTTGTCATCACAACCTGATAAACTAGTTTATAACAGACATATTGATGAAATAATTTTTTAGTACAAATGTGTTTGATACTTTTCAAACACTAGAAATAATGTCTTTCCTTTTCTGAAACAATATGATCAAATGATGTGTACTTAAGTGCTCAAAAAAGAGAATGAAACTTTTTATCTGATAAGAAAATTATGTAGCAGAAAAATTTTCATTAAATTATTTCAAAACAACGTAAAAATATGTCAGGAAAGAGATTATTTTTGAATTTGAAAATTCTACTAGTTATAATGATCATGCACCTCTTCATTTTCAGAAACAATTTTTGGAAAAAAATCTTATGAACAATTGTCATAGTTAAGAGAAGGCTTGGAGATGAAAAAGGTGACAAAAAATGCAATATTACAGTGTTTTTCAAAAAGAAAAAAAGGTTAATTGATTACCATTAAGGGGTTAATCAATTACCCTTAGTTTAATGTTCAAAAATTATGAAGAAATTGGAATGAATAATCGATTATGCTAATTTGCTTGCCAAAGGGCTAATCGATTAACTTTATGTGAAACTTCAAGTTTTCTTCAACTAGTAGCATGGTTAATCGATTATCATAACCTCCTTTGAAAAGAGGTTAATTGATTAGAATTTTGTGGACTTAAAGAATTTTTAAGTTTAATAGTGTCATTTCATGTGTTCTTTTGAAAAGTGATGAAAGAATGCATAGAAAATTTTTTAAAATATATTTTTTTGAGCACCTAAGATTTATATCATCAAAACATGTTGTACCATAGCTTTGTCATGATAAATTTTCAAAGGTCGTAGTTTGGTCAAATCTTGAAATATATATTTGTCTTTATCAAAATGCATACATAAGAGACTTGTTTTAGAAGACCGATCTTGGAAGAGGTTTTGTTCAAGTCTTTGAGTGTGGAAGATAGCTCCTCTCTTGAGGTTCCTTTTTCTGAGGAGGAAATAAGGGAGGCGGTGTGGAATTGTGATGGTTCGAAGAGCCTGGGACCGGACGGTTTCTCCATTCTATTCGTCAAGAAGTGTTGGAATTTCATTAAAGAGGATTTTTTTAGCTTGTTTTAAGGATCTCCACCCGGGTTTCTTACTTTCTAAGGCTATAACATCCTCTTTTCTTACTTTGATTCTTAAATCCTCTAATCCTTTAGATTTAGATGACTATAGACCGATATGCTTGGTGGGTTGCATTTACAAAGTTATATCTAAAGTTTTGGTCGGTAGAATTAAAAGAGTGTTGTCTTCTATTATTTCTCAATGCCAAAGTGCTTTTGTTCCGGGTCGTCAATTGCTCGATGGGGTTCTTGTTGCTAATGAGTTGGTGGATTTTTCGTCTAAGGAAGGGAGGGAGTGCCTTCTTTTTAAAGTGGACTTTGAAAAAGCTTACGACAAGGTTAATTGGAATTTTCTTAGATTCATGATGAGAAAGATGGGTTTTGGGGAGGTGTGGATGAAGTGGATGGAGGCGCTTATTTTCTCTAGCAAAATATCGGTTTTAGTAAACGGTAGCCCCACTAAGGAGTTTGTTGTGGAAAGAGGTTTACGACAAGGGGATCCCTTATCACCCTTTCTTTTTGTTATGGTGGCGGAAGGTTTGAAAATCTTAGTGAACAAAACGGTGGATAATGGGGATTACGTTGGGTGTAATGTGAAAGGAATTTGTTTTGTGGATGTTCTTCAATTCGCGGACGACACTTTACTCGTGGGTGACGGGAGTTGGAGGTATTTGTGGGCTATCAAATCAGTGTTGCGTGGTTTTGAAATAGTTTCGGGTCTTGGCATTAGTTACAACAAGAGCAAGCTCATCGGAATTAATATTAATTCTCATTTTTTGGAGGTGGCGACCTCTTTTATTTCGTGCAAGTTGGAACCGAAAGAGTTCTATTTTCTTGGGATTCGCATTGGCTCTAATCCTAGAAGGATCGATTTTTGGAGACCCGTTGTGGAAAAATTTAGGAAGAAATTGTGTTCTTGGAAAGGAAGATGGCTTAGCTTTGGAGGAAGAATTACTTTATTAAAATATGTGCTTGGAAGCTTGCCTATTTTTACTCTCTCTTTCTATTTGGCTCCGAAGAAGGTCATTCGGGAGATTAATAAAATCCAAAGCAATTTCCTTTGGGGAGGAGCGGAGGAGAAGAGATGTGTTCATTGGGTGAAGTGGGAAGATGTTTGTTTACCGGTGGATAAAGGTGGGTTAGGTTTGAGAAGCTTGGAAGATTTCAATTTGGCTCTTCTTCTCAAGTGGAAGTGGAGAATCTTGGAGGCCTCTAATTCTCTTTGGTATAGGATGTTGAAAGCGATATATGGGGACGTGAAGATCCGTGTGATTATCGAAGGAGGAAGGAGAGATTGCTATAGTTCTCAATCGGTTTGGTGGTCGGATATCATTTCTTCGAAGAAGAGATTACCGGCGAATTTTTTTTGTTAATAATTGTTTTTTTCATATAGGTGATGGATATACTACTTCTTTTTGGCAAACTCATTGGATGGATGAGGGAATTATTAGGCACATGTTTTCGTCTCTTTTTGAACTCTCTTTGTTACACGATGTATCCATAGCCGGAATGGGAGGATGGCGGAATGACGTGTGGCATTGGAACGATTTCGGGATTCCTTTTCTGTCTGGGGCAGACGCTGTTTCGGAGGCAGCAGCGCTGCGGATTTTGTTACAACACTATCATCCTGCGGCGGACAGCAACTTGCACGACAGGGCAGTATGGAGGCCTTCGGGCAACGATTGCTTCTCTGTTTCTTCTTGCTTTGCATACATTCGTGATAGCTCTCCGGTGTTTGGTCCGCTTAATCGTTTGGATTATATTGTTCCTCTCATTTGGAAGATTGAGGCTCCGTGTAAAGCAAAAGCTTTTGGTTGGAGATGTTTCAAGAATAGGATAGCCACGAAGGATTTATTAGCTCTTCGGGCTATTCTTCATTCTTCATCTAATCATTCTTGTATTTTTTGTGGGGATGTTGCTGAATCTTCTCTCCATTCCCTTTTATTGTGTCGGTGTGTGGTTGATGTTTGGAAGGACTTGGCTCATTGGATTGGAATGCCCTTTTCTTTAGTTGAGGATTTTAAAGAAAGTTTTAGGTGTTGGAGCTCCTTTTGTAAATCAAAAAAAGTATGGAGAGGAAAGGAGGGTTGTATTTGGTTGGCTATTATTTGGAGCATATGGTTGGTTAGGAATGGTATTATTTTTATAAATTATGAGTGGGTCACTCGTGATGTGGTTTGGCATTGTAAGGCGGTAGTTTGGCAGTGGTCTTTTATAGGGAATATTTCTCACACCAATTGCAATTTTTATGAGTTCGACAAAAACTCGTTGTTTTACTTATGTTAAGTTTCAATTGGTGGGCAATTTTCCGCTTGTGGTCTAGGCCCCGTTTTTTGTATCTCGCTTCGTGACCCTTATATATGTATATTTCTTTCTAAAAAAAATAAGAGACTTGTCTTCACAATCTCTCACTTTTTAACGGTGACAAATACTTGATGATTGGTGATTTTTTAGAAAAAAAAACTCCCCTTAGGTTGATTTTCTCCCTCTTAGTTCATGAATCATTGAAATCCTTTGGGTTGATCAACTTTTATACCTAGAGTAAAATAGAAACAGGAAAATAACAAGTATATACATCCTTGTTCCCCTTTCGATATTATCAAAAATAATGGAAAGATGAGTAAAAGATGAAATATAAAATCATACAAGAATCAACTATACATACAAAAAAGTAAACATAAGAGGAATTATCTTCTTCACAATACTATCATATGAATTCAAAGTTGATATCAATGTCTTACTTATTTAAAACATCGTTCACTCAATGAAACTTTTAGAGTTACCATACCATAGGTCATGTATTTTGAAAGATCAATCTTGGTTTGACAATATGATCTTTAAGTACCTTCAAAACAATAAATAGTACTTTGATACCCAATATTCTTTGGGTCCTCTTTGGTTAGATCCCTTTCTCACACATACATATTCACCATAAGAAATACCATAATTTCTTATGTAGCAAGCAATAGAAGTATGGCCTTTTGCATTACAATAAGAACAAGAAGGTCTAGAAACATGATTTCTTTTAAAGACATAAGAATTATTTCTATCATAAGACCTTTTATGATGATTTATAACATGTTCTTTCTTTGATTCCTTATTGTTGAATTTGCTATTAGCATTTATAAAGATTGTTTGACTTGTACTAGGTTTATCAAAATTAGAAAAGGCAAATCCACATTTATCATTTGAAAATCTTTGACTACTCATCACATTATCTAAGCCATTTTTCCCTTTTTCATATTTGGCAATGACTTGGTTAAATTCCACAATTTTTGACTCACAAGATGAATAATTGTTGCATGTTGAATGTTTTATAAAGTCTAACTCCACTTTTTTTATTTTAGCCTCACTTTCTAGATTTAAAATAGTTCCTTTTGTTTTGAAAAATTTCTAGAAAATTTCAAAAATTCATCATGTAATTCATTAAAAGCACTTTGCAATTCATCATATGAATGTCTATCATCAATTTCAAAATCACTAATCTTATGTTCTTAATCACTTGAATAATGTGAAGCCATTAATGCCTTGTTTCCTGATCTTAATCTGAAGATGAACTTATTTTATCATCATTTGTAAAAAATTTACCGAGAGCCGTCAAATTATTTGTTATATTACTAAATCTATTTTACAAACTAAGAATATATTCATGAGGCTGCATTCTAAATATTTCATATTCTTGTGATAAAGTATTTAGTTTAGATCTTTTTTGTCTTTCATCATTCCTTCATTTGTGACTTCTAAAGTTTCCCATATTTTCTTTGCTATTTTGCATTGAGAGACACAAAAGAATTCATCCATGCTTAGGACCGCTTGAAGCAATTTTTTTGCTTTCTTGTCATAGAGAACTTTTCCTTATCATCTTCATTCCAAGAATTTTTTTACTTTTTCTTGTTCTACATCATTGATTACCATTGAGAGAGCGAGAATCTTAAAGTAAGAGTTGTGTAGTTTTGTGTGTTGATAATATTGTGTGTAAATGCAAATCAAGAGTCTTGTTCTCTTGTGAGATTGTAACTGATATAAAAGATGTAACTTGAACCTGAGTAAAAGTTTGGTGTAAGAAGCTTGTGGGTTGGTCATATAATAAAAGTTCAAGTTGTTAGTGGAACTCTCATGTGAAAGCTCTTAGGGACTGAAGTACGTCACATGGTTTAAGGTCAAACCAATATAAATTGTTGTGCATTTACTTTCCTAACGCTTCTCTTCTTTTTTTCTTGCAATTATCTTCCAGTATTAATTCTCTGCTTCATATCCTTTCTTAAAATTGACTAAGCTAAAATCAATCTTTTTATAAAAAGTTTTCAACAACCATGTAAGACTATTCACATTCCTCTTGGATTTGAAGTCACTTGGTCAACAAGTGGCATTAGAGTCAAATTCATTTTACAAGACTAGTATCAGGAGGAAGAATGATGAGCTTAAATAAATCTTATAATATAAGTCTTTCTATGAAAAAATCTCCATCGTTTGGGATTATATTAATAATGGGTCCCTTTTTTCACTCATTTCATAAATAATTAAACGGTGAATAAACCTAGAAATTTATTGACCATAGAGGATAAAGAAAAAGTGCAACACAACTTAAAAGTCAAGAACTTGATAACTAGTATTTTAAGCATTAAAAATACAACTATGTATTTAACTGTAACACTGCTACGGAGAAGTATGACACCCTTGAAATAATCTAAGTGCCAAAAATCCTAACATCTTCTCAAAGTAGATATTGCCACCCAATGTCCCTTCATCGATGGTGAATCTCTCCTTCATAAACCCTTTCTTCATCAACCCTAGCAAAGCAAACATATGTAGATGAAGATAAAGGTTTTAAGGTGTTACCTAGAAAGAGATGAACTCAAAAGCTTGCTCTTTGAACACCCCTCCAAAAGAGGTGGTGCAAATGGTTTGAAGTAATAAAAAATCGAAGGATGTTAACGAAAATGAATGAAGTTGTAAACACAAAAGAAGAGTTCTCAAGATCCACGAGCAACAAAAAAGGAGATAGTAAGTCCATGGATCTCCATATATCTTACAACAAAGGCAATTGAATGATCCACAATAATAGATATGAGGAAGCGCGGACCGCACCGCAAACGGACAATTTCTTACTTCAGATTGGTCAGAATACTTAAATACTATAGTACAAGAAGGCGTGATTGTTTCCTGGCATAGGGACACACGTTGAGGTTTCCTTGTTAAATGTTGCTAATCAGGAGGAAGGTATACTTATGCGCATGTTCACAATGTTACTGATGCACCATCAAAGCTCTTCCACTTTCTTCTGTTAGATGCAGGACTAAAAACATGCACGGGAAATCCTCATTCTACGAGTATGAACAAGGGTTTGGGGGGAAATTATTCTGGATTATTTGCAAGACCAATGACATAAGCCCAATAGCGAGCACCGCGTGGAACATGTATGACTTCACCCCTAATTGAGGGCACGTGATTCTGGCCTCAAGAGCACTTCCCATTGTTGAATTTGATCGAACGATCACCCGTATAAGGTGTCAGATCTCATGGAGATAGATTTAACCACATGTCTTATATAAAACACAATGCACGTCATTTCACGTATTTATTCATATACTCAAACTTTTTTCTCACTTATTCACAAACTAAGATGTTGAAGTGGTAATCATATAGCTCCACCTTAAACAGAAAATTTACTCCACCGTATCAAAACTCAATTGCATTCAACCTCCACGTATCTCTATTTTTGTACGGAACAATTATAATTAATGTATCAATTATCAGATCTACACAATTTTATAATCAAACAAAGCCATAGAAGTGGTGTTTTTCTTGTAAAACAACAAAAAAAAATTGGTTGCTTTCTAGTTATTCAATGCCGTACGCATTGGTTAACTATTCCAACGTTTCTTTGATTATCTTCCTAATCAAATACATTAATTAATCAATCCATTTGTATATGAATATGTTGATGCTCGTCCAAATTCATGAGGGGCCAGAAGAAAAAACAGAAACCAAATAAATGGACAAAACTTTCACTACAAAATGTCCGTGACACTTTGTTTTGTGACCCATAAAATCATATCACTCACATGCATTCCATTGAATTAAGAGCACATAGTATTTTCTAATCTCATTTTTGGAATTTATTATTCTTGTTACTTTCCGTACAACTATAAGTTTAACCTCGAAATTCAAAGTTGGAATTTCAAGGCTTGGAATGTTCGATTAGCCCAAGAAGAATCAGTTTTTAATTTTGACGTGTCCTATATTACTTGCTTCGGACTAAAACAACTCTTAGTCAGTCAAAAATACAAAATAAAAAATTATTTGGATCTCTTAAATAATAAAAAATAAAAAAAATATTATATTGCATTATCATTATATATATATATATATATATATATATATATATATATATATATATATATATATGAGTATGTTTAAATATCATTTCGGCAGTTTTAAATTATAAATTATTTTTCTTTTATAAAGAATTTCTTTTAAATTATAAAATTTTATTGTGTCATTAATGATTTTCTACAATAGACTATCTATTATTTAATTTTTCTTTCAATTTTTTATTTTCTTCTCTATATAATTAATGAAAATAATATTAAAAAATTATTTATAATTTTACTTTTTATATAAATATTCAAAATAATTTTAAGATGGATGAGGTGGTTATTTAAGATTGTGCGCTATTAAGTTCTTTTCTTTTAAAATATTTCCATTGTAATTAATTACTTATATTCATATTTTATGTATGTAAATTTTTAATATGATTAATTTTTTTAAAATAATTTTAATTTCTTTAAAATAAATATACAATTAAATTAAAAAAGAAAAAATTCATTTACTCTTTTACTATATCATTAATTATGTAAAACTCACACATTTTTTTATAAATTTATTGCCACAGCTAATTTTTTTAATATTTGAAACTTTTTTAAAATATTATTATAAAAAAGTAAATATAATATTTTTGTGGTACAAGTAGACCTCTCGCATTGTTTTAAAAAAATGAAGTTGAAATGATTCATATATTTAACGATTTAAGGTTTTAAGTGATAATATGATTTTTTTTGTTTGTATGATTATAGTTTTGTACGCATAATTTTTTCTTTAATTATTGTATAATCTTTTTTCGGTATATTATTTTTACGCAAAAAGTGGATATAGTATGGTGGACATTTTAATTTTTTAGAAAATTGTTTTGTTACATATTATTGTTACTTTCATTTCAAGATGTATAAACTAATTTTTCCTCATAAATCATTTCGTTGTTAAGCGTTGTCACTTTCCATTGAAAATGGAAAGCTTAACAAATGGAAAATAATATATATAAGCAAACAACAATGAAGGCTTCTTTGAAATAGATATAGAGACTTAAAAATTTGTTTGACAAGTATGAACAAATTATGATTCTTCCATAGTAATGTTGGTGAGTCATTGCTATTAAACATGTACATCATTGATTACAAACAAACATGTCTCCATAACCCCATTTTCACGTCAAATGGTACGTTTGGGCTATTTAAACACAACACAACAAAACAAAACAAAATAAAATGTCTACAAGTCATAGAAAAGAAAAATAAAATAGAAACATAGCCTACAATTATTAGTTCGTGATACACTTCTAGTGAATAGAAAAATAAAAAATAAAACAAAATAAAAATTGTGTTATTAAATTAAATTGTAGAAAATCAATTATAAACTATGTCTATTTATATATAATTAATTTGTACTATAAATAAATTCTAATTGAGTTTGAGCTTAAATTACTCAATTTAAATTATATCTTATATCTCAACAACAATCATATATATATATATAAATAAAAAAAACAGTTCTATTAAGTCAGCTCATTTAATAATCGCGTATGAACATATCGGTAGGGGTGCAAGTTCGCAACATCTTACTTATTTATCTTTTAAGTGGTGAAATTTTAACCACTAAATTATTTAAAAAAAAAATGGCTAAAACTATCATTATGGGCATGTTTGTTTGAGCTTAAAAAAACAGTTTTTTTTGTATTTTTTAAAATAAATTTTACAAAATCGTTTTTCAAAATATTACAAATTTTTTATATTTGATTTTTTAAATTAAAACATTACTTCTAACATCCTATAACATAAACAAACATTATTGAAGATCAAAACATAGTCAAAATTGCAATATTTTCAAAAAGTGGTATTTCAAAAATGATTTGTATGAAAATCTATTTGAAATAGTTTCAAAATTAAATAATTTTTTAAATTTTAATATAAAAAAAATCAACAAAAAGATGAAAACTTAAAACAACATTTTAAAAATAACTATACAAACTAAATTTTTATTTAAAGCTTTTATATAAAAAAAATTTGTATACAAAATTATATGACACTATAAAAAATCATTTAAAAAAAAAAAAACAAACAAGCCTTATATCTATTTACCTAGTGATCAACATTGGAACATCACTTTTGCAAAGTGCATTTAAATATTTAATTGAAAACTATACAAAAGAATAATTAAGCATAGTGGAGATCATGGAACTAGCATGATGAATGTTTGTAACAAAATTTGAGGCCACTTATGAAGTACTAATAGAATAGGATTTGAATTTTGATTTGGTGAACTAAATGAGATTTTGGTTCACTAACTTTGACACAAGGGAACACAAATTCTGAAATGACCACCTAATTGACTTGTGCATGTAATGCCAATTTGAGACATAGAAATCAAGGGGTAGGTTTTGAATAAAATCTTTGATTTTGGTTGCATGCTCCTTAACTTCCAAATCTTGTACAGTGTTGTTTTGTTCTATTTATTTGTATTGTTTCTTTCGAGACAGTGGTTATGTTTTTCAACTGTTTTACACTCCCTTTTAATTACTACAAACTTTATAAAATTTACATAAAGTTGTTCTAAGCAATATTTATCCTATTCTTCTTTGAAGAGTATATATTATTTTATTAGGAAGATCTCAACTTTATTAGACTTCTACATTGATTAGACATAGTACTTAAAAATATATAAAATAATTAATATTTTTTATCTCACAAATTACAAATCCATTTTATAAGAAAGAGTTATCTTAAACTCTAATAATATAGTTTTACATATTGATTAGAGGTAAAGTTTTGAAAGAACTTATATAAAATTAATTGTTTTAAAAAGAGTAACATATAAAAAAGACAGGTTAGTCAAATATGTTAAGGTTGATTAGAAATATACATATTAAAGAAGTCTCATGTGTTTAGTTTTGTGAATGAAGAGGGAGTCAAAGACTATATATAGGATACAAGTTCTTTGAAAGCGTTATGTCGTTTAGTTTTGTGAACGAAGAGAAAGTCCAAAGTTATATATAAGATTCAAGTTCTTCGTTACAAGATGCACTAGTCAAAAACACTGTAAGCTTGTCTTTGACTTTCTTTGTTCTCTTATACTCTTGAATTAAAGTGTTGTGATATGTAGTTAAATATTTGTTTTGGAGGGTGTAAGTGTATTGGGGGCTTAGGATAGTTGAGAGTATATTATGTGTTGTAACAATTTTCACATAGTGTTCTTCTTTGGTTGTCATTTGACAACGGTCGTGGTTCTTTCTCCTGTTTTGAAGTTTCCACGTTAATCTCTTGTGTTGTTATTTTGTTTCTCTTTTTTCTCTATACTTTGTTTGTTTTTTCCTACAACTAGTATCAGAGTCTGGTTTGATATAATGATATGAGTTCTTAGTATGCTCGGTGGTTGTAGTTTTTTCTGATCTTCCACATCAGGAAAGAAAGATGGTGTTGTGAAAGAGTTGTTAAGTTGTAGTCACGAGTTCCATTGTGCAATTAGGGCTAGAGAAAATTGATGGAATATTTTTTTTAACTTGTGAAAAGTTTAAGTCAAAGATGTGTTGATACTATCAAGATTACAAAAGGTGTAAGATTATGTCAGTGGTTGAAGAGCTTCCTGCCAACAAAGAAGTTATACCATAAATTTTCAACCTAGTTTTTGTCATGTGAAATTCTTGGAGTGGTTTAGCTTCAAGTAAAATTTATTCTTCATGATGAAGTATATGATTGTCAGTGATGACAATGTAAAGTTCTTGAAGTGGATTATCTTCTAGTAAAATACATTCTTCACGAGAGAGTATGACAGTTTTTTAAATTATGATTGTCGGTGAAGACAATGTGAAAATTCTTGGAGTGATGTAGCTTCAAGTGACTATACTCTTTATGGTGGAGTATGATTGTCAATGAAGACATTGAAAGTTGATGTATTATTTTCAATCAAGATGGAGATTGTTGATATTGGAAGAAAATATACATGTTGATACTCTTTATGGTGAAGCATGATTGTCAGTGAAGACAATGAAAGCTTATGTATTATTTTCAATCAAGATGGAGATTGTTGGGGTTGGTTGAAAATACACATGTTAAAAAAGTCGTACATCGCTTAGTTTTGTGAATGAAGAGGGAGTCAAAGCTATATATAGGATACAAGTTCTTTGAAGTCCTATATCGCTTAGTTTTGTGAACGAAGAGGGAGTCTAGGCTATATATAATATTCAAGTTCTTTGTTACAATATGCATCACTCAAAAACACTTTAAGCTTATATTTGACTTTCTTTGTTCTCATGTACTCTTGTATTAGAGTGTTGTGATATGTAGTTAAATATTTGTTTTTTAGGGTGTAAATGTATTGGGGGGCCTAGGGTAGTAGAGTATATTATATGTTGTAACAATTTTTACAGTGTTATTCTTTGTTGTCATTTAACACGATTGTTATTTTTTCGCCAATTTTAAAATTTTCACGTTAATCTCTTGTGTTATTATTTTGTTTATCTTTTTTCTCTATACTTTGTTTATTTTTTCTCAACAAAACACATACTTAATACTAAACTCTAATAATTATTATTATAATATAACTCTTAAAATATACATTAGCATGCACACAACTTGTTACAAATGAAATTTCTACCAACCTCACTTAATGTCTTTATCCTCACTCAATGTTTTTGCAACTTATTAAAGATACGTATTAACCATGCACAATTATTACAAATGAAATCACTCAATGTCTTTATCCTCACTGAATGTTTTTGCAACTTAAAATATACATTAAGCATGCATACAATGATTTCTTTAAACGACACATTTGTCCATGCTTCCGCCTGAGCAATAAATCAGGAAAATTTCTTTAGCCACTTCCCTGTGGGGGTCACCTCCAGCGAAAATCCCAAAATACCCATGCTTCGGAAATGAACTTCCGAAGCGCTTTTTTTTAAAAAAAAATTTCCATAATTCGGAAGTGCATCTCCGAAAACACCTCATGGGGGGTGTCTTCGGAGATGAACTTCCGAAAAGCATATTCAAACAGAAAAACCAGTAAACAGCGGCAATAGAGTTAGCCAGAAGAGAAGGCAGAGTTGAGGAACATCTCATCTTCATGCTCAATATGTAGATTCTTGGATTCCATTAGAAAATCAATTTCTTCGCTTTTAAAATCAATATGTAGATTCTTGGATTTCATCGCCGCGAACACTATCCATCTTCTGGATTATAAACATAGAACTTTGACTTTCCCAGCGCACCCCTTTGTTTGATTTTTTTGTAATGACGTCCCCTGATGATAATGATAAACTATAGCTTACATTGATTGGCTCATTTGTCTCGCGGAAACTCAAGTTGACAAGACTTTGAACAGCTTCATGTCTCTTACTTTGTTCCATTTTCAGGCTACAACATGCAAGAAAACTAAGAATAAGCTTAACCAACCCCCTTAAGTTGAGAATATTATTTGGATCAACATGCTCGAGTTCAACATCATCATTCACAACAGATGATTCTTCTTTGGATAGTGACTCAGAGATATTTCTAGCACCAACTTTTCTGTAAATATCAGATAGTTTACTCTTGAACAATGGTGTCATGTTATGCTTAGGATACCATACAAAAACTTTCTCGCTCTCAAAAAGCTTCTTCATATGAAGGTTATCTGGAATAAAAACATCTTCCTTATCGACCAGAAGTATATCATTATTTCCTGATGTCGTAGGTAGTTTCTTCAAACTGTCAGCTCGAGTACCGCTCGCCATCGCTTAACGACGAGGGAGGGTTGATGATCACACCTTTTGAGATCAAGAACGACGAAGATTTAGCGGTTATGTGGACAACGTTCGACCGATTTTCTTCGAAAGGCCCGATCGAGTTGGACGCCAAACTTCAAAGATCGGCGGACGACGTTATCAAAATGTTGACTCATCCCCACCTACCCGTGTTCAACAATATGTAACTTTAATTTTCAGTAATATTATCGTTGTAATCTTCACCCGATTAAATAAAGCGAATCGTTGTTGTTTTTCATTTTTCTTCTGTCCAGACATAAATTCGGAGGTTCATTTCCGAATTCCATCATGGGGGGTGAGTTCGAAGATGAACTTCCGAAACACCACATTTTCTGAAAATGTAACTTTATTTCGGAGATGCATCTCCGAAATCAATATTTTATATTAAAAAAAACACGTTTTCGGAAGTTCATTTCCGAAAACACCTTTTTTTCAAAAAAAAGTACCGTTTCAGAAATGAACTTCCGAAACAAGGGGTAATGTTGTAAATTCACCAGGGGTGGGCAAGAAGGTTAGGAGGTGGGTGAAGAAATTCTCTAAATCAGGCGGTTGCTCCATATACATCCCTTCTTGTAAGTCACCATGCAAGAAGACATTCTTCACATATTATTGAAACAAGAGCTAGTGGTATTTTGGCAGCAAGAGATATAATAATATGAATATATATAAGTTCAGCCAAATAGGAAAAAAGTAAATGTATAGTTAACTCCATATATTAGGGCATGTCCTCTCAAGTGTCATTATGCTCAAGTGCCTTCATTTCCTCCTCTAGTGCATGCAGATTCTGCAAATGACCTTTCAATTTCCTTACTCAAAGGTAAATGTGCTTATATTTATCTTATTTTCTCTTATGTGCCTTCTAGTATTTTGTTATCTACTTCCAAATCCTTTGTTTAAGGGGTGTATTAGGAAAATCGCAATTCACACATTGTTAGAGATAGAGTCTTAAAAGAGTTTATATAGAGTGACACCATTTATCTTTCAAGTTCGTTGTGTAAAGATGAATTAAGTCATATTCTAATATGATATCAGAGCCTATCGTTCAAATTTTGGACCACCCACCATTTATATCCACACACAAAGTTCAAAAGAGTGGTGGGCGTGAATTAGTTGTAAAATCTCATATTTCACATTGGTTAGAGGTAGAATCTTAAAAGAATTTATATAAAGTGATATCTATCACCTTAGAAACCAACTTTAATTAAATCGACTTTGTAAGGATGAGTTAGACAAACTCTAATATGATACCATGGTATCACAAGTCTACCGATTTAGACCAATCACCATTTATATGTATATCAAGTCCAAAATATTAAGCATAATATGCATATCCCACATTGGTTATTGGTTAGAGGTAGAGTCTTGAAAAAAATTATATAAAGTGACATCTATCATCTTAAAATCCAACTTTTAAATCGACTTTGTAAGGATGAGTTAAGCAAACTCTAATATGATACCAAAGTATCACAAGTCTATCGATTTAGACCAATCATCATTTATATGTAAATCAAGTCCAATAATATTAAGCATAAGAAAGCTATTTTGAGAAGATTCCAAATTTTGAGACCGAAAGTAATAAATAGTACATATGCAATAGTAATATTTAACTACAATTATTGTGGAGAAACAAATCATTTTAAAATAAGCAAGATGCATAGTTTTTTTTTTTAATTGCAAACAACAGGTATGTTGGTTGGTACGAATTATATTCTTCTGAAAAAATTGTATGAATATGAATATATGACCTTCTCATTTTCTTAAATAAACTAATACATGTTGATTTAAGTTAAACCAAAATAAAGAGCAGTTTGTCAAGATCAGTTGCGTAAACAACTATATTATCTGAATGGGCGTTTCTGTTAAATCAGTGGTCCATACAATCACATTCATTTATTTTTAAAATAATTTGATTAGAAAGAGTCTTATCTATAAAAATATATATAATAATTTGTGTTTGACAAAATATTAGTAATAATTGTAAGCATTATTATAAGTGATTGGAACGTACACTCCGTTTAAAAGAATGAAGTTAATGATTTTATATTTTTTAGAATACAAATAAATTATAAAAAATACAAATAAAAATATTTTTATCAAAAATATTTTTTTATTTTTGTATACGCTAACTTGCAAAATAAAAGGAAAGGAACCCCTAAGCAAGAACTCATGAAGAACCACTAAGGGATCATAGTAGGTAGTACTTCGACTTATCCATTAATCAGCTCAATTATTGCTCTTTTGATGTGTATGAATTAGAGTAAAGCTCCAATCTTGAGTGATAATTTGGGTATTAGTATGATATGTTATCATTTTATTTGAGATATCTAACTTTAATTTGGTTGATGTGATGTCAACACTTGTGGATGATGAGATATCTATCAATATATGGATTAGTTTCATATTTTATACTCATCCATTATAGGTTTTTTTTTAAGGTTTTTTCTTTACCCACCTCTCTATGGGGGTCACCCCCAACGAAAATCCCATTTTACTCTTACTTCGGAAATGCATTTCCGAAATATTTTTTTTTCAAAATTTTTCCAGACTTCGGAAGTGCATTTCCGAAAAAATTCCAAAAATTGGGATTTTGATTAATTCGGAGATGCATCTCCGAAAAAACAAAAAAAATCTAAAAATTCCAAAAATTAATTTTAGGATATGAATTAATTTATATATTATAAATTTGATATAATTTATGAGTAATAAATAATAATAATTATATATTTTGATATAATTTATTAGTTATGAATAACAATTATTATATATTTATATTCTAATTCATATTTTAAAATTTAAAATTATTTTAATTAAAAAATTAAAATAATTTCACTTACAAAATGAGTTATAATTTTTTATTTATATATTTATAATAATCAATATGTATTTAAAAAAAATTAAAAAAATGAGTGTTTTAATTTATATATTTATATAATAATTATAATAATTATTATATATTTATAAAAATTATTATATATTTATATATTTATATAATAATTATTATATATTAATTATAAATATATTTATATATTTATATAATAATTATAAAAATTAAAAAAATGAGTGTTTTAATTTATAATAATTATTATATATTTATATATTTATATATTAATTATTATATATTTATATATTATATATTTATATATTATATATTTATATATTTCACTTACAAAATTAATAATTATTATTATATATTAATATATTTCTATTCTGATTCATAATTAAAAAGGAGATAATTTTTTATTTAGTTTAAAAAAATTAAAAAAAGATTTTGTCTTAATTTTATTTAATGAATAAATTTTATATTTAATTCTATATAATTCAAAATTTACTTATGGAATTAAAATGTTTTTGATTTATATAAGTTAGTAAAATAATTTTTAACTTTTAAATAGTTTAGGATGTTTTGATTCACCTTGATTTTATTGATTCACCTTAATTTTATTGATTCACCTTAATTTTATACCTATTAATTGTATGGCTTAAATGCATTTTTAGTCCCCCTATTTACGTAATTTTAAACTTTTAGTCCCTCCATTTTAAAACTCGGTTTTTTGGTCCCTCAACTTTACTT
Source organism: Vicia villosa (assembly GCF_029867415.1). Classification (NCBI taxonomy): domain Eukaryota; kingdom Viridiplantae; phylum Streptophyta; class Magnoliopsida; order Fabales; family Fabaceae; genus Vicia; species Vicia villosa. Next base: position 24,005,063 of record NC_081183.1, on the reverse strand, counting down.
TTTTTTAAAATTCTTTTGGTCCCCCTCCAATTTTACACATGTGGCATTGATAACTAATTAAAAAATTTAATTTTTTATGACGTGGCAGGATGACTAGGATAATTTATTAACTAATATATTTTATTGAATAAATCATAAATTAACAATTTTAATTAAGTTTTTTATTTATTTTATATTAAAATAATACGTTCCGTTCAAAAGCCCAATTTAATATAGCACAAGCCCAATATAAATGATGACACTATTGTTTTTGAGAATGCGATTTATAAACACTCCTAATATGTGTGCACAAAACGATGTGGGACTTAAATGGTTTATAAACCATTGTCTCTTCTTCTCTTATCTTCAAACTTCATTAATAAATAACTGTTCAAACCATTTAAATTTTGATTACTGGTGCCTTCTGAGTTAGCATGTGAGAAGAATTTAAATAATTTTCCAAACCATTTTATTTTAGGTTGAGTTAAGTTCAATTGGATCTTTCAACTATTTTTGTATATTGTCTAATTAACACACAGGATATTTTTTAAAACTAGTTCTTTCTAATTGACTCATGTGAAAAAATATTTTCTGGTCACTTGTACTCCTCAATTACTTTTTGGCAGGGTAAACACTTGATATCTCCATGCCATATGCAACTTTTATGAAGGTGCATACAGTAAATTGATATTTCACAACCAAAAGAGAACAAGTTTTAGAAGTTTCTGAAACTATTGTTTTAATATGGTTGATAAAGTTTGTGTCTAAATGGAAAATTATATGTACTGGTACAGTGGACACTTTTCTACTAGACCTGTCTAACACATTATTTATGAATGTTGCTATGCAGTTAGATAATTTTCTTGAAGGAAAAGTTCAAGATAATGCACCTATAAGACGATTGAAACGGAGAGCTGCTAGTCTTATTGTCTGTGCACCTATAACTCCAATTGTATTACCAATTATTCATCATGACTTTCATGAGGTATTACCAGTAAAATTAGGTGCATCATTTTAATTAGAGCTTGGAATATAGTAATGAACATGTATCAATGTTTCAATGATTAAATGAAGAATTAAACAAATGATGGGCACTTGTAAATCTCATGAGTGTGACTAAAAGAGAATGAGAAATATGTTAAGGATATTCCATAGTTGAATAATGGAAAAGCACATTAATTAATAAAAGTAAACTACAAATTGCAAAAGAGACGTGATATGAAATTGAAAGGATGAAAACATGTGGTTATGGAAATTTTGTGGCAAGAAGCACTACGACGAAGCTATTGTAATTGACTCCAATAAATTACTAATAGGTCAATGAAATAGAAAGAAATATGAGAATGCACATAGTTTTGATGCCAGTAGATATCCCAGCTTAGATTATGGTTTCAAAGGATCTGAAATTTATATGCCTTCCTCTTGTTGCAGTGTGTGGCAGTGTTGGTTTTATTTCTCATTTAAGTCCCACATTGATTTTGTAACAAATTTGGTCAATGTTTATATAGCTTATTAATACAACCTAAATTGGTAACTTAATAATTGGGCTAACAATGGAATTACGTGCAAGCCCAAATATTTATTTCAAAAATTTTAATTAATTAATTTCTAAATATACTAATTAAAATTGTTAATTATTAATTTATTTAATAAAAATATTAATGAATAAATTATCCTAATCATCACAGTCATGTCATAAAAAATTAATTTTTTTATCATAGTCATCACTGCTACATGTACAAAATGGGAGAGGGACTAACAAAATCCCAAGGAAAATAAAGTTGAGGGACCAAAAAGCTGAGTTTTAAAATAGGAGGACTAAAAGTTTAAAATTATATAAATAGGGGGACCAAAAGTGCATTTAAACCTAATTGTATTGATTCACCTTGATTTTAAGTTTTTTAATAATTATTAATTATTTCGGAAGTGTATATCCGAAACATTCCAAGACCAATTTGGTCTTGGAATATTTCGGAGGTTCATTTCCGAATTCCATCATGGGGGTGAGTTCGGAGATGAACTTCCGAAACACCACATTTTCTGAAAATGTAACTTTATTTCGGAGATGCATCTCCGAAATCAATATTTTATATTAAAAAAAACACGTTTTCGGAAGTTCATTTCCGAAAACACCTTTTTTAACAAAAAAAGTACCTTTTCGGAAATGAACTTCCGAAACAAGGGGTAGTGTGATAAATTCACCGGGGGTGGGCAAGAAGGTTAGGAGGTGGGTGAAGAAATTTTCTTTTTTAATTGTAAAATATATTTATATATTATATGATAGTTCTTTTATGTTGATGATTGACATTAATTTATTAATTTTAGTAAAACAAATACAGCATTGAATGTGATGTGTTATTTTGCTATATAGGACAGGTTAAACAAAATGTCCTATCTTTTAAAAAAACATGTTGAGATGAATGGTTCATCATCTGGAGCAATATGTCAGATAAGATGTTCTATGTAGAAGTCATTCAACATCGTGACTATTATGGACTGGGCTGTTGGATAAGGTCAAGATTCAACAGGTGCAGAATATTCTAGGAATATTGCACTGGTCTATGTGGCGCAGTTCGATAGGTCTGAAAGATTCAAGTAGGACTGAAAGATTCAAGTAGGATTGAAATATTCAAGTCAGAGTCACAATCAAGAAGAATATTCCCTTCTAATTATGGAGATAATTTAAGAAGATTTGATTGAAGATCTATTTTTATGCAGAATCTTCTGCACATTTGTAGCAGCTAATAGGCTGTGATTTTAAAGCCCAAATCCAGTTGGGAAAAAGGTTATAAATAGAAGCATTTGTAACCTAGAAGTGTATGGGTCCAAGATGTAGAATTGCTAGGGCTTTGTCGTTTGTACCACTCTCTATGAGAGTTGGTTGTTTTCTGATCCACTCGATTTGTGAGTTGGATTGTTTGTTCCTTGAGTTGTAAGGTTTTGTTATCTCTCAAATTGTGAAGCATATAGTTGATTATTTTTTTTGGAGGAAGCTTTTAAGTAACTTTAAGTATTGTTCTTAGTCAAGGGTCTTGGCTAAGTATTTTGTTGGAAGTGTGTCTTCCTATTGTATTCTAAGTGTTTAGAAGTATCCAAGAACTGGCTGTGATTGAAGAGGAGTTGAGGAGGGCCATGTGCCTAGGTGAGTCTTAGGTAGAAATATCTCCCTCATATCCAAGCAAATGCGCACTCCCGTAATAGGAAACTGCTCCAAAAGATAGATTGTTTCCATCTCAGTCTCACTAACCTTATGTAGGTCATAGCCTGTTATAGCAAGGGGCTCACCTATCCAATAAAAGGAAACATATGCATCCCATTTTCTTTGTACATGAACTTTGGACAATGGATAATGCCTTTAACACATTGTTGGCTGGAGATTTCGTTTACAGGAAATATTCCTTGAAGGATTATGTTTCGAGGAAAGATGGTTGCTGATGACCATTTTTGAGATTTAAAAATGGCTACTGACGGCCATGTTTCGAGAATGTTGTTTGAGTTGGAGTGGAGATGGTTAGAATCGGAGCTAATTCGAAGTGAATTATTTTTTAGACTTAAACGTTTTGCGAAATACGTAAGGTACTGAGGCTTAACGTGTTTTCGTGGCATTCTCGGTTCTGATCACGTTGCCACCCGTCGAAAGAGGAATCAGGCGGGAGGATTTGAATTTCGAAGTAGTCTGTGTAACCGCACAATGATAGATGGCATCCCAGGGATCCTTGTGGGCAACGTGGCATCAGATTAGTGTAGGACCGTTAGGGTCGAAATTAGTATAAATAAGGGTCTTAATGTTAGGATTTCAGGTGTTCATTTTGTACAAATCACTCACAAATCACTCAAGTATCAAGTGTTTAGAGAACGAGTTCGCTGAGAAATGTACGTATGACACCAACACCATTTTAAATACATTTGTATCTTTCTTTATTCAAGTATCTTTTCAATTCCTTTATCCCTTTCGTTTAACTTTCATTTCGAAGCACTTTACTTTTCTGCATTTTACATTCTTGCACGTTATATTTCTGCACTTTACATTTCTGCAATTTACACGCTTTTATTTATGTTTTTTTGTCGAAAGTCACATTAACATGTATAACAAGTGTTGTTTCAAGTGAATAGTCATACATCATGTTTAATGCAGTATAGGGCAAGCAACAAACAAGATTTGGAAATATTGATCCAGGAATTATCGTCCACAGAGATGGAGAGATGCCATTCAACAGTTTCTACAATTTCGAGCTTGGGTTTGAATGAGCAAAAAGTAAACAAAGATATAGACAGGAAAAGAATAAACACATTCTTAGAAGAGAAAGAACTTATCAGGAATGTAAATATATTCACTCTTCACAAACATACACTTACCAACCCGTTATACTCAACCTACGATACTCATCTATGTTATCACGTATCTCTCACATAAGTGTCCATCTCTGGAGCACCTACGAGATCATCTCACAACTAAGGTTATCTCTAACGCGAAGCTGCGAGAACATCCGTATTCTCGCGTCGGCGATCTCTCGCGCGCCGCTCAAACACGAAAGCATTACGTACAGATACAAACGGTGAATGCTAGCTCTAAATCTATCTCTAGAGTTCAGAACCAACAGATTATCATCCTAGATAAAGATTCAAGCAGTTTATCTCTAAAGCAACTCAAATCTCCAGCACAGAGCAAAAATCCAGAACAATATCAACACAGATTTATAAAGCAAGTTAAACATAACATTATAATCGGTAGATATACATAAGATTCAAGTAAATATACAAACAAACCCAACACAAAAGAAATACACAGAGAATAGAAGAGATAAACCAAACATCTCGCGGGTTGTCAGCTCCGGTTGATGAGAAATCCACCTCCGATCTTCCAAGTGCATGACCCAGTGTTGTTTTCTAAGCTAATCTTGATCTAAGAATGAAAAATGATGGAGTTGGAACCAAAAACTCTCCAAAACCATACCCTAGAAATGTTACAAATGAAGAAATATAAACACAATTTCTGCCACGGTCGCTTAGCGGCCAAACCTCGCTGAGCGGACTACACGTATTACAAAAATATCTAGAACAGTAAACAGGGCTCCGCTTAGCGGCCAGAGCTGCCGCTTAGCGGCCAGGAAAATTGGTTCGCCACTGGAAAGCGCGCTTAGACGCCGCTAAGCGGACCTCTCTGCACAAATCTTGCTTATTTGATCCAAAATCGTGCAATCGGAGCCATGCCTTCGACACTTTATTCCTCGAGGCTCCAATAAGCATGAATACCTATAAAAACAAAGAAAAAACTATTAAACGGTATATAAAACATATGAAAACTAAATAATGTGAATATATACACAAAAGTGGGGATTTTATTACAAAATCGGAATGAATAGAATCGATAAGTGCCACAATTATATACTCAAAATAACAACATTTTGGCACTTATCAAACTCTCCCCAACTTGAAACTTTGTTTGTCCTCAAACAATGTCAAATAAATCAAAGAATCAAAAGTAATAAACCAAAGAATTGTGAATCAACAAGTTTTGAAAACCAAAAACAAATGTATGGCTCAATACAAAAACGTATAAACAAAGTAAGTACTTACCACTATTCTACAACGACAACATGTAAACGAAACAAATCATAAGCACAAAAAGCATACAAAACATTCTAACACAATACATGCTCACATCATGAATCACACCTAGCAAAAATTCTTCAATGGATGAAGAACACACAAATGTGAAACACTCATCCAACAATCTTGCAAACAAAAGATTAAATTATGCATTCATCTAAAAATCACATTGAAGATACAAAAGTAAGAATCACAAGGGCTTTTCAAGGTTGTAATGTGGCTTGGTTAACAAACAAGGGATATGTCCTAAGGCTAATCAAAACAAAAACTTGCCTAAACCTAAGGGAGTGATCAATCCACAAAGTTCTAAGCAACAAAATCTCGATTAAACTTCTTCCATAATCACAAGTTTCTCAAACCAATCACAATACTTATTAGCACAATTATTCACTTCTCTTTTCTTTTTCTTTTTCAAAACTTTTTCACTTTTTTTTCTTTCTCTTTTCTTTTCTTTTCACATTTTTTTCTTTTTCATTTCTTTTCAACCTCATAGCAACAACCACATAAGTAGCAACCATTTTCCTCCCCAACTTGAATTCAACCACATCATCATGTGAATACTCCCCACTTTCTAAGGCAAGGTAAAAATTCATACAACAATATAAAGTTGAGGGTTCAAGAAAAAAGAATCAACATCCATGCAAAAATGAGAACTAAACACTCAAAGATAAGTGTTTAGCAAAAACAACATGGACATTGACAAAAAGGCTCAAAAGGGTTAACAAATGATCACACACTCACAAGGTGAATTGACTATTTGGTTTTGGTGGTTGTGCTCAAAATGAAACAAAATACCTTGATCCTTTTCATGCTTTCATAAAATCAACATAAACAAAAGATTAAGCATAATAAAATCCAGTTAAAACAAAGATTGTGGCCTCCAACATATATGAACAATGGAAAGCTTCCTCACATTTATGGTTTGGGAACTAAAGTGATTCAATCAACAAGCAAGTAATGCAAGAGAATGAATTGTATGGTAATTGTACAAATGAAAAGTTTCCTAAACATGTTATGCTATAGAAAGCGATAAATGAGTACCTTGAATGATACAACTTCAAAAACAATATCCTACAATACATCAGCAGGTTGAAACACTCAATCTTTAGAGAATCACCTCAAAAATCTTCGAATTACCGAACAAAATTTGAGTACAAACAACCAATAAAAGAATTAGAAAAATAAAACTAGTATCTATTACTAAATAGCCTTGGTGAAAGTGGGAAAAATGAGTGAACCAAGTGGAATGGGAACCCCACTGGTACAGAGCAGAAAAACAAAATTCTGCTATGCTCGCTTAGCGAGCTCTGCTCCACTTAGCGGACATAGCAGAAACCAGAAAAATCAGAACATGATCTGTTGTTCCAATCACTCACCACTTCACCTAAATACATCATAAATAGAAATATAAACAATATTTACAACCGTTGGGGTGCCTCCCAACAAGCGCTTGTTTTACGTCGTTAGCTCGACGCCTTTATTGTTTCGGTGTTTGGAAAGTAGCTTCCTCCCGTCATGCCATGGTGACGTCTCACCGCACAAGCCTAAAGAAAGTGTCATAACCAACCACTCAATAAATGTTACTGGTACAAATATATACAATAATTAAACGAACATAAAAACGAAAATATACAACTATATACACGAACAAACACATATGTACAAGTATGGAACAAATACAATTATTATCATACAAAAAGAGAAAATTGGTGAATGTTGGATTCACAAGTTGAAAAGTGAAGATTTTGAATAACGAACTGGTCCGATCTCAACGTGTTTCACCAACATTCACCAACAAAGCATACTTGTATGCAAACATATACAAGTAACTATATGGTGAACATAAACAAGTAAACATGTACAAGTAAATATATACACGTGAAACTATACAATATATACGTTATATACAAAACTATTGCGATGCAATTCACATCCATCCCCGGCAACGGCGCCATTTTGTTGAATGCAGTATAGGGCAAGCAACAAACAAGATTTGGAAATATTGATCCAGGAATTATCGTCCACAGAGATGGAGAGATGCCATTCAATAGTTTCTACAATTTCGAGCTTGGGTTTGAATGAGCAAAAAGTAAACAAAGATATAGACAGGAAAAGAATAAACACATTCTTAGAAGAGAAAGAACTTATCAGGAATGTAAATATATTCACTCTTCACAAACATACACTTACCAACCCGTTATACTCAACCTACGATACTCATCTATGTTATCACGTATCTCTCACATAAGTGTCCATCTCTGGAGCACCTACGAGATCATCTCACAACTAAGGTTATCTCTAACGCGAAGCTGCGAGAACATCCGTATTCTCGCGTCGGCGATCTCTCGCGCGCCGCTCAAACACGAAAGCATTACGTACAGATACAAACGGTGAATGCTAGCTCTAAATCTATCTCTAGAGTTCAGAACCAACAGATTATCATCCTAGATAAAGATTCAAGCAGTTTATCTTTAAAGCAACTCAAATCTCCAGCACAGAGCAAAAATCAAGAACAATATCAACACATATTTATAAAGCAAGTTAAATATAACATTATAATCGGTAAATATACATAAGATTCAAGTAAATATACAAACAAACCCAACACAAAAGAAATACACAGAAAATAGAAGAGATAAACCAAACATCTCGCGGGTTGTCAGCTCCGGTTGATGAGAAATCCACCTCTGATCTTCCAAGTGCATGACCCAGTGTTGTTTTCTAAGCTAATCTTGATCTAAGAATGAAAAATGATGGAGTTTGAACCAAAAACTCTCCAAAAACATACCCTAGAAATGTAACAAATGAAGAAATATAAACACAATTTCTGCTACGGTCGCTTAGCGGCCAAACCTCGCTGAGCGGACTACACGTATTACAAAAATATCTAGAATAGTAAACAGGGCTCCGCTTAGCGGCCAGAGCTGCCGCTTAGCGGCCAGGAAAATTGGTTCGCCACTGGAAAGCGCGCTTAGACGCCGCTAAGCGGACCTCTCTGCACAAATCTTGCTTATTTGATCCAAAATCGTGCAATCGGAGCCATGCCTTCGACACTTTATTTCTCGAGGCTCCAATAAGCATGAATACCTATAAAAACAAAGGAAAAACTATTAAACGGTATATAAAACATATGAAAACTAAATAATGTGAATATATACACAAAAGTGGGGATTTTATTACAAAATCGGAATGAATAGAATCGATAAGTGCCACAATTATATACTCAAAATAACAACATTTACTCATCCATTTACTCATCTAACAAAGTTCTACGAGATCGCCGGAACAATTGGTGCTCCGGAAGACCAAGAAGAACAGGTGTTCATGAGACTCTTTCCTCATTCCTTAATTGTAAAAGCTAAGGAATGGTACCTTGATCAACCAAATAATGTCATGACAAATTGGAACGAGTTAGAAGAGAAGTTTTTGGATCGGTTCTTTCCTCACAATAGGTTCATGGAAGCGAAAACTTCTATTGCGGTGTTCTCTCAAGGTTCGAATGAATCTCTCAATGAAGCATGGGAGAGGTTCAAGTCCATGGTTAGAAAATGCAAAGGTCATGGGTTTGATGAATTGTCTCAAATCCATATCTTTAGGAATGGACTCCAACCTCAACCAAAAACTCTTTTAGATGCTACCGCGGGTGGTTCGTTGATGTCAAAAACAGCTGCTGAAGCAATTGCTATCATTGATAGGATGGCTTTGAATGATCATCAAGGGCAACACAACCGTAGTGCATCGCAAAGAAAACCAGGAGTTCTTGAATTGAATACTAGTGATGCAATACTTGCTCAAAACAAGTTATTGACACAACAAGTAGAATTGCTCACTCAACAAATGTCAAAACTCCCTCAACAAATCAAAGAGATAAATGGGAGCCCTTCTAAAAATCAACATGTGATGTGTTGTGAATTGTGTAGGGGTGACCATCAAACAGGTTTTTGTCCTCCACCGGGTGAAGAGGTGAATTATGTGTCTAATCCTAATCAAGGATATGGTGGGAGACAACAACAACAACCTTACAACAATAACCAAGGTTACCAACAAAGAGGTAATCAAGGTTATCAACAAGGATGGAGGCCGGATGCGGGTCCATCGAATCGTCAAAATCCTTATCAAGGTGGTTACAATCAACAACCTCAACAAACAAAGCTTTCAATCGAGGACACTCTTAGCCAATTCATGCAATTGCAAATTGCAAGCCAAAAGAGTACGGATGCCGCAATAAAGAACCTTGAAACTCAAGTCGGGCAATTGTCAAAGCAACTTGCCGATCAAAACAAAGGTCTTTTTCTGGCTACTACACAAGAAAATCCTCGTGAGCATTGTAAGTCAATTCTAACTCGTAGCGGTAGAAATATTGATATGGGTGTAGGAGAGATAGTTGAGGAGGAAATTGTTGAGAGTGAAAAAGATAGGGTGATTGAAGTAGAAAAAAATGTTGAGGGTGATTTAGTTGAAAATGAGAAAGAGAAAGAATTAGTGGAAAAAGAAACTCTTGAGAAAGTTGTAGCACCAGAGAGAAAAAAATTGAGTGTGAGTGAGAAGGGAAAGAAGAAGGTGGATGATTCTATACAAGTGAAGAAATTACCTTACCCTCCCGGTCCGTCAAAGAAAGAAGATGCAAAGCACTATGCTCGGTTCTTGAACATCTTTAGCAAGTTGCAAATCAATGTTCCTTTTTCCGAGGCATTAGAGCAAATGCCGATGTATGCAAAATTCATCAAAGACATCATCACTAAGAAGAGAAGATTCTTGGATCCGGAGGTAGTAACGGTGAGCTCTTGTTGTAATGCGTTAATTCAACGCACTACTCCGATAAAATCAAATGATCCTGGGCGGGTAACCTTACCGGTGTCTATTGGAAATGTTCACATAGGCAAAGGTTTGGTAGATACTGGTTCTAGCATTAATTTGATCCCATTGTCTATGGTGAGAAGATTAGGAATCAACGATTTGAAGCCGACAAGAATGAAGTTATCATTAGCGGATAAATCCACGACTCATCCTCATGGAGTTGCGGAAGACTTGCTTGTCAAGGTTGACAAATTTTGGTATCCTGTTGATTTTATTGTCATAGACATGGAAGAAGATCCTGAGATTCCATTGATCTTAGGAAGGCCTTTTATGAAGACGGCCCGAATGATGATAGATATTGATGATGGCTTAATGAAATTAAGGTACCAAGATGAAGAATTATGTCTTGATCTCTTTGAAGCCATCAAGCATCCGAGTGATGAGGATGATTGTTTTAGAATCGATGCTACCGAAAGGGCTATTATGAAAGTGGAGAATCAAATGCACTTGTCGAATCCTCTTGAGAAGACTTTAATGGAAGCTCTTGAAGTTCTCACCAAAGATCAAGAGAAAGAAATTGAAGATTGCTTGAGAAATTTAGAGGCTTGTGATGAGATGAATCCATTTGAAACTCAAATTGAAGAGTTGAAGGATGAACCTAAAGTTGAAGAGCAAAAGGTGGAGTTGAATGTGTTACCGTCTCACTTGAAATACGTATTTCTCGGTGACAATTCTACTAAGCCGGTTATCATTAATAACGGTTTGTCTAGCAAGGAAGAGCATCGATTGAAGGAAGTGTTGACAAAGAATCAAGAAGCAATAGGATGGGTTTTATCCGACTTGAAGGGTATTAGTCCGGCCTATTGTATGCATAAGATTATGTTAGAAGATGATTTTCGGCCCGTGGCACAACCTCAAAGGCGATTGAATCCAACCATGAAAGAAGTGGTTAGAAAAGAGGTTGTGAAGTTATTAGAGGCGGGGATGATTTATCCCATCTCCGATAGCGAATGGGTGAGCCCGGTGCATGTGGTTCCTAAGAAGGGTGGATTGACGGTTGTGAGAAATGAGAAGAACGAGTTGATTCCTTCGAGAGCGGTGACCGGGTGGCGTATGTGTATTGATTATAGGAGGTTGAACCAAGCAACAAGAAAAGATCATTTTCCATTACCTTTTATGGATCAAATGTTAGAGAGGTTAGCCGGAAGAAATTTCTATTGTTTCTTGGACGGTTATTCGAGATACAATCAAATATCAGTGAATCCGGCGGACCACGAGAAAACTGCTTTTACATGTCCTTTTGGCGTTTTTGCATACCGAAGAATGCCATTTGGATTATGTAATGCTCCCGCAACATTTCAAAGGTGCATGCAAGCTATCTTCTCAGATTTGATCGAGAAAAGCATCGAGGTGTTCATGGATGATTTTTCTGTGTACGGGTCGTCATTTGACTTGTGCTTGAAAAACCTTGATGTGGTGATGGAAAGATGTATTGAAACAAATTTGGTTCTCAACTGGGAGAAGTGCACTTTCATGGTAACGGATGGGATTGTTCTTGGTCACAAGGTATCTTCAAAGGGGTTGGAGGTCGATCCGGCAAAAATTGAAGTTATTGAAAAGCTTCCCCCTCCGGTGAATGTGAAAGGCATAAGGAGCTTCTTGGGACATGCTGGGTTCTATAGAAGATTCATCAAGGATTTCTCCAAGGTCGCAAAGCCTTTGAGTAATTTGCTCAACAAAGGTATGGAATTTAATTTTGATGAATCATGTCTAAAAGCTTTCCTAGAACTTAAAGCAAATTTGACCACCACACCCATAATTGTCGCTCCTAATTGGTCGCTTGAGTTTGAACTCATGTGCGATGCGAGTGACTATGCGGTTGGTGCGGTCTTAGGCCAAAGGAAGAACAAACAATTCCATGCTATACACTATGCGAGCAAAGTTTTAAATGAGGCACAGGTTAACTATGCCACTACCGAAAAAGAATTGCTCGCAATTGTATTTGCATTGGAAAAGTTTCGCTCTTACCTCATTGGTTCTAAAGTGGTGTGTTATACTGATCATGCCGCAATCAAATATCTTCTCACCAAGCCTGATTCAAAACAGAGGCTTATTCGGTGGATTCTTTTGCTTCAAGAATTTGATCTTGAAGTGAAAGATAAGAAAGGTAAGGAAAATTTGATTGCAGATCATTTGTCTCGGTTAGTGAATACCGAGGTGACAAACAATGAAAAAGAGGTGAGGGAAGAATTCCCGGATGAAAAACTGTACATGGTACAAGAAGTTAGACCCTGGTTCGCGGATATGGTTAACCACAAAGCATCCGGCTGGATACCGGAGGATCTAACTTGGAATCAAAGAAAAAAGTTTTTAAACGATGCCAATTTTTATGTTTGGGATGAGCCTCACTTGTTTAAGTTGAGCAGTGACAATCTTTTGAGAAGATGTGTCGCGGATGAGGAAACTAAAAGCATTTTGTGGCATTGCCACAATTCGCCGTATCGTGGTCATTTTAATGGTTTGCGTACGGCCACAAAAGTCCTTCAATCGGGATTTTGGTGGCCTACTTTGTTCAAAGATGCTTACCACCATGTTGCCTCATGCGACAGTTGTCAACGAACTGGTGGAATAGGGAAAAGAGAGGAAATGCCCCTCCAAAGTATTGTAGAAGTAGAAGTATTTGATTGTTGGGGCATTGATTTTGTTGGACCCTTCCCTTCCTCTATGTCAAATGAATACATCTTGGTAGCTGTGGATTACGTGTCTAAGTGGGTGGAAGCGATTGCTTCACCCAAAGCGGATGGTAAGACCGTAATAAAATTTTTGAAGAAAAATATATTTTCGCGGTTTGGCACGCCAAGAGTGTTAATTAGTGATGGTGGATCTCATTTCTGTAATGCCCCGCTTGAAAAAGTGTTGGAGCAATATGGAGTAAAGCACAAGGTGGCTACTCCATATCATCCACAAACTAATGGGCAAGTTGAGAGGACCAATAGAGAAATTAAGAGAATTCTTGAGAAAACTGTGTCTAGCTCTAGGAAGGATTGGTCAATGAAGCTTGATGAAACCTTGTGGGCATATCGGACCGCTTTCAAAGCACCGATCGGTCTTACACCATTCCAAATGGTGTATGGTAAAAGCTGTCACCTTCCCGTAGAACTAGAACATAAGGCATATTGGGCCTTGAAGCTTTTGAATTTTGACCACAAGTTGTGTGGAGAGAGAAGAAAAATCCAATTAAATGAGTTGGAAGAGATGAGATTGCATGCCTATAAGTCTAATTCGATTTACAAGGAAAAAACCAAATTCTATCATGATAGTAAGATTCGAATTAAGGACTTTAAGGTAGGGCAATTAGTTTTACTCTTCAATTCCCGGTTAAGACTTTTTCCGGGAAAGTTGAAGTCTAAATGGTCCGGACCGTTTTTGGTCAAAGAGGTTAGAAGCCATGGGGCTATTGTGATAGAGGACCAAAAATCAAAGCAAGAATGGGTAATTAATGGTCAGAGGTTGAAGGTTTATCGAGGAAGCGATTTTAATCGTGAAACTTGTGTTTTATCGTTTAGTGATCCTTGATTGCCTTTGACCGTCGATTTGACCGACGTTAAACAAAGCGCTTATTGGGAGGCACCCCAATTTGTAAATATTCAGCTTGTTTTATGTGTTTTTTACCGTTTATGTTTTTTGCGTTCTGGTCGAGCCAAAATCAGTCTACCGGTAAAGTTACACTTGCTGGTAGAAGAAAATTTTTTCTGTGTTCTGTCAAGGGCGCTTAGCGCGCTCTAGCCCGCTTAGCGCGCTTTTGAAATTTTGGAACCCTTAGTTCCAGAGAGATGCGCGCTTAGCGCGCTTCAGACCCCGCTTAGCGCGGGTGGTTTTTCAGAGAAAAAAAAAATATTTTTGAAGGTTGGGCCTTTGTTTCTGACCCGGCCCAGCGCGTTTTCTGAATGGAAAATAGGGTTTTGAGGTCTTTGTGCCTCATTTTCCCCATTTTTGCTCTCCTAAGCTTGTTTTCTCTTTTTGCTTCTCCATTTTAGTCTTTGCTTTTTCTTCATCTCCTTCAATTTCTCAAGGTAAGCATCTTCTTCTTCTCCATTTTAGTTTTATTCTCCCTATTGTATAGTTTTTATTTTTGATTTTAGGAATATATGATGTGGTTAGGGTTTTGTATTTTGAAAACATAGTATAGAACATGTTTCCTTTGCTTTATTTTGTGTTAAAAATCTAATTTTGGGTGTGTTGAAGCATGGATGAAACCCTGGTTCGCATGGGATTTTTTCTGCAAATCGCAGAGCCCGCTTAGCGCGGTAGGCGCGCTTAGCGCGGTCTGGTGATTTCAGAAAAATCCCCTCTTCTCCCTGTTTTTGTTTGATGCAGGGGGAGTGATCTTGTGCTTTAATTCTTACTAGGGCTGTTTATTTTTGTTATGTATTGTGTTAACATATTTGTTTTTGTGTTGCTATTTCCTTAATCATTTCAGATGGGACCGAAATTCCTAGGCTCTAAGAAAAGAAAGACCGGAACCGAAGGCGGCAGTTCTTCTCAAGCACCTAGGGCTGTTCCGTTTAATCAAAACCGTTTTAAGAGTCATGTCCAAGAGGAGAGGTACAAGAAGTTAGAGGTTAGGACATGGTGGCCAGAGCGAATTGTGAGGATCAATCCTGAGGGAACCTATGGGTGGTGTCATAACACCATTGAGGAGTATGGTTGGCTTAAGCTTTGTGAGCCTGACCTAAGTTTCATTTGGAGATTGTAAGAGATTTCTATGCTAATGCCGTTGCAAATGAGGAATTTCCGGTTGAAGGTGTTCCCTTTGAGTTCAAAACTTGGGTGCATGGTAAGGAAATTGATTTTTCTCGTCAGGCTATCCGTGAGTTTCTTGGAACTCAATTACCTTTTGAGGATGGTGAGCTGTGTGGGTATCATGTGCAATTAGCAAGGGGTAATTTTGATTGGGAGCATCTGAGGGAGGTCTTGTGTTCGAGGGGGCAGTCTTATGATCTCAATCCTTCACAACAGCCCCAGAAATTCTCTAGGAAGTCGTTGTCTACTAATGCTCAGATTCTCATGTCGGTGGTCCTTCATAATTTAAGGCCTAGGAGTCACACTTCCTCTTTGCCTGCTGAGTCTGCTGCACTGGTTGCTCGTATGATTGAGCATGAGCCGATTGATATTACTCGCATTATTGCGAATGAGCTAAAGAGGGTTGCTTTGAGTGGAACTCGGCATGGTGATCGTGCTCCCTGCAAGCTGATTTTTCCTGGTTTGATCATGAATCTGTGCAAGAAAGCAAGAGTGCAGATTCCTTCTGAGGGTCTTGTGTCTATTGACACTTTTATGGATGACATTTTTATTGAGCGTTATTGTTTATCCAGGTTGACTGCTGTTCCTGTTGCTGCTGCTCGCCCTGCTCGCCGCCGTAATAATCCTGATAGAGAGGAGAACTTGGCATTTCATATGGCGCATCAGAGAGCATTCATGTTTTTGCATGATTCTATGTCTCAGCTGAGGTTCCAGATGATGGAGCCCCATGTGGCTCATCCGTGGAGTTCTCGCCAAGACTTGGTGGATTTTGCTGATTGGCCTGAGGTCAGTCCATTTCCTGAGGAGGAGGAAGGTGGCGAGGATGAGAATGTGGAAGAAGATCTCCAGGATGAGGATGAGTAGTTCTTTTTGGTTGATGCTTAGTATTTTCATTAGTATTTTTAGTGCTAGTTGTTATTTTATTTTATTTTGACTTAAGTAGTGTTATGTTTTGTTCCATCCTTCTAAAGGATGAGGTATTTTGGATCTTAGGCATTGCTATGCCTTTTGGATATTTTGACACCTTTTGGTGTTTGTTTTTAATTTATTAAAGTTTTTAGTTTAATTGCTTTATATTTCTATTTACTTTTGCAATTGTGTTTTAAATTTTTGTTTGTTGTTCTTGTGAAAGTGCTTCCTGGATGAAGCAAGCTTTTACACCCAATTGAGGCGGTGATGATATAATGTGAAATTAGTACGTACAAGGTACATTTTTATCGTTTCTTTAATATACCATGAATTAGATACTTGTAATTGTACAAATTAGATGTCATATTTTCTTTAGCAAATATAGTTCAATATTGAATCATTTTAGTTCTAAAACTAGTGTGAGGGGCCTTTCCATTGTACATATATATATATATATATATATATATTATTTTGTGATTACCAACAATGTGCGTTTAACTCGTGTTTATTATGTTTAATCTTGCGTTTTTATTTTAATTGTGTAAAGCATGAAAGTGATCAAAGCATTTTGTTTCGCATTTCGAGTATAACTTCTCTACCATATATAACCTACCCGGTGAGTGTGTGAGCATTTGATAACCACTTTGAGCCATTTTTGCCAAGATTCAAGCGGTATCAATTCCTTGTCTATATTTGCCGATTTTTGATATGAATCTTGATGATTTTCTTTAAACCTTGAAGATTACCATTAATTGTGGTTAGGAATGTTTCCTTTTCGCCTTAGAATAGAGAGCATTCGTGATTATGTGGTGGTAATATTCAAGTTGGGGAGAATATAAAATTTTGGTTGTATTGGTAGTGAGAAGTAAATAAGTGATTGCTCAAGAGAAAAAGAAAGTGAAAAAGAAAGAGAAAAAAAAAAAAGAAGAGAAAAAAAAAAAAGAAGCTTTGTTCATAGCTAGTGTTTTTTTTTTTAAAATTTTTATTGATGAACTCTTGAGCAATAAAATTGTGTGATCGGTTGATAAGGATGTGTGGATATAATCTTGATTTGAATGCTCTCTTAGGAATTGACCCTTTCGTTTCAATGGCCTTGAGAAATGACACTTCCTTGTTACCCAAGCCTAGATACAACCCTAAAGACTTTGTGATTCTTGCTTTTACGCTGTTTATATAAATGTTGTGTAGATAAATGCATAATTAATTCTGGATGTTGGCGACATTGTTGTGTGAGTGTTAGGTCCTAAATTTTGTCTCTTACTAGAGAAGTGTGTAGGTTGTCATTCAATTTTGAACTTATTTTGTTTTAGGAACTGTTTACATCAAAGGAGTATTTAGTATTAGTATCTCAATCATGGTATTATTTTAGCAAGGGTGAAATGTTACCTGTGTGCTTATGGAATTTGAACCACCCAATTGTTTTTGTCTTAGCTTGTGATTTCTTGGTTGTATTTGTTTTGTTTGAGGACAAACAAAGGTTTAAGTTGGGGAGAGTTGTTAGTTACCAATTTGTGTAAATATCTTAGGTAATTTTTGGTAACTTTCAAGTCTTTTTGTGGTTAATAGTAGTATTTTATTATCATTTGGTATATATTTATTCTTATATTTATATTATTGTTGAATAGTTCTTATCTTTGCAATCTTTGTTGGATTTTGTAGTTTTTTTAAGATAATTGGAAGCTTGGACCATGGAAAAAGGACTTTGAAGATGTTCCAAGACCAAAGCCAAAGATTGCTGAAAAGAGGTAGCGCGCTAAGCGAGGTTGAGCCCGCTAAGCGCGGTTTTGAAGAAAAGAAGGAAGTTCTGGCAGAGAGTTCTGCGCTAAGCGAGGTCTGGAGCCCGCTTAGCGCGGTTGGGCGGTTTAAGCAATTTTTGATGGCGCGCTTAGCGGGCTACACCGCGCTAAGCGCGGCCTGCGAAACTTTGTTTATTTGATTAGGGGCCAAATCACTTTGAGAGGTATGTAAAGATATTTTAGAGAGAAACAAGAGCATAATACACTGTAGCAAACATAGAGTTGAAGATTGGAAGCCTTGATCGTCGATTAATCGCCTTTGATGCTTGTTGATCTTCATCCTTTCCTTCTTGTGCAAGCTACCATTCTCATGGATAGCTAAATCCCTTTTGTATCAAGATAAGATGTAATCTTCCTAGCCTTTTGTATGTTTTTCTTGTGAATATATGTGTATGAACAAGTGATGATCAATATAGATGGTTTAGTTTGTTTATTAAAGCTTTTTCTTTGGTATAAATGTTTGAGACATCAATGTTTGTATCTAGACCTAACTCATCATCTTTCAAACTATAAGTTGCAGACATGGATTTAGAGTTTGATGTTTACTAAGTATCGGTTTTAAAACGTTATTTGTATTGTTTAAACGGTGGAGAAATCGTCGGTTAAACAATACGGTAACTCTAGCTATATCGTTGCGGACACGGACGATATAGGTGTCGATATGTAATTATATTGATCGTTAGCAAGTTCATAAGCATATATTTATAAGGAAACATACAAACTTAGGTCGATGAAATCGAATCTTGATGCATTTTCTTTAACTTAGAACCTTCATTAATTTACTCTTTGCTACTAAAGTGATTGAATGACCTTTTGCAAACCTAAAACTAAAGTAACATTAACTCAAGACAAAATAGGCTATAGAACGGCGGTGATATCGCAATAATCCCTGTGGATACGATATAAACAAAAAGTACACCACAATACTATTTCAACACATGCAAAATACAAATTATAGAAAAACACTTTATTCTAAGAGGATGTGCAATGATCTAACTAGGGTGAGACTCAATTACTAAAACGATAGAGTAAATGATAACCAATAAGACAATCAACAAAACCTTAAGCATAAAACCATACGAAAGCAGAACAACTTCAAGAACAACGTCGAGTTGAGACAACTGATGGATCAGGCCTATTGTGTCGGCCCAAAACTAATACGGAAAGAATGTTTTGATTAAGACACGAGAAATTATGTATTTATGACTAATTGATGACATTGTGACCCATAAACTGACAATAAAATCTTATTTACATTACCATTAAAAGATCACACTTTTCATGGACATCACCTTAAATAATTTTGATGCGTCTTGAGAAGAAAATATGTCAGAAATAATATTTTAAAAATCGGACCGAATCGGTCGGTTCAAACGGTTGGATCGGAAACCAAAGATGAATTTGGTTCGGTCAGCCTTTCAATACTGCTAGTGGGTCAAAATTGAAGTAAAATCAGAAAAATCGGATTGAACCGTCCTAAACCATTCTAATCAAAGAACTGAATCATAAAAGTTTAATATATCAAAAAATGCTTCAAATTGGCAATTTTTAGAAAAAGTTTAATATATCAATATCAAATCTTAACCTACATTCTCGAATCATAAAAAATACTTCGTGTTTTTTTACAACCATATAAACTTCTAAGTTTTATCACTCTGTTGTAGTTTTTCTTTCAACCACACTATATCTTCATCATGTTGTTTCTTTCAAACATAGCCACATTGTCCAGCTCAATATTTATTGTCGTTCAAGTAAATATTATTTGTTGTTGTTGATTATGATTTGTTTGTTATAGTTTAACTCGAATTTACTCTTTATTGTTTGATTAAGTATATTGTATTGTTTATTTTTGACATTATATCTTATTCAATTTATGTATTTTTAATTATTTGAATTTTATTTTAATTATTATGTTCTATTATTTTAATTTTGGTTTGAATTAGTTTAACTTAACTATTTTATTAAATTGCGAACATATGAATATTTTTTTTTATGGGAAAAGAGCATTCCATTAAACAGAAGAAGAACAGAGGTACAAATTTGGCTCCACGGCAGGGTAGCCATTTAACCAAGTTCTTGAACCAAAGAGTTTCCCAAGCTTAGCTACATTATGAGCATCTACATTCTCATTTCTTCTAATAAACATAACAAAAGAAACAGAAAAGTTGTTGAGCAAGTAACGGCAGTCCGCTGCTACAGGCTCCAAAACTGCGTCCTTGACGAAACCAATAATACAATCGATAGCCGTGAGGGCGTCAGAATGAATGATAAGGCGATTCAAGTTCAGATCCTTTGCTAGCTGAAGGCTCCAACAAATGGCTAGGATTTCCGCGACCGCCGGTGCGACATGGATATTCTCCTTTTTACTAGCTGCCAATTCAATAGTCATATTTGGTTTCTTCAGAACACAACCAAAAACCACCATTCCATCCCTGGAAAAACCTGCATCTACTTGCAAGAAAAGTCAATCGTTTGGCAGAGTTTCATGATTAGGACGCACTATCCTTGACTGCTTGGCTCCCACCTTCGGATAATAAATGTTGAATTCACACACATTTTCAAGAGTTGTTTCAGCCACGACACAAGGTTCCGCTGCCTTATGCTTGAACAATAGGTCGTTACAGGAACACCAAATCTTGTAGGCCAAGTAGGATATCATTTGAATATAGAAATTGTTCCCACAGGACAGCACCGCAGTCAGCCATTCGCAAATGTATGTTTCATTTGGAACTCGGTAGCAGAGGGTGGAAGAGAAAAATACAAGCCGAGAGAACTCACAATTAAGGAATAGGTGATGAGATGACTCGGGAAAGGAGAGACAGAGAGGGCAGTTTACATCAAGAACAATTCCCTTCTTAGATAGGTTCACCCTTGTGGGAAGGATATTGTTTACTAACCTCCACAGAAAATTTCGGATTCTATTATGGATCGGGGCCCTCCAAATGGCTTTCCACAGTTGCTGGCAGCTATAGTTAGAAGGTCCTGGGGATTTGGCTTGCTTGTATTGGGTGTAGAGGTGGTAAGCACTACGGACAGAGTATTCACCGTTTCTTTCAAAATGCCATATCAGTTTGTCTTCAGTGTCCCCAAGGGAGAGAGGAATGCTTGATATTTGGCTAGATTCGACTGAATCAAAGATTGAACTGGCCAAATCTCTCTTCCAGCACCTTATGTCCTGGTTAATTAACTCTTTAAATGTAGCCTCTTTGTCCAGAATTCTCGCAGTTCCCAGCAGCTTAAAACCAGCCATTTCCGGTATTCACCTGTCTTGCCATATCCGAATTGTTTCTCCGTTACCAATTCTCCATCGGGAGCCTTTGTGAATCAATTCTCTCGAGCTCATAATGCTCCTCCAAGCATAACTGGGAGCAAAGCCAAAAGAGATTTCTTCAATAGAACTCCTAGGATAATATCTCCCTTTGAAGACTCTGCTTACCAATGATTGATCGTCACACAACAATCACCATTAGTGTTTACCAAGAAAACTAGTATTAAAATCACTGACACCTCGAAATCCTAAACCCCTAACTCCTTTTGCCCGGGCCATCTTATCCCAGCTCAACCAATGGACCTTCCTTTCGCCGTTCCGTGAACCCCACCATAATTTTGCTAACAGAGTTTCAATCTCATGGCACGTAGATTCCGGAAGCTTATAGCAACTCATAATATAAGTGGGAATTGCTTGAGCTACGGCTTTTATTAACACTTCCTTCCCGGCTCTGGATAGAAATCGCTCTTTCCACTCTTTAAGCTTATTCCAAACTCTCTCAATGACCATGGTGAAAACGTCTCTTTTCAATCTTCCGAACACAACCGGTAAGCCCAGATATTTGGAGTGGTTCACATCTGCCTTTACCCCCATCCTTTTACGGATCAAATTTGCATCAGCTTCACACACGTTTCGACTGAACGACACCTCTGACTTATCTAGGTTCACCATTTGGTCAGAAAAACACTGATATTTCTACAGAACCTCCAAGATCAGTTCAGCTTCCTTGTTGTTTGCTCTAGCAAACAGCAAACTATCATCTGCAAAAAACAAGTGAGTTATCACAGGAGCCTTCCTTGCCACTCTAATCCCGTGAATGTTTTTGGATTGAGCCTCCTTCTTCAAAAGCCCTGAAAGAACATCAGCACACAGAATAAAAAGGTAAGGTGAGAGGGGATCCCCTTGTCGGAGACCCCTCTCAGGGTATAACACTTTGCTTGATTGCCCATTGATTAGCACACTGTAGGAAACCGAGGAAATGCACTTGCTAATGAGATTGACCATTTGGCATGGAAACCCCATGGACGACAGCACTTCAGTAATGAAATTCCACTCCATTCGGTCGTAAGCTTTTGACATGCGAACATATGATTATGTGTGACATATCTATAATATTTAGATTTATATTATTAGTCTATTTAATAAATAGCTCGACCGTAGGTTTAATCGATTGAATTAATTGAATCTTACATCTAAAATTTCACCAGTTCAATTTCCCGTCGATTTTTAAAACATTAGCCACTGATATTTTACACACTGTTATTGGTAAAGTTACACTAATATTCTTTTATTTAAAAAAAAAAATGAGAGTCAAAATTGTGTAATTGAAACAAAAAATCAAAATAGAATAGTTGAATATGGAAGGTTAAAGTGCATATTTAAGACTGAATTTTTAACCTAAGATGAGTGAAAAGTATGAACTAGAAGTAGCAGCTGCATGCTACTTTCCAACCACAAGATCACCACATGCTAATATGCCATCGCTGATTTCTTCTCTTGACAGGACATACACATGAATGACCACATTATCCTTCATGCAACACAAAATGACGAAACTACCCCTTCCTTTTTGTGGATGCGATTTGGATTCAAAAACACCACCGGATATCACGGCAATTACATTGCTGACCTGCCAAATCCCAAAGCCTCAATCATGATATATGCACCAAAATATTCTTCTGTTTTTTTCGCAATTTTTGTTTACATTGTTTCTTGAGTAGAGAAAAAATTATTATTTATTTTGATTTTATTTGATTTGAGTAATTAATCTTTGTAATTGCGAAGAAAGAATATTCGATTATAAAAAAAATTATGAAGAAAAATATTACTTTTTTTTTAAAATATCTATTTTTAGTTGATATTTGTTAAGAGTTCCATATTATATGATCTGAATATATATTTATACGTGGAGGCAATCGTCATCCCACCATTTATTTTTCGATGCTCCAGTTGTTTAGTCTTAAACGTGAGAGTAGTTTTATAAGAATGAATTAGTCTCAACCGTTAACAATATTCTGCTTATTGAACTATCAATTATTGTATCAATACAATATCTTCAATTTTTTAGATATATTTTCTAAGTTTTGTTTAGGTACAATCTCTCATTGCAAACTTAATGTAATAGTAATTCTTTTAAATTTCTTAAGTTTTTACTATTTAGTAATAATAGGTGAGAGATTGAGGAAACAATATATCTACAAGATTGGATGGATGATCTCTTTTATCCTTAAAAAGAACACAAAGTATTAAGTATGTACACACAATGTTCATGACGGCTAGCCAACAATTCTACCCGATAAAAGGGAAAGTAACAGTTAGACATAGTACAAAAGTTAGATGTTATTTGTTTATCATAATCATTAAGCAACAACATCATTATTAAGATCATGATAATTACGACACTATTTTCTTTTAAAATAATACTATACAATATGTGACATATATTTTTTAATTTTATTTTTAATAATGAGCTAGGATGTTACACAAATTTTATCACTAAAATGTAGAGTTAGAAGAATTTAAAAGTATTATTTTAACATATTTATAATTTACTATGGTATGAAGTATTTTTCATATTTATATTTGATTTATCTTGTATTAATATTATTTATTTTATCATTTTAAAATATCTTAGTTCTTAAATAATTTTTTTTTCATAATCCTCTTAAAATTTTGAAAATTTTATATAAATTAATATACATATATATATTTTTACATTATTCATATGAGGTAATACGAGATTCAACAAGGAGAAGTGAATAACACGCATTATCAAAGTAGGTTGGGTGTCTGTCGCCATTTATCAGAATGAGTGTTCACAATCATTAATTAATGTATATCTGTTACCTGTAACATTCATCCTTTAATCAAATAACTCGTCTCTTGGATCCGAATAAAACTACTTGTTAGCCACTCACGAAACGTAAGAATTGACGTGTCTTAAAACACAAATGACATGAAAGTTCGGTCAAAAAAGAAAAATCATATTCTCTTGAAGAATAAGAGATCATAGAATCCTACTATCTAAATCCAATGAATATCTATAAATATTTCAACTCTTAAGTTGAGAGTACACGTTAATTAACTCAACAATCATTAGATAAAGAACTTCTCACCATTCTTTCATAAGTTTTCTCTAACATTTCAATAAACCTAAAATTCTTAGAACCCTTATACAAATAGAAATTGTACTTATTGTACTTTTAACGAGTACATTTAGTCGTGACAAAATAATTAGAATTTTTCTATCACGATTTAATATTTATTCGCAGTTGTTCACGTGATACACTATCATGTTTTTTCATAAATATTCTTTTTAATATGTAATAAATATTTTTCAACAAATATTAATGACTTTTTTAAAACTAAATTTATTAAATTATATAAATTAGCAATAAATAAAATTTTAATCAACTTTTTTTATAACTTATTTTTACTTTTAAGTAATTTGTTCCAAAGTTTTTTATTTAAAAAATGAGAGAGTATAGACAGTTTTGCTCTTGGCACTGAATTAATCGGCCTTTAAAACTAAATATACTAAATTTTCAAAAGAAATTAATTAACACTCAAATAAAATATATTTACTTGAAGAAAAAAACAATTTATTATAATTTATTTTAAAGTATCAAAATAAGAAATAAATAAGAATATTTCTATTATCCAACCATTAAATAAATTCCACCATTATTAATTACTTTTCAGCACTTCCACTAAATTCAATTGGTCAATATTTAAAAATCCAAGAACATTAATAACAGATTATTTATTAAAATGAAATCCCATTTTCAAGTAAATTAAATTAGAAACAAAATCCCCAAACAACATAAAGTAATGAGAACCGTTACTTTACTAAACGGCAAAAAGATAAATGAACAAAACATTCAAAACACAAACGGTGAAATGTTGAAATAATCCCAAAAAAATTCTGTTTGTTTCCCTAAAAACCAAACAAGAAAACGAAATTTGAGGCC
Source organism: Vicia villosa (assembly GCF_029867415.1). Taxonomy (NCBI): domain Eukaryota; kingdom Viridiplantae; phylum Streptophyta; class Magnoliopsida; order Fabales; family Fabaceae; genus Vicia; species Vicia villosa. The sequence goes on along the minus strand of NC_081183.1, from coordinate 23,979,930 downwards.
CAAAAGAGACGTAAGATTCATGATTCTCATTCCTTGGTTGCAAACATTAGAGAGTAATAATAATATCTTCTCCTTTACACTCTTCATCAACAACAACAACCAACAAACAAAAAAACACAGACACATAACAAACCCTAACAACAACATTTCTCTTCTCCTTTTCTGTTTTTCTTTTGTTCCTCACAAGATCCTGATTCATATTTACATAATACTTCCTCTTATCGTGATCTTATTTATAAGAGATAATTTACTTTTTCAAATTCATTCAGCAGTTAATATATCTAATCTGATAATAGAGAAGATACATTAATTATTCAACTTCAACGAATCTAAAAAGTAAATTTTCTCTTACAATTAAGACCGGAGCAAGAGACGGTAACAAAAAAACTCACTAATTTACCTAATTTTCCTCATATTTTTTACTCAACAGCAGAATCTTTCTTCTTCTTCTACTTCTGAATTGAGAAGCTCTGTGATATAGCGTGTGTCGTGTCCGTGTTGGAGCGCGTCGAGCACGCGCTCGAACACAAAAACATGACACGGTAATCGAAGAACTCCTTTCTGTTCGTAACCGTATTCCTGTGCGGATTCGTTCAGAAGTTTGATGAAAATCGGATGGTTCAGAAGCTCCGCACACACGACGAATCTCTCCATCTCGTCTCCTACATAGATCGGGACATGTCCTTCCGGAACAACGGTTGAAGATCTCCGGATCCGGAACGATTCGACTCGGCGGGAAGGTCGCCGGCGACGAGCTGTTGATGAGTCTGTTCGGAGAAGAGTGTAGGTTGAGGAGTCAGCGACTCGGGATAGTCGACGAATCAACTGCTTCATGATGATGAGAATCTAGAGAGAGAAAATGAAAATGAAGAGACTAGAGAGAGAAAGAGAGAGAGGTGGTTGAGAAGTGAAGAGTGAAAAGGAATGATAATAGAATAGAAGAGAAGAAGAGAGAGTGTGAGTTTATATATATGTGAAGTGAAAAAGGAATTGAATTAATTAATTGTGTAGAGAATGGAAAGGTGATGATGCGAGAAGTGTGGGTGGGAGGTACAGGTAAGCGTACTTGGCAGGTACAATTGGTGAGAGAAAGTAATGTAGAGAGAGAAATTTTATATAACATTAAAATAGAGGTGGGTGGGTCTAGAGTGGGGTTGGTTTTATTTTTCTTAAAATGACAACTTTGTATAATTTTTTAATTTTATTTTTTTTTAAATTTTGCTATCTGATCTTATAACCGACTAATTCAAGAGGGATCAATTTCACCATCAACTAGTAGGAGCTTCATTTTGCAATCGACTAATCTAAGAGGGATCAGTTCCACCGTTCACTAGTGTGACTCCGTTTAAAGTTAAAATAAAATTATGTATGAATTGACTTAATACTTAGATTCTAACTCATGATCTTAAAAGGAACACACTCTCAAGACCCAAACTTCTATATAAATTGATTCAATATAAAAAAAATGGTTAGTATTTCATTAAATTTGAACGTGAGATCTTAAATGAAGCTTTCTCAAGACTAAGTCTTGTAACCTTTGGGTTTTATTTTTGTTTAATTATGATTTATGTGTATGTATTATATTTTTTTAGGGTATGAGTTTGAATTAGTGGTTTGTTTTGTTTTTATATTTATGGCTTTTTGTAAATGTCTTGAGACGACTCTCGATGTTTACCACAGGATGAGGAGATGGACCATGGTGGGATGGGGATGTGGAGTCACGCGGCACTAGAATGAGGTTTTGCCTCTTGCTTTTTTCTTGGTTTGTTTTTCTTGTTGTCAAAATATTTGTAACAAATTAGTAGTAGTGTAGATTGTTTTTTATATTAAATATATCATTGGAGAAAACTTGCCGAAATATTTATATTATTTTTCAATAGAAATATGGCAAATATTTATAGCACAAAACTTATGTACAATTCTTTAGGTGTGGTTTTTATTATTTTTTAATAAAAATATGACAAATATACTTAAATATCATTTAGTGAGTAAAAATAGGAGAAATTTGCATATATGTATGAGAAAAGTATACACTTATTATATTTTCATTGAGAAATAGTAAGAACCACACCTAAAGAATTGTACCTAAATTTTGTCCATATTTATATACCATTTAAAAAATAAAAATAGAAAAATATGGTATATGTGGAGATAAAAATTATATACTTATTATATTTTTTTTATAAAATAATATAAACTATACCTAAAGAAATATAGTTAAGTTTTTTCTTTTATCATTTACCTCTATGAAAATATATGTTTTAAATTTTTAATAATTTTGTTTTTAAAAAGTTGGTTTACTTATTAAGGGTCATTTATTTCAATAATTCTAAATGTTTTTTAGGAATAAATTATTCAAGACTAAAAATATTAAAATTTATTTTTAAATAATTTTTTTTCAAAAAGTTGGATATAAAATTAGATGTCCTTAGGAAATTAAATGTTATGTTTTCTTAAGAAAAATAATTATATAAAATTTTATAAAATTCTTTTTACATGGAAATGAAACTAGAAAATATGAAAGCTGCTGAAGATGATTTCATTCTAAAGAATCTTTATATTTGGTAATAATTTTTTTCTTCAATTTAAAAAAAAAATTAAGTATAACTCAAAAATATAATTTTTAAATTTAAAACAAACACCTTTTATTTGTAATAAGCATATAAAATAATATACAACCTCTTTATTTATTTGATCCACACTAAGAAGAATAGGTAGGATTTTTTTTTTATAAGCAAAATGGAATTAAAAAGCACAAGGGGTGTTATCCCATGAGTACAAAATCAAAGACAAAGGAACAATCCACCACCAAGAACAACCAACTAAGGGAGCTCAATACTCATGGCCAGATTAACACACCAATCCGACCAAACAAGAGAATCCTCTACCTTAAAAAAAGAAAGTAACCATTTCTAAGCAACAAATTTAATCATACCAAGAAAATCAAAATTAAGTAAGAAACCAACATTAAAAAGAATCTCATTCCTACAACTACAAATACCCCTAACAAAAAGCCAAACCAAAAAGTCAACTAGTATTTACCACAAACTGAGACTTACAAGTTAAACCAAAACTCAAAGACGATTAAAAAAATTACTCGGAAAGGTAGCCAAATCAACCTGAAGCCAATCACAAAACTTGTTCCACCAAACTAAAGAGACGGTGCAAGATCCAAAAAGATGATTCGAGTTTTCCTCCTCCTCCCCACAAAGAGAGCACACCAAAAGAGTAGAATCCGTCAAAATGTGACGTCTCACCAAAGCCTTCTTTGTTGGAATCTTATTCAAGATAAGCCTCCACCCAAAAATCAAAATCTTGCTTGGAATCTTAGTCTTTCACATCCAATTTAAGGCACTAATCACCTCAACCACCAAACGATGACCCCGATAACTCCCCTCCAAAATCATGTCATAAGCCGCTTTAACGGAAAAACCCGTAAAGTTCTTCCACCAAACAAACGAATCCGCCACACTCACGGTAGGAGTCTTCCCACCCAAAAAAGAAACCAAATCAAGAACACAAACTCCGTCCACACTATCATTAAAATCTTCACGGAAATTAATACGCCACTCCCATGAACCCTCTATCCAAAAACCATTGTCACTAATCAAAGCACAAGAGGGCTCAGCAAACCGAAAGAGAGAGGGAAAACGCTCACAAAGAGGAGAGGGACCCATCCACCTATCAAGCCAAAAATCAATACTTTCCCCATTACTTAATTTACAAGAAATGAAAGAAGGAAACTAATTTTCCAACGGATTGTTCTCACACGCCCCAACTGAGCATAAATCTTTCCACCATAAAGAGACTTTGTTTCTACCATGGAACACTGAATCAGAAAGCATACCTCTCCTAATGTCACCGTACCTGTAAGAAAGAAGGTTAGTCCATAAAAAATTCTCCTCACACATGATCCGCCACCTCCACTTAGAAAGCAAAGCAAGGTTGAACTTCCCACAATGTTTTACTCCTAATCCACCTTCCTTCTTTGGTAAGCACACCTTATCCAATCAATCCACGCAACTTTTTCTTTATCCTCCTTACCCCCCATAGAAAGACTCTTTGATGTTTAATGATCTCTTTAATAACAATTTTAGGCGCTTTATAGAAAGAGAAGACATAAATCGGAATACTTGTCGAGACCGAATTCAAAAGAGTTACCCTCCCCCCAATAGAAAGATGCTTATTATGCAACGACACTAACTTCCTTCGAATCCTCGACACAATCAGCCTCCACACCTCCCTTCTCCTAGGATTGACGCCAACCGGAATCCCCAAAAAAATGAAAGAAGAGGAGCCAACAATACAATTAAGGAAAAGATGCTTGGACAAAATCGGATTCCAAATTCACACCCAAAAACTGGATCTTCGATAAGTTAACCCGAAGACCGGAGACAAGTTCAAACCCCCTAAGAATCGCTTTAATACACCATAAATTATTCCAAGAACCATCACCAATAAGAGAGTGTCATCCGCAAATTGAAGCATCTCAAAATGAACGTCTTCTTTCACCTTAAACCCCACATACTCATCCAAAGACGATACTTTCTTCATTAAGGCCGACAAACCTTCCATCACTAAAAGAAAATGAAAAAGGGAAAGAGGATCCCCTTGACGAAGACCCCTAGTCACAACGAAATCCTTAGTCGGGCTACCATTAACAAGAATAGACATAGAACTATTAAACACAAGCGCTTCCATCCATCTTCTCCATCTATCACCAAAACCCATCCTCCTCAACATATATCTCAAATAATCCCATGCCACACATAATCATACGCCTTCTCAAAGTCAACTTCCACCATCATACAACTACTCTTATGTCTCTTCGCTAAATCCAAGATCTCATTAACAACCAACACCCCATCTAACATATTCCTTCCCGGAACAAAAGCTGATTGACAACTCAAAATAAGCTTCCAATAACCTTCTTGAGCCTCAAAGCCAACAACTTAGCTAAAATCCGATACATACTACCAATTAGACAAATGAGTCTAAAATCATCCAAGTAACAAGGATTACCAACCTTAAGGATTAAGGCTAAGAAAGAAGCCGTAATCATATTCGCTTTAGGAATTTACTCAAATAAACTTCCACAAAGAAAAAATATATATCAAAGAAATTTATATATTTAATTATGAGGTTTAAATGTCAAGAATATCATAGATGCTCACCTAGGGTGATGCAACACGATAAATTGCTCTTATGTCTTCTAAGAAAACTTAAGTGTCATCCATCATTATAAATATCATATGGCATATTCAATCTAGTTAGATATCACTTTATATCTCAGATTTAATTATGATAATAGAGTTATGTTTATTCAATAACGATATAAATGATTGTTACATTAAAAATAAACGAGTCAGATAACACAAAAGAGTTCCCTCCCAGGTTCTCACACCTCTAAAATAAATTTGTCAAATCATAGAAGCAACTAGCCGAGATGTTTGTGTCCAAATTTATCACAAGTCGGATAACACAAAAGAGTTCAACATGTGTGGTTAGATTCTGAAACAAACATGATGGGTTCATGTGCTTTTTAATGGATTGTTTCAATGAAGAAACATCCCAAATAAAATTTCTAAACCTAATTGTAGTGTTGCATTTGTTGGTAGTAGGTATGGAGTCAAGTATCTTTTTTTTTTACTCATTGGCATACAAATCTTATAAGGCGCTAAACATACTCAGAAAATTAGCATAAGATGTATAGCCATGAAAGAGATATATGTAAATAAAATGAGTTCTTCAAAATGTCTCATCGTAATAATATAGATTGAGGTAAAGGACAAAACAATCAAGAAGATAATATCTCTTCAATTACACCCACCAACGGGGAAATCCCAAAGGATCGTATAAGATGTGTAACATTTTAATTTAATCAATGCTTAAATGTTTTTTGGTCTCTGTAATTGGCGTGTTTTTGTTTTTCGTCCTTGTATTTTTATATTTAGGGATAAAGTCCTTAAATGTTAAATTTCATTTGATTTTAGTCTCTAAAGTGAAAATCCGCAGGAAAATCTGCAGGTTTCCTGCGGTTTTCCTTTGAACTTTTCTGCGGATTTTAATTTTAGGGACTAAAACTAAAAGGCTATTCAGGGACCATTTCCAAAAAAAAAAAAAAAGATATAGGGACAAAAATAAAAAACATGCCAACTTACAAGGACCAAAAGACTATTTAAGCCTTTAATCAACTTAGCTAAAAAAAGAGAATAAAAACCTGACACATACCAAAGAACATATTTCGAGTACCATATATGACATGATCATTCCATTTTCAATTTTAAATTATTGGAAATCCATATTGAAAAGTTGATATGAGAGCGTCATTTGTAGAAATATATGGACAGGAAAGATCGACCTAAAGATTCATATAGGTATCGACATCTAAGGAAATTAACTGATCTTTTATACCTCGGGAAGTAAAAAAAGCGTTAATAGAATGTGCATCAAGAATAAAAGAAGAAGTAGGAGTTTGTCACTCTAGCCTAGGGAGATCAACCTCATTTTCTAGAGGATTTGATGGAGGTGAACTTTCCATTAATTTCATAAAAATACAAGTTAGGGCTTCAAATCGGATGTGCCCTAACACGTGTATGAAACATTCTACCCGGATTCCCATTTTTATAAAGAAAACATTATTAGAGAGACTTTAAATTATCGTCTGGGTGATACGATTCCTAGGTGAGGGCGCCCTAGTTTAGGACCTTCATAAATATAACACTACATAGTCCCTCAAGCACGGGGAATTTTTTGAGAGTGAAGTGTTTTTAAGCCTCGTTCTCATTTAAAGTGCGCCCTTTCACCATACTTGTGAGTCCCTTAGTTGATGGTGGTCCTTCTTACATAGCAAGTCCCTTAGCTACGAGAGAGTTCCCGCATTGAAGGCAACTATTTTTAATGTGTGAGTTCCTCAACTCTGGGTGAACCCCTAAGCTGAAGGTGACTATATTTAAAGGGCGAGACTTTAGGAGAATACATCCTATTTCTTTAAGGTTAGGACCCGAGACGTCAAAACGTCAATAAATATTGAAAGCTTGAGTGCTTTGGTGGGGAAAAAGAGCACAAATGAAATTTAATGCACCTCATGCTGGCGTTTTTTTGGAAAACCAATTTGTTCCACTTTTTACATGCGTCTTCTAGGTCTAGAGACTTTCCAACATATGGTGGCAGTTCTCCTATTGGTGAATGTATGGCTTGTGCCAATGGGTTTCCCCTATATTATTTGGGGAACCCTTTTATTTCCTTTTTCTTATTTCTCTTTCTCCAGAAACGCTATTGGGCGAAAACATATTTTCTTATACTCCTCCATTTTCATCGATCATGGGAAACAAGACCAAACACGTTCATGTTCTGGAGATTGTATCCCTGTATTCTATGATGAATATGATCCATAAGTTTCGTTATGGCATTAGATTTTCCAACATAGGTAGAGAGAGATGTGATTATGGAACCCTGTTCAAAGGAGGAAATGACGAATATGGATAGTTCCGGTGAGCCATTTGCTCCTGATCAGTGGTTTTCACACATATTTTTATCGTTGTTTTTAAGTATGTTTAAGTTTTGTTATTGAGTGTTTTATTTCTTTATTCGTCATTTTATGCTTTGGTTGTATGTTTTAATGTTTTCAGGTTCATATGGAGAAACCGGAGTAAATCAGTGCGAAACTCGGAAGTTTTGAAGGAATTTCAAAAACATGCTACAGGAGGCCTGACACGGGTGGCCGTGTTGCTCAACACGGGCCGTGTCAGGAAAAGCGCTAGGAGCAAAGTTTGAGAAGAGAGGAAAACAGTGGTGCAACACGGGTACCCGTGTTGCTCAACACGACCCGTGTTGCTAAGTCTGGGACCAAGTGTTTAAAATAAATATTCCAGGGGACCAACACGGGTGCCCGTGTTGCTCAACACGGCCCGTGTTGGGTTTGACGCTGATTTCAGTGAATTTTATGATTTTGTTCAGTGGTTTGCCTGCAAGGGTGTTTTTGGTATTTCCAACCAACTTAAGTGAGTCTGCACTATTTAGGAGAGCTTTCAAGATGAATTAGGGATCTTTTTGGCCACACGAAGAATTGGAGGATTGAGAGAAGAAGCCTATGCAATTGGAGAAGAACGGAGAACTCTCATGAGCGGAAGCCATTGAAGATCAAAGTTCATCATCTCTATTGTAATGTCTTTATTTGATATCTTTGTAATTTCTTTGGATGATATGAGTAGCTAAACCCCCCAATGCTAGGGGGGTGTCCCTGATTAACATTTGTGATGATTGTGAATTCCGAATTTCAATAACATGTTTCTCTTTTACATTCAATTTAATGGTATAAGGTTTTTAATGCTTTCCTCGTCGGACCAACTGGATTGATTTATGACTGACAATTAGGATTGACCTCCATTGTTAGGGTTTTTATACCATTATATTATAGTAGATATCACCTAGGACTAGGGATACCCTATAGTAACCGGATTGTTCTTGATTATAATAATATTTGATTTGATCACTAGTTTCGAAGGACTTTGGGATTAGGATTTCAATGTTCAAAAGTTTGCCCACTAAGGACTTAGGAGCAAATACCCTTAAGAACCGGTAATTGATAAGTTGAACTTTGTTAATGAAATAAGGGTTCAGAATTGTTACATGTTAATGCACACACCTACCCTGGCATGTTACTCATATTTGGCCAATTCAACCTTTTTAAGTTTATTTGCAATTTAATTTGTAATCACAAAAACCAAAACCCCAAGGCTTTTTGTTTAATTGAAGTGCGACTAACTCTATAATCTCACACAGTCCTTGAGATCGATATTCGGGGAATTTCCCTATTATTACTACAGAGGCAAAATAGTACACTTGCTATTTTACCGATCAAGTTTTTGGCGCCGTTGCCGGGGACTGCCAAAAATTGTAGAGTTTTAGTTTTATTTCAATTAGAATTTTGTTGCTCCGCGACTAAAATTTTATTTTCAAAAAAAAAAAAAAAAAATTTTTTTATATTATTTGTTTTCCTCATTCTAATAATTGTCTAATCTGTTTATGCGAGGCAAGGCCTCAGCAGAATTTCTTTTTGACGCAGAAATTGAAAGGACTTTTCACGCCAGGCGCAGACAAGCTCATCAAGCTAAACTGGAATCCGAAGAAGAAGTTGTGACAGTTCATTCAGGTTCTGAAAGTGAAGAAGAAGTCATGGGCGAGGTACCACCACCGGAGAGACTCCTCGGAGACTATGGAGTTGCAAATACACCGGGGGGAAGACAAACAATTATCAACCAACCGGTGAATGTCCCTAATTTTCAATTGCACCCAAGCACCATCACTCAGCTCGAAAGAAAGCCTTTCACCGGAAAGGTTAATGAAGATGCAAACAAGCACTTACAGAGGTTTCTGACCATGAGTACAACTTTAAAAATCGAAGGTCATACAGAAGAGGCCAAGAAGCTGAGAATGTTTCCATTCACCTTGGCAGAAGAAGCAGAAGAGTGGTTTTATTCCCTTCCAGCGGGCAGCATTACATCATGGGAAGAGATGGAAAAAGCTTTCTTAAATGAGTATTTTCCCGCTTCGGTATTTATAAGGAAGAGGTATGACATTCTAAATTTCAAGCAGCAGGAGGGTGAGCCCTTAGGAGATGCCTACAAAAGATTCAAAAGAATTCTAGTGGCATGTCCCACTCACAACATGGACAAGACTGAACAGATGCAAGTATTTGTCAATGGGCTCAGAATCAAAACAAAGCAGTTAATTGATACAGCAGCTGGAGGCTCGACAAATTTCACAACAGCCTCAGGAATCATCAAAATCATTGAAGCAATAGCTGCAAATGAGCATTTGGAATTATATGACAGGTGTGCTAGCAAACCGGAAGGAATCATTGATCTCAAGCTGGAGACTTCTAAAACTCGGGTTGAAGATGCGATAGCCGCAGAAGTTGAAAAGAAATTGAAGGCTATGAATATAGGTAAACAACAGGTGGCTCAAGTTCAACAAGCTCAACCTGTCAGCTGTGAAATCTGTAATGGCCCACACCAAACGGTGTACTGTTTCGCTACTCCCAAGCAGATTGAAGAAATCAAATTCCTAAGGCAAAACAACCCGTATTCTAACACCTATAATCCAGGGTGGAAGAATCATCCAAATTTTGCTTGGAAAGATCAACAACAACAAGGTACCCAGAAGGCAGAGTGGGAAGTGGCAATTGAAAGATTAGCTGGGCAGTGTTCTCAGTTCCAAGAAGAAACAAGAAACAACCACAGAAACACTTCAGCCTCAATTAAAAATCTGGAAGTTCAAGTGGGGCAGATAGCACAGCATCTCACTCTACAGGCACAAGGTACCCTTCCGAGCTCAACTGTGAAAAATCCGAAAGACCAAGAGAAGATTAATGCTGTTACTACAAGAAGTAGGAGAGTAGCAGAATCTGAAAAAGAAAAAGAGAAAGAGGAAATAGATGACCCCATGGTAATAGAGGTGGATCTGGAAATAAGAGAGAACCCAAAAGAGCTAGAAGTTGTGGTACCACCGGTTAAACCAATTGAAGAAAAAAATAAGAAAGACGTTGAACCGGTGATAAAACTACCTTTCCCCTCCAGAGTGACAAAGAAGGTTTCAAGAGAGAAAGACTTTGAAAAGTTTACAAAATTGTTCAAAAAGTTAGAGGTAAATCTACCATTCTTTGAAGCACTTGAACACATGCCCTTGTATAAAAAATTTATGAAGGAGGTGTTGGCGAAAAAGAGATCACTAGGAGGAGAGCCAAAAATTGCAACCGAGAAGTGTGGTATAGTCTCGACAGCAAGAAAGATCCCAATAAAGAGGAAAGACCCTGGGGCGGTGGCGATACCATGCACTATCAAGAATATAGCATTTAAAAAGGTACTCCTCGATTCTGGGTCTAGTGTGAGTTTAATGCCTTTGTCCATTTTCAAAAAGCTTGAGTTGGAAAAGATTAGTGAAAGTAAGACCCAGTTAAGGTTTGCCGATCACACCGTTAAGAAATCATATGGGGTAGCTGAAGATGTACTAGTGGAAGTTGATAAATTTGTATTCCCTGTTGACTTCCACATCATGGACATTCCGGAAGACGAAGAAACTCCTATCCTTCTTGGGAGGCCATTTTTGTCGACAGGCCGCTGCAACCTCGACATTGAAAAAGGAACGCTGACGCTGAAATCTTTTGATGAAGAAGTAACGTTGAAGATGTTAGGAGTCAAAAGACAGAGGGCGGTTGTGAATGATCAAACTTCTGATGGTATGACAGAAAGTGAGGAAAAGAACAAGAAGTCTAAACAGCTCCAAGAAAAAGTGTCAAGCATAGCCTCCCGGGTGGAACCATCTTATGTAGTTGTCAAAAATCTTAAGAAAGCTAAGGAAGTCAAGAAGAAGGTGGAGGAGAAAGAGCAAGGAAAGAAGAAGAATGTGGGAAGTAAATTAAAGAGAAAAGCGGCGAATGCTTTTCGTCTTCATGAGTTAGTGGTTGCGAAAGTGACAAGCAACAAGGTTTGGAAAAGGAAATACCCTCCATAATAAAGGGTAATGGACCGTCGAGCCATGTGACGTTAAACGAAGCGCTTCGTGGGAGGCAACCCACGGTTTTAATAATTAATTTCTCTGTTTGTTTATTTTATTTTCAGGAAATAAAAGAGGACGTCTCTGGTGAAAGCTTGGAAGTGATCATGAGAGTGCATTACCCTCTGTGAGTCACCTCTCTCGAACTCGTTCTGAAACATTGAGGTCAATGTTTAGTTCAAGTTTGGAGGAGGCTCTTCTCTTTGCATTTTATTTTTATGTTAGTTTTATGTTATTGGTATGATGTGAAACCATAAAGTGAATTCTGCCCAAATGTTTACCGAAATTTTAAATTTTTGTTGAAGAAGTTTTGATCCTAAAGAGCGATCGGGAATAGTATATAGAGATGAAGCGAGGATTGTTTGAGGACAGGAAGTGCGGAATAATGTGACAAGAGGTTTGTTTAAGCACCCCTGGTTCCCTAAAAGAAATACGAGTCTAACGTGTAGATTTGCACCATAGTACTTGTCTCCTGAGAAGTACTTCTCGAGTAGTTTATTGATACAGTCTGGCATAATTCGGATTCACTTGCATGATGGCTGGTTGAGAAAAAAAAAAGAGAGATATAAAGTTGGTACCAAATGATGAAAAGGCGGTAAAAGGCAATCGGCTCGCTAAGTTGGGTAACCCTCACCCGGTTATTCAGCCCAAAGGAGATTGATCCCCAAACGTCGTCCAAAAGGACAATATATAACTGCAAGGTTTGAAAATTTCATCGGTAATAAAAAGTAGCCAATGCTGCTAGTTTGGTGCCAGAAAAAAATAATAAGAAGCCTTGATCCGTCTCATGCAGGTGATGATTATTATAAGAAATGCAGTGCCTTAATATGATTGTCCGAATGAAAGAGGAGGAAAATCGGAAAGAGACTTAAGTGCAAAGCATAGTTGGAGAGGTATCCGAAACGGGAGCTTGAGGATTAATGTGGTAACAAAACTCGTCGCGTCATGTGAATGCCAAATCACTGTTTCTTGATCAATACAGACAGATATCTCACGTATGAACACCGTGTGCTTTGAAGGTCATTAACTTTTGTAGTTGTCGCTTGAGGTCAAGCAACGATTTAAGTTTGGGGGAGTTTGATCAGTGGTTTTCACACATATTTTTATCGTTGTTTTTAAGTATGTTTAAGTTTTGTTATTGAGTGTTTTATTTCTTTATTCGTCATTTTATGCTTTGGTTGTATGTTTTAATGTTTTCAGGTTCATATGGAGAAACCGGAGTAAATCAGTGCGAAACTCGGAAGTTTTGAAGGAATTTCAAAAACATGCTACAGGAGGCCTGACACGGGTGGCCGTGTTGCTCAACACGGGCCGTGTCAGGAAAAGCGCTAGGAGCAAAGTTTGAGAAGAGAGGAAAACAGTGGTGCAACACGGGTACCCGTGTTGCTCAACACGACCCGTGTTGCTAAGTCTGGGACCAAGTGTTTAAAATAAATATTCCAGGGGACCAACACGGGTGCCCGTGTTGCTCAACACGGCCCGTGTTGGGTTTGACGCTGATTTCAGTGAATTTTATGATTTTGTTCAGTGGTTTGCCTGCAAGGGTGTTTTTGGTATTTCCAACCAACTTAAGTGAGTCTGCACTATTTAGGAGAGCTTTCAAGATGAATTAGGGATCTTTTTGGCCACACGAAGAATTGGAGGATTGAGAGAAGAAGCCTATGCAATTGGAGAAGAACGGAGAACTCTCATGAGCGGAAGCCATTGAAGATCAAAGTTCATCATCTCTATTGTAATGTCTTTATTTGATATCTTTGTAATTTCTTTGGATGATATGAGTAGCTAAACCCCCCAATGCTAGGGGGGTGTCCCTGATTAACATTTGTGATGATTGTGAATTCCGAATTTCAAAAACATGTTTCTCTTTTACATTCAATTTAATGGTATAAGGTTTTTAATGCTTTCCTCGTCGGACCAACTGGATTGATTTATGACTGACAATTAGGATTGACCTCCATTGTTAGGGTTTTTATACCATTATATTATAGTAGATATCACCTAGGACTAGGGATACCCTATAGTAACCGGATTGTTCTTGATTATAATAATATTTGATTTGATCACTAGTTTCGAAGGACTTTGGGATTAGGATTTCAATGTTCAAAAGTTTGCCCACTAAGGACTTAGGAGCAAATACCCTTAAGAACCGGTAATTGATAAGTTGAACTTTGTTAATGAAATAAGGGTTCAGAATTGTTACATGTTAATGCACACACCTACCCTGGCATGTTACTCATATTTGGCCAATTCAACCTTTTTAAGTTTATTTGCAATTTAATTTGTAATCACAAAAACCAAAACCCCAAGGCTTTTTGTTTAATTGAAGTGCGACTAACTCTATAATCTCACACAGTCCTTGAGATCGATATTCGGGGAATTTCCCTATTATTACTACAGAGGCAAAATAGTACACTTGCTATTTTACCGATCAGCTCCCTATTTTTATGTTCACTCCCTATCATTCGTGAGTTGAGGGTTTTGATTCCCTTCAATTTGTTTGAAACAGAGTTTCTAATTGCCGTCAATGTTGCCCCTTCTCAATGAGTAGTTGGGCTTTGCTCCATTTATGTTTCATCCATTTACTTCGGTTTGATGCATTGATCTATGACATGTGGTCAAAACATATCAAAAGGATATGATTAAAAGATTACAATTAAATATTTGGTTTAATAAATAAAATAAAATAAATGTGATGTCTCCCTCTCTCCATCATTCACTCGTTGTTTCTCTATTATCCAGTTACAGCCATTGCTGCTTCTCCTTGTCGATCCAGCGGTGAATTTCTCCCTCCCTTATTCGCCACACATACCTAATCACCATCTCATCAACTCATTGTCATTGCAAAACCATTTTCCAAAAGGAATAACAAAACCAATCCACTCTCTTCTTTTTTCATCTATGTAAAATCTTTCAACAACCTGATGAAATTCATACACAAATTGAATTTGTTCCAAATTTAATTACATGTCTTTCTGTTCAAATTTTAGATCGGAAATAATTTTATAAACAATTGTATTTATGTTATATCAAGTGCTTCAACTGGTACTGCTATTGTTTTTCAAATTAAATTGCTGCTTCTTGTCAAAATAAACCATCTAATAATAATAATAATTTATTAAAAATTGATTATGATTAGTTAATGAAAAGAGTTTTGCTGATAAATTTTCCCATGGAATGCTGAGATGGTGAGCCGGTGCGTGGAACATAAGAAAGTAGTAACACAATCTAGTGGTACATACAGAGAGGACTGGCAATGAAGGAGAGGGAAAGACGATGTTATTGTAAAGCGATAACAAGCATGATAAGAGGAAGAAAGAGATATTTTTCTGTTTTTTATAAAACAAATACTTAATTGTAGATGGAGCTGCAACGAGAGAATAGTGAGAGAGATGAAGACAATACATTTATGGTATTTTTAATTATTAGATCATAAATTTAATTAATCATAACCCTTTGATTTGTTTTGACCATATGTCACATATCAATAAGTTAAACCAGAGTAAGGAAACCTAAATGGAGCAAAGCCAAAATCTACACTCAAGGATTTTTAGATAGTTTATTGCAGTCTGGGTGTATCTCCTGCTGTCAGAGTGTTTCTTTATTTCTTCAATAGATAAATCTTTCCCACTAAGGCCTGGGTGACGTTCTTCCTTTTGCCTGGTGGATGCCTGCTAAAAGCCTTTGCAAATCCTTACGAGGATTGGAAAGACAAATTCATGCAAGTAAAAGGGTGAGATAGTTCTTCTCTAGTTACTGCGGGGGCGAGGAGCAAACTCCTATTCCCTTTATCCTACTCATCGGATCCATATATTACTAAAAAGGGGATCCAAGAGTCCTTTCTCCCCTCAATCGTGAAGTGATTCAGATTTTGAGGTGCTTCATTGATGTAGATACATAAAGAAAACACTTGAAACAACATTTTACAATCAATCCTTGACAAAGATAACTTATCTGAAACAAACTTTATTGATTGGCAACGAAATTTGAAGAATGTACTCAAGTACGCAAAAAAGTTTTATATTCTCGAGGGGCCGATTCTTGAAGTGGAACCATCCAGTAATGCTACAAAGGAATAAAATGATGCTTATCATATGCATCTTGACGATGTCTTGTAATTTTCCTACCTCATATTAGCTACAATGTACTTTGAGCTTCAAAAGCAACTTTATAACATAGAGGCGTACAATATGCTTTAACACCTCAATATGTTATATCAAAAGCAAGATAGTCATGAGAAGATTAAAGATTCCAAGGCCCTTTTCCAAAGGAAGATGTTTGATGGAAGTCCTGTAGGTCCTTACATACTCAAAAATGATTTGGCATGTTAAGAATCCAAGAATAATTATAGTAAACCTATCAAGTATATGGGTATAGGAAAGGGAACATATGCTTTCCAACCCAGGTCATTTACTCATGCTTTAAAGCCCCAGGGTGGTGTGGCCAAGGAGACAAATTGCTTCTTATGCGGTAAAACCACTAATTGGAAGAGGAGTTTCTCCAAATACCTAAAAGAGAAGAATAAGGAAAATAATTCTTAAAACCACTGAGATGTTTTTATTATCAAAATTAATTTATCTACTTCAACATCATGGGTATCATATACTGGACGTGGTTCTCACATTTGTACTATTATGCATGAACTTAAAAGATGTAGGATATTAACAAAATATAAAGTCAATCAAAGTTAGCAATGAAGAAAAAGTTGTTGTATTATTTTTAAAAACTTATGAATTGAATTTAACGATTTGTTTAATTATTTAGTTAGAAAACTATTATTTTGTACTTTCAAATAGTAGGAATCATGTTTTTTTCTTGATTGACAACTTTGGTTTTCATTTATATTAAAGAATAAATGTTTCTTTTATATATTTAAATGATATTTTCGATGCTAGGGCACAAATGAGTAACATGCTTTATGTCCTTG
Organism: Vicia villosa; assembly: GCF_029867415.1. Taxonomy (NCBI): domain Eukaryota; kingdom Viridiplantae; phylum Streptophyta; class Magnoliopsida; order Fabales; family Fabaceae; genus Vicia; species Vicia villosa. Next base: position 23,963,450 of record NC_081183.1, on the reverse strand, counting down.
ATCTTGAAACTCCAACCTATATTATTAACGCTATAAGTATTAAACCAAATAAGTTGAAGATGAGTTACCTTTGACATTGTTGTTTATAGCACAACAATGATAAATGTATTTCCAAACTCCATAAAGATACATTTTCGAGTTATTTTTATTATGAATCATTTGAGACATGTGAATCTAGTATATTAGGTAAGATGACAAAGACCTAATTCACATGAAAATGTGAAAGGGCTAGTGATCTTTAAGCACTTATGCATACCAATGTATGTAGACTAATATATACATCATCTAGAAGAACTTTAATCGCTTCATCACATTTAATGATGCTTACACTAGATATGGATATATGTATATAATGAAACACAAACTAAATATTTTGAAAAGTTCAAAGAATTTAAAAATAAAGTAAAAAACCATATATATATATATATATATATATATATATATATATATATATATATATATATATATATATATATATTACTCCCATTGTAATTCCATAATGTAATAGTGTTTATGAAAGAAAGAACTGAACCTTGTTAGACATGATCTGGTCAATGATGAATCGTGCATATAATCCAAATAATTCATGGGCACATGCTTTATTAACTGCATTTTTCACATTTAAATTGTGTTTTATCCAAAACGACGGAAAATACACCATTTGATATGTAGGATAGAAAGAAACCCATTGTTTATTACATGAAGGTTTAAGGTCGTGAAGTGCACTTGATATACGACATTTACAACCGTTATGAAGGAAAAGTGTTTGTTAATCAAACTAAGGTATTCCTAGAAATTAATTGTTCGTGTGGACTAAGTATAGAGGTTGTTGCTCGTGTTGCGCTCATGATTAATATGGGTCAACGATTCAAGACTCTATACCACAAGAAGCAATTAATTGATCATTGGCTCATAACCATTCGTAATGATCTATCACAAGGGAAATTTTTGTAATTTAACTTGCTGCATTTATCGTGAATTCCTTTCAGTGCTCACCTCTGTAGAAAAAGTTGATGTAACGTAGTAAACTATTCCTAATGTCTTTCTAAAAAACAAAACTAGCCTACAAATAAGGGATCTTGAAGCACCTATGTGCTAACACCATTTTGAACACATCAAGGGGTATCTAAATCATATTAGTGCAACCACTTATCTCAAATTAAATTATGATGACAAAGTTATGCTTTTCAAGTAACAATCTATGCGATTGTTGTAGTAGAAATTGCAACAACATAAAGCGCATATAAGTCAAGCCACTTTAAAAACAAGAGGTTCCCTGTTAAGGTATGATCACCTATTCATCAACTTATCTATTCACTATCCGCATACACTTGTCTTACTTTGACATATATGTCTTTGTAGGTACTTTCTTTCTCACTCAAAGAATGTGTTTTCGAGAAGAAGACGTGGAGATAAAAATACTACACAACATATCACTTCAAATAACGTGAATGTTACATCACTTACTTAGGTGATCCGCCAAGTAAAACTTTCAAATGATTTATATGTCTTGATGCATATATATATATATATATATATATATATATATATATATATATATATATATATATATATAATTTCAAGACATATATGTCATTTATAGGATTTTGTGTCTATACAGGTAGAATGAGTTAAACACGACATTTTTCCACATAATATAAATAACAAATACACAAGGTTTTTTTTAACAAATGTGTTTAATGTTTTAAAAATATTTACTTTTACAAACTAAAATTACTAATTTATAATAAAATATTTATTTTAAAATTCAAATAACTCTATAGTGCACAAGTGAGAGTAGATCATACATGAGTTAGTTTCTATAATTTGATCAAATAGTTCTCATTATTTTGATCAAATATAATATAAATAAGATTTATTGATGCAATGGTGAAAAATAAACTTGAGTATGGTCTTATTTGTGCATATTAGACAAAAAGACTATACATATGGTTTCAAGGATTAATAGATCTTTACTCAATGCATAAAATAAGTCCATATGATAGTCTACTTTGCATCATTTTCCCAAATTAAACTCTAAATAACCAATCACCATGATGGTTAAAACAAAACAATGTACTTCAATTTCCCCCAAAATTAATCTCTAAATTACCAAACATCATCATGGTTAAAACAAAACAAAAAAGTAAATATAACTATTAGTAGCATCTACAAGACAAATGTAGGAAAACATCAATAAAGGTTTATATAAATCCTTACAAATTGTACCTTTGAGATTCACAACAATTAAGGAAGATACACTTGTTGTTTCTTTTTTGATAATGGACATCCTCCAAATTGCACACGTTTGTGCGGTGTGACTTCGTGCTTGGTAATGATTTTGGCTTCTTTCAATTTTTAGGGTTTTGCTTTGCCTTTTTCTATTAAGCACTTTTGAATGTGACTACGACCATAAAATCTCTTTAGTTAAAGATGTGCTTGGATAGTGTATATATGCCTTTATGGTATCATGTAATTTGGTGTTCTAGAATATATAAATTGATATACCAACTTGCCAACTTGCAAGTGAAAATTCTTAAAGAATACATGGAAAAAAATAGTTGAAAAAGTAAAGTAATGTCTTTAAAAAATTAATTGTTTGATGAAATTTTTGTTTAAATATTTTAGATTTAAGTCATTTATATTGAAATATATTTAATAGTTTGGAGATAAAATTTTATTAAAAATAAGTTTATAGGGTTGTTGATTGTATGGTTTAATGAAAAAATTGAATCCAATCAAATTAAATTATAGTAAAAATTTATTCGAATTGAACAAAACCGTTTCAATTTATTTCGAACCGAATCATATTAATTTGTTTGATATACTATTTCGAAATTCCAAACTGTATCAAACAGTTAGAGTTAATTTTTCTCAAACCGAACCATCTATTAAAGATCTGAACCATTGAACAATTTTTTTAATTAAAACTTGATTTTAGTATTTTTCATATTCAATTATAATTCGGTTCAGTTATAATTTTGATTTGATTCGATTTCAATTTCGATTTGATTTTAGAACTGTTTATACAATATGATTTACTTCATTAACGAAACATAATATTTTAGTTATTTTAACTTCGGTTCGGTTCGATCAATTAAATTCATAATTTTTTGAATAAATTTATATGGTTGCCGATTTATGTAAAATGAAAAAAAAATGCTTCGATTTTTTACTAGTGTTGCACTAAGTAGTTCACTATTTGCACCTTCTATTATGTTATTTGAACTCCCTATAGACCACTATGCATCCCGTGTGTTTTTTTCACACTTTTCCATACTCTCTTTGCTGCATTTCGATTTTTATTTCTTTTTCAAATCAACATGATATTTGTACACTTTATTTTTCAACACATTTAACATATTCTTTTCTATGTTTCTTTCTATTACATTATCAACCTTTCACATCTATCTATATTGGAACTAAAACTCACTATAGATTTTGATTGCACTCACACACACAAGATGATTTACACATTCACACTTTTGGTTTAAAAAAAAAGAGAGGAGAAGAAAGAGAAACAAATAGAGAAATTGTACATCAAAGGCATTGTACTCTATCATTTAATATTACCAAACATTTATGCAAGTTGTTGATCGAAAATTTCACTTGTGCAAGAATTTATCTAGATGAAGTTTATTAAATTAACTCATTCTTAATACACCACCTTAATTATGTGAGTCTATCTTCAATATTCCTCTCAAACAAAAATTCTTTATACAATTTATATTCTTTAATGGATCGTCTCCTATTCAAATAAAAAATTTATATACAAGTGAGCTGATCCTTTCACTCGAACCAAAAACTTATAATACTACTTTTAGGTCATCAATTCGGAAGCCAAGGAGTCAACATGAGGAATCATTTTTACAGTGTATTTTTTCTTCTATGAGTAACACACCTTTATTTTGACACTCATTTTATGAGCAACACACCTTTGTGAGAGACGTCACATACCCACCCAAAATCTTAAGGTGATATATAAGTGAATTCTCCCACTAATAAATGCTCAAATCTTAATATTTATAAATATTTAAGTCTCCATATTTCTAATCAATATATAATTTTTTCACATTACTCACACTTATTACTCTCAACATGAACCATCTCATTTTAAACAAAGATAAAGATGAAGATCATGATTGAGAAAGATTTTATTAATTCGTGTTTAATTATCTTTGTACTTATTTAACCTTCATTCAATATTAAAGAAAAATTTGGTTGTTGTTTTTAACAAGAAATTTTATATTATATATATATAGGGAGCATATCAAGTGAGAGCATTTTTAAATGAGAGATGAGAGGAATAAATATCAACCTTTAGATTCATCAAGAGAGAGAATGTTAATACATTAATGTGGCTATTAATTTCTCTCTCTTGATGAATCTAAAGGTTGATATTTATTCCTCTCATCCTCTCATTTAAAATTGCTCTCACTTGATATGGTCCCTATATATATATATATATATATATATATATATATATATATATATATATATATATATATATATATATATATATATATATATATATATATATATACGACTCAAAGAACACTTGGTTATTATGAGAAATGAGAACAATGAATCACGACCATTAAATTTGATTTTAATGGACTGGATTGATTTCTCTTTCTAAGATCCAGTCCATTAAATATTAAAGATCTTAGAAAGAGAAATCAATCCAGTCCATTAAAATCAAATTTAATGGTCGTGATTCATTGTTCTCATTTCTCATAATAACCAAGTGTTCTCACTTGAGTCGTTCCCTATATATATATATATATATATATATATATATATATATATATGAGGAGGGTTATATTGACTCCTAGAGTAAGTTATAATAACTTACTCCACATTTTGACCATTAATTCTTTTCAATCTAATGGTTAAAAATAATAAGTCATTAAATGTGGAAAGAGAAAACTATTCCTTATTATTTTTAACCATTAGATTGAATAGAATTAATGGTCAAGATGTGGAGTAAATTATTATAACTTACTCTTAGAGTCAATATAACCCTCCTATATATATAACCTTCCTATATATATATATATATATATATATATATATATATATATATATATATATATATATATATATATATATATATATATATATATATATATATATATATATATATATATATATATATATATATATATATTTATATATAATCAAAAACTAAATTGTTTAATTAATTTCACTCCCATTTATTTTATGGAGGAATGTATAAGTTTTTTTTTTTCAACATGCCTAGGTTTTACGTAAATTTTATAATTTAACTCAAATCTGTAGTGTAATCTGACTGACTCGATATATAGTAGATAGTTTAATTATTCTTTTTTTAAAATGTTTATATCATATTGATAATTTTGTCTAATTTAACAAATATAAGACTCTTAATAATAAATTATTTTTTCGGTTACTTTTTTAGACGGATCAGACTTCTCAATATTATATTAAATATATTCCATTCTAGATGGAGATTTTTGTAAGGACTTTTAACTCTGATTTGTCAAAGGTGGAGGATTTCTTTTTAAAGAAGGGAAGGTGATTTATGGTTAATTTATTAGAGAATCTTGAAATTGTTTAGGTCATATCTTTAATTAAACTATGTTTTGTGAATTTTTTCAAACTTGAATAATCTTTTATATAGTAGTATTATTTTTAATTTGCTTATAAAAAGGAAAAACCTTGTCAATGAATATCTATTTATTGAACCAATATTGATTATAAAATTTTCAACATTCTTGTTTGGGAAGATGCTGCTGTTCCAATACTTGATGACCATGTGCCCTTTCTAGTTTTCTTGACTCAACCATGTGCCATTGAATGCTTGTGAACGCGTTGAAATAATCATATTTGCATATATTGTATTATATTTCTTGTAGCAAAGGATTTTCATTTTTGGATCGAGGGGTTTGAATACACATGGGATAATAGTTTGGCTCTATTAAAAAAATTGATGCTCTAATGGAGAGCTTTAATGATTAGTTTCAAAGGATTTAAGTTGTTGAAATATCTTTTAAAAAATTGAATAAAACTAAGGATCCCAAATATTTTTAGGGAATCACTATTAAGAAAATAATTTTATTTTAGTTAGTAAAATAATTTTACTTTGGTCGGAGAACGACTAACAACGCTTTTTATCTCGGGTTAAAGTATAAAAGAAAAAATTGAAAAACGCGTCACAATTCTCTTTCATTGAAAGCTTTAACTGAAGTGAAAAGTGGAATTAGTCAAAGATTCAATTTTAAACAATAATAATTTTCAATTTTTAAAATTGAAAAACGTGTAATATTTTTCTTAGTTGCAAATAAAATCGAGGTGAAAATATTAATTGTTCCTCTTGATTTATTCGTTCAACTGAGGAGAAAGATGTACGGAGAGAGTTTTTACCTTGATAGTCAGATTTAACTGAAGGATAATACCTTTTTTTTTTAATTTTATAAAGAAAATTCAGTTTTAATCTGTATTATTTTTTTGAAGCAGATTCTAAATTGTACATTTTGTGGAATAGAACAAATGTCTCGTTTGTGAAACAAAATGGTAGATATCTTATGTACCAAAATGACACAGATTTTGTACAAAAAAACTATACATTGTTTACGCCAAAGTTAAAGAAATAAAATATTTGAGGGCGGTGAGGTTCGAACTCATGAAAGCTTGATTGTATCACCACGGTAAGGTCATCAACCGTTATTATATCCTAACAATTTTTAATTAAAAAAATGTTAGTGCCCGAGTTTAGAGATGTCACCACGTTGTTTGGAAGAACCATGGTGACTTGGGCATTGTTGTATCAGCGTTTTGTAGTAGTGACGACAACAACAAAAACAACCACAAATCAATAAAATACTTAACCATTAAATCTCAATAAATAAATGTCACAAATAAACCCTTTTACCACTAATTTTAGGGGTAATAGATCTTGGTCTTTTACTTCTAAAATGTGTAACATATGGTATCCCTTTTAAAGCTCCACATATTAAAAATAAAAATAAATATTAATAAAAAAATAGGCATAGTTAAACCAATGGTCCTTTAAGTCATTTTATTGTAATAGGTTGGTCCTTTAAATTTTTTGGCAACAATTTAGTACTTTAATTTACCAAATCTGTGCATCATTATCTTTTTTTAAAAATCTCATTTCAAAAATGAATATGTGACATTAACGTGAGGTGTACGTTGTTGACATGAAAATATTATTTTTCGTCAAAATTCTATAACAACTTTATCAATAAGGAAACAATTAAAAATGAATATACATGTATTGATCTAAAATAAATCAAACTTATTGCTTTCCAGAACCTTTCACCATTGCTACATCACACTTAAAGACAAGTAAAAAATAGTGGGAAATGAAATTGTTATCAATTACAAGTACTTACAATGATAATGGACATGAAACAAATGAACATCGTATTTTATGCAAGTACAACATAGTGTTTTTCAAAGACCAACATTACAAGCATGACTTCATAACTATTTCCAAAACCAAGTACAAACGCCAGTAGGAAAAAAACTAGGGGTGGCAAAACGGGCCGCCCGCCCCGCCTTATGCCCGCCAAAAAACGAGCGGGGCGGGCATGCCCGCCAAGTAAAATGGGCATAAAAGTCATGCCCGCCCCGCCAAGATGGCGGGTTGGCGGGCGGCGGGCTTACCCGCCTATTTTTATTTATATTTTTTTAATAGATTAATAGGCCTTTTTTACCTTTTAATTAAACTTTTCACTTATTTTTTAAAATAATTTTTTATAAAAGCAACTTTTTAACAAATTTACTTAAAAAAATCTTACATATATTTATAAATAAATGTTTAAAATAAACCATCAAGAATTAAAATTACTAGAATTAACTAAAAAAAGAGTTAGTTTTGGAGGAGAGGCGGGTTTTGGCGGGCGGCGGGCTTTGGCGGGGCGGGTATGGCGGGCGGCGAGTTTTTGCGGGGCGAGCTTTGGCGAGCGGCGGGCCTAAAATCCCAACCCAACCCGCCATTTTTTGGCGGGTGGCGGGCCGGCCCCGCGGGCCACGGCCCGTTTTGCCACCCCTAAAAAAAACTATAATATCACTGCTACTAATAGGAAGCTAACTTCGTTTCTTTTGAAGCTTGAGTGTATGTGTTTAGTCCTGCATTAGCTATAAAAGAGGTAAATGAATACATGGAGTGAATCTAGGTGTAATATATTCTTAAAGCGAAAGTCTTAGGAATGGATATGGGTTCATGAAATCCGATTAATTTTATGAGATGATGGTGGAGAGTTTCAGTGTGGTGTATTCAAATTCCAAGGGATTCACTATCGAAAATAGAGAAGATAACAATTTGTAATCCCTATTCATAACTCACTTCAGTTTTATTATATATCTCTCTACTCCTTCCTTTAGGTTTAAAATTCAAAACACATTAGATTGATTTGATTAGCAAACCTGGTGATTTGAATGGTAGTTTACAATTAGGAGACATGGTGAAACTGAATTCGAGGGTGGCATTTATGTTGGAAGGATTAAATGATTTGGTATTTGGGTTTTAGGATGCAGAGATGAGTGTTGACGAGAACCAAATTAAGAAGAAGAGAAATGGTGTTTGGGCAATTATTTAAATGTAAGAAAATAATTCCATGTTAGCATAGTTAATTGACACCTCACTCACGTTAATGCCACATATTCATTTTTGAAACGAATTTTTTTTAAAAAGGATAACGGTGCACACTTTTGATAACTTAAAGGACCAACCCTTTATAATAAAATAACTTAAAAGACCCCTAGTGTAATTATGCCCAAGAAATATTCAAAAGTCAAGTGAACATTATATATATATATATATATATATATATATATATATATATATATATATATATATATATATATATATATATATATATATATATATATATATATATATATATATATATATATATATATATATATATATATATAAAATATTTACTAAATGGTTTTCTCATATTCCTTCTTGACGGTCATAACAAATAATATGTTCATCATCAGAATCATTTTCTTCATATGAGTTACGCACGTGTGTGGTGAAAGAAATGATCTTAGAAAAATCAAGAGTTAAATCTTGATTTTCATCACAAGCAAAAATGTGTTTTCTTTGTAGAACGATTGACCATATATTGTTAGAAGGATCTATGACATGCAAAATTTATTTTTATTGGGATGCCATGATGAACGATTCGTTCATATAAGTTGTCTTGTGAAGGTGAGCCCATCTGAATCCTAATTCATCGGTTTGTAGTGTTATTGCCAATCCATTTACACTTAAGTCACTTTAAATATAACATAATAAATCTCTTAAATATCCTCAATGGCCCCAAAGTACAATCTAGATGTCATTACATGATTCTTATTTTTTGAACTAGAGAAGTATACAGATTCAATCTCAACCATAACCTAAGCATTGTGTATGGTGTTGAAGCAGGCATAGAGGCAAGCAAGAAAATTTTGAAAATATTTATCCGGGAATTATCGTGTCCGCAGAGAATGGTGTATAATGCCATTCAACGGTTTCTTTGGTTTCGAACTTGGGTTAAAATTGATAAAAGTATAAAAACATAAAAGTAAAACGTATGAACACAAAATAATTCATTCTTCGGAAAGATACGACTTATCAAGCATAGCATATAATCAACTTCTCACAAACTTAAACTCATTGACCAGTTATACTCAACCTACAATACTCGTCAATGTCATCATATATCTCTCACATCAGTTTTCATCTCTGAAGCACCTACGAGATCAACTCACAACCAAGGTCTTCTCTGAAACCTAGTCATGAATCTCAAGATTGTCGATATAGATGCACTAGGTGCGAAATTCCTTATCATTCTGATAGGGATTGTTTGCATAAAAGGCAAGTTTATGATAAAAAAAAGTCATTAATTGTACATTAGAAGATGAAGCTAATCAATTATATTCGTTTGTGTATGATGATGTCAAATCTGTTGAGAAATGGTATTTAGATGGAGGTTGCAGAAATCATGTAACCGAAAACCAGAATCTTTTTGAAGATTTGGACGAAAATTCCTCATCTGTTACTAAACTTGGTGATGGGAAGAAAATGAAAATTGAAGGGGAAGGTGTCATAGGAATCAACAGAAGTAAAAGTAATAAAAAATTCATTGATGATGTTCATTACTCTCCTAATATTTCTCAAAATCTTTTGAGTATTGGACAGATCATGAGAAAATGTTATAAGCTAAATTTTGATGATGATAAATGTGAGATTTTTTATCAAAAAAATATGGAGCACAAGTTGTTGTAGTGATGCAGACTCGTAATAATCTATTTCCTCTCAATATGAAGTCCATCCAATATGCCACCCTCAAAGTGAAAGTGAAAATGATTCTTATCTTTGACATTTGGGATACGGTCATTATAATTTCAAAGGCCTGCAATTATTGAAATAGAAGAATATGGATGTGAAAGAAGAAGGTAGAGTGTTAGAATATTTTATTAAATAAAATATTTAAATAATATTATGTGGGCATATATATTTAAATTGATTATATTAGCTATTTATCAATATGAAGCCTTAATTGATTTAGTGGTCAAATTATGTAATAAGGCTAATTAGTTTTCTATTTATATAATTAATTATTTATCAATTAATTGATATGGGTCAAATTGGGTGGATGTCAGATGGCCCATTTCGGGATAATGGGAACTCTAATGGGCCATCACCTATATAATGGGCTATGGTCCCCAATATATCAGTACGAAAAGCATATTCACTCTTCTCCCCATCTGAAGAGTACTGAGGCGTGAGGAGTACTGGTTGAGGAAGAGCTATAGCCAAGCGAGTAATTCTACAATGGATCCAGGTATTCCTTGATTCCTTACTCTTCATTAATCTTTAATAGATCAACATGATAAATGATCCTATATTCATGTTCGTGTTCATATATGTATTTTTATAGCTTCCGCACTAAAGTGATTATATGTTATAATCTTTGTAAAGAACATGCTTAGGTGATTTTTTATTTACAATTGGTATCAGAGCTTTATTCATGATTGATTTATTGGGATTATTTATATTATGGAGATTGGGTTAATTGTGTTTGTATCAAATTTCTCTTGTTTTGTATTCTTACTCAAATCAATTTCAGAGACGTGAAATTTTTTTTTAATGAAATGTTTGAATTGTCTATGGTTTTTTTTTTTGTCCTATTAGTTGGTAATATATATTTTTCATTATTACTATATTTAAATAAAAAAAAATTAACGTAGATTAAAATTATTTTTTTTTTATTATCTATGTTATTTTTTTTTTTGAATCATTTTATGCGACTATAAAATGTATATGACCATAAAATGATCATGTCCCCTACAATTTATTTTTCCTTTTATGATCATTTCATTATAAATGGTATTTAATATGGATGTAACGTATTGAATTGAAAAGTAACATAAAGTAACATAAAATAACGTACTGAATCAATTTTATTATGTAAATTGAATTGAAATATATAACGTACAGAGTTGCACAATTGTTAGACAATTGCCGGATACATAATTGTTAGACAATATAATACTGCTATAATTAAATTTGATAGAATTTATTTGAATTAATTATTCAATACGTTAATTTTCTTATTATATGTTTTATTATATGTTTTTTTTTTATATTATAATTATGTATAAAAGTGTTTATTTTAATTAATAATATCGGTTTGTTATACTACATGACATAAACACAATAGTTAGATAATAATATAATATAAACATACAATTGGCATTGCATTTTGCAAGTGCTGTTCATGAAATTTTTTTAAGACCTTCCCATTTAATTTATTAATTTATCTAGTAAATTTTATTGAATTAGTTTAAATAATATGTTGCCGAAGTAACCTCTATTGCATAATATTAATTCAATTGAGTTTACAAAAGATGAAGTGTGTAATTACTCATGCGAGTTGTAGTCGGCCCGAAGCATGGCACAACTTGGCCGTGTAATTTTATACTTGTGATGGTAAATATGTGATAATTATAAATTTATTTTCCATGTGGATAATGGGCTGCCCTAAGGTGACCATTATTTGACCGGACTTATTGTCAATATTTGATCGTTACGTTGAGAGTACCGTTTGCAATTAATTTTTTTTTTACAATCCGAAGATTGAAAATTAATGGTGCGTTTGGTATCTTGTTAAGGTCTTGTTTAATTTTCATATTAAGATTATTGTGCATGTCTCTACGGTTATTTTGACATGCCTACTAATGTTATTGTATGTTTATTTTCACTTATTTAGTTGTTGCTGCTACCGCTCCCAACTTTGTTGCTCAAATTAACTCCATCCCTATGCTGAATGGGATGAACTTCAAGTCTTGGAAAGAATCCGTTGAGATCGTTCTTGGATGCATGGACTTGGATTTATCCTTGAGGGAAGAACGCCCGATCGCCACTGATGAGAATCCAAATGAAGCAAAAATTGAAAAGTGGGACCGCTCCAACCGAATGTGCCTCATGATGATCAAAAGATCCATACCTGAAGTTATTAGGGGCTCGATTGCTGAAAGTGAGAGTGCTAAGAAGTTCCTTGAAACCATTGAACAATTTTTTGCTAAAAATGATAAGGTTGAGACAAGCACTACTTTGTCAAAACTAATTTCGATGAGTTACAAAGGTAAAGGGAACATACGAGAGTATATCATGGAAATGTCTCATCTTGCTTCAAAACTTAAGGCATTGAAGTTAGAACTTCCTGAGGACTTAATTGTGCACTTAGTTTTGATCTCTCTTCCTGCACACTTTGGGCAATTCAAAGTGAGCTACAACACTCAGAAGGACAAATGGTCCCTCAATGAGCTGATATCTCATTGTGTACAAGAGGAAGAGAGGCTGAAGAAAGATAAGACTGAAAGTGCTCATTTGGCTACTAACTCTCAATTCAAAAGGAAAAGAACTGCAGGGAATCCTTCTCAGAACAAGAAGGCAAAGGAACAACCTAAGGAATCCACTTGCTTCTTTTGCAAGAAAGCTGGACACATGAAGAAGGATTGTTCCAAGTACGCCGCATGGCGTGTGAAGAAGGGTAATTTTCTCACTTTTGTTTGTTCTGAAATTAATTTAGTTTCTGTACCTAAGGATACTTGGTGGGTAGATTCTGGTGCTACTACTCACATTAGTATGTCCATGCAGGGTTGCCTGTGGAGCCGTCCGCCAAGTGATGCCGAAAGATTCATCTATGTGGGCGATGGCAATAAAGTTGCAGTAGAGGCTATAGGGACTTTTAGATTATTGTTAAAGACCGGTTTTCATTTGGATTTGGTTGAGACTTATGTTGCACCGTCTATTAGGCGGAATTTAATTTCTATTTCTGTTTTGGACAAATCTGGTTATGCTTGTTCATTTAGAAATAATAAATTTAGTCTCTCGTTTGATTCAAGTGTTATTGGTTGTGGGTCTTTAAATGATAATCTTTATATGCTTGAAATTGAACGTCCTTATAACAAAATAATGCAAATAGAGTCACATGGTACAAAACGAAAATTAAATGAAAGTTCTGCCACTTTATGGCATAAGCGATTAGGACATATCTCTAAACAGAGAATTCAAAGGCTTGTGTCAGAGGGTATTCTTGGACCCTTAGATTTGACAAATTTTCAAGTTTGCATACAATGCATTAAGGGTAAACAAACAAACAAAAGAAATTTTGATGCTGATAGAGCTAAAGACGTCTTAGAACTAATTCATACGGATATATGTGGTCCTTTCCCTACGGGTTCATGGAATGGACAAAAGTATTTTATTACGTTCATAGACGACTACTCTAGATATGGCTATTTGTACTTAATTCATGAGAAATCTCAGTCCCTAGACATGTTCAAGTCTTTCAAAGCTGAAGTTGAACTTAAGCTTGGAAAGAAAATCAAGGCCGTCAAATCAGATCGTGGTGGTGAATACTATGGTCGATATGATGGATCAGGGGAACAACGTCCTGGGCCCTTCGCGCTTTTCCTCAAGGAGTGTGGAATCATTCCGCAATATACAATGCCGGGGAAACCCAACATGAATGGAGTTGCAGAACGACGAAATCGGACTCTTAAGGATATGGTGAGAAGTATGATTAGTCATTCTTCCCTACCAGAGTCACTTTGGGGAGAGGCATTAAAAACTGCAGTTTATATTCTTAATAGAGTACCTAGTAAAGTAGTAGCTAAAACCCCTTATGAGTTATGGACTGGGAAAAAGCCCAGCATTAGGCACTTACACATTTGGGGATGTCCAGCTGAAGCGAGACCTTATAGGCCTCATGAAGGTAAGTTGGATGCAAAGACTATTAGTTGCTACTTTGTTGGGTACGCCGAATACTCTCGCGGGTACAAATTTTACAATCCCATCACTAGAACAATTTTTGAGACGGGAAATGCAAGATTCCTTGAGGATGTAGAGTTTGGAGGGGAAGGAAGCATAAGGAGTGTTGTTTTTGATGAAGAAACTGTTACTGGGAATGAACAAGTCTTTATACCTGTCATTCTACCAGTAATGGATCCAGAAACAAATCAAGATGTTATTCCTAACATCCCTCAAGAAGAAGACAACACTGAGTTTCTTCCTCAAGCACCACCTATAGTTCAAACTCAACAACCTCAAGAGCAGCCATTATTAAGAAGATCCATTAGAGAGAGGAGAAGTGCAATTCCAGATGATTATGTTGTATTTCTTCAGGAACATGAGGATGGCATTGGCTTGACTGAAAAAGATACTATCAACTTTCGTCAAGCTATGCAATGTCCTAATTCTCTCAAATGGATTGATGCCATGAAGGATGAGATGAAATCGATGGGTGACAATGATGTTTGGGATCTTGTTGAATTACCTGAAGGAAAGAAACCCATTGGTTGTAAATGGATATTTAAAACCAAAAGGGATTCAAAGGGTAATGTTGAGAGATATAAAGCTCGTCTTGTCGCTAAAGGTTTTACCCAAAAGGAAGGCATTGATTACAAAGAGACTTTCTCTCCAGTTTCATCGAAAGACTCTTTTAGAATCATAATGGCTTTAGTGGCTCATTTTGATTTGGAGCTGCATCAGATGGATGTTAAAACTGCGTTTCTAAATGGAAACATTGAAGAAACGATATATATGGTACAACCAGAAAATTTTGTGTCGGGAGATCCAAAGTCTATGGTTTGCAAACTTAAGAAATCCATCTATGGCCTTAAACAGGCTTCTCGTCAATGGTATTTCAAATTTCATCAAGTAATATCCTCTTGTGGTTTTGAGGCTAATCCAGTTGATGATTGTGTATACCACAAGTTCAGTGGGAGTAAATTTATTTTCTTGGTGTTATATGTGGATGATATCCTTTTGGCAAGCAACAATATAGGCTTATTGCACGAAACCAAGAGATTTCTCACAAAAAATTTTGAGATGAAAGATCTTGGGGACGCCTCCTTTGTCTTAGGAATCCAAATAATTAGAGACCGCTCTCGAGGTATCTTAGGATTATCGCAAAGGAGCTATATTGATACAGTTTTGGATAGATTCTCCATGAAAGATAGTAAACCAGGAGACACACCTGTTGCTAGAGGAGATAAATTTAGTCTCAAACAGTGCCCCATTACGGATCTTGAAAAGAAAGAGATGGATAAGATTCCTTACGCTTCAGCTGTAGGGAGTCTCATGTATGCTCAAGTTTGCACTCGTCCCGACTTAGCTTTCATTGTAGGAGTTCTTGGCAGATATTTGAGCAACCCTGGTATGCAGCACTGGACGGCAGTAAAACGTGTTTTACGCTACTTGAAGAGAACTAGAGATTTTGTGCTCACTTATCAGAAGTCAGATAACTTGGAGATCATTGGATATTCTGACTCTGATTTTGCAGGATGCCCGGACAGCAAACGGTCCACATCTGGTTATATCTTCCTCTTGGCTGGAGGAGCCGTCTCCTGGAAGTCTGCAAAACAGACTTTAGTGGCTCCTTCCACCATGGCAGCGGAGTTTGTGGCTTGCTTTGAGGCATCAAATCATGCAACTTGGTTGCGAAACTTTGTCACGGGCCTACGCGTCATTGGGAGCATCCAGAGGCCTTTGAAGATTTATTGTGACAATAGTGCAGCTGTACTCTACTCAAACAACAACATGAGTGCTACAAAATCAAAATTTATTGATATCAAGTATCTTGTTGTGAAAGAAAGAGTCCAGGAGAAACAGATTTTGATAGAACATATTGGGACAAACTTAATGCTAGCTGACCCACTAACCAAAGGCTTAACGCCTAAGTCTTTTCATGGGCATGTTGCTCACATGGGTCTTGGTTTTGATATTGCCTTGGACTAGTGGGAGTCTTACTTCTTTTTTGTTATATGTTCTATACTTTGGTTTCATTTTTTTCCGGAACAATCCATGTTATATTTGAAATTCTGCAGAAATAAAGTTTATTAATCTTTATTGTTATAACATTATATTTTTTGGTTATGTGCAAATATTTTGTTTTAAATTGCACTTAAGGAACTTTAGTTTTGATCTCACTAAAGACTTTAGTTGGACCAGTTGGAAATAGACATGATAAAGAGATCACATTGCATGAAATTTCCATGCCACTCATCCATATCGATCTATTTTATCAAATGCATTGATTTGGTGGTCATCGGGGTTCCTTCACGTCTTAAGTTAGTGACGATAGCCGCGGTGGTCCCTTATTGATGTGTGAGGTGAACTAGATTGTAAAGGAGAAATCTAAGGATAAATAGCATTCGGATGCGCGCCTAAAGAATAATGATATAATCATTAAGATATATTGCCCAAGTGGGAGATTGTTAGAATATTTTATTAAATAAAATATTTAAATAATATTATGTGGGCATATATATTTAAATTGATTATATTAGCTATTTATCAATATGAAGCCTTAATTGATTTAGTGGTCAAATTATGTAATAAGGCTAATTAGTTTTCTATTTATATAATTAATTATTTATCAATTAATTGATATGGGTCAAATTGGGTGGATGTCAGATGGCCCATTTCGGGATAATGGGAACTCTAATGGGCCATCACCTATATAATGGGCTATGGTCCCCAATATATCAGTACGAAAAGCATATTCACTCTTCTCCCCATCTGAAGAGTACTGAGGCGTGAGGAGTACTGGTTGAGGAAGAGCTATAGCCAAGCGAGTAATTCTACAATGGATCCAGGTATTCCTTGATTCCTTACTCTTCATTAATCTTTAATAGATCAACATGATAAATGATCCTATATTCATGTTCGTGTTCATATATGTATTTTTATAGCTTCCGCACTAAAGTGATTATATGTTATAATCTTTGTAAAGAACATGCTTAGGTGATTTTTTATTTACATAGAGAACTAGTCGGATTTAAAGATAATGATTACGTTGAAAGTTTTGATGACCGAAAGAGCACATCAACCTATTTTTTTTGTCTTGGGATGAAACCTATTTCATGGAATTCTAATAAAAAAAAGTTGTTTTGTCACTAGTAGAAGATGAGTTTATTAAAGCAAATAAGGCAACACATGAGACTATTTGGCTAGAAGAATTTTGTGTGATTTGCAGCAAATGATTGAAGATCATATTCCTATCTTTTGAGACAATTTATCTGAAATTGCAATGTCGAAAAACCCAGTTTTCATGAAAGGTCAAAACACATTGAGTTGCGTCACAACTACATTCGCGAGATATGCAAAAGAAATAAATTTACTTAGATTTCATTAGTATTGGAGAGCAGCTCGCAAATGCTGTTATCAAAGCAATGTCTTTTGAGAAGCTTCAATAACTTAAAGATGCTATCTTGATTACAAATTAATAAGGGGTGTTAAATGTTAGTTATTTGTAACATGAATTGTCAATTTTCAATTATATTTTATTTATGTCATTTTATGTATTTTCTATTAGTTACAAGCATAATAATAATAATAATAATAATAATAATAATAATAATAATAATAATAATAATAATAATAATAATAATAATAATAATGAGATTATTGTATTTTATATAGTTGTGTAACTTACATCCTCTCATCTTCTCTATTATGTATTATGTATAGAGAAATGTATAGAGAAATATTGTAAGTTCTATTGCAAGAAAAAATATCATCGATAAAAAAATTAAAACTGCAAAATAGTCTTTCTTCTATATTCTTCTCTACAAAACTCTTGATGTCCCAACAAATTACAATGGTATCATGAGCCATTGGTTCGAGTGAAAGATCAACTCACTTGTACTGAATGTCCTCCCCACATGGTTGTGTGTATGAGACATTTGTTGAAATTGTATCAACGAAAATACATGTGTATATGGATGAAAGAGCTTCCACTTGATGGGGGAAATTGTGGATAAACTTACACTTGAGAGAGAGAGAGAGAGAGAGAGAGAGAGAGAGAGAGAGAGAGAGAGAGAGAGAGAGAGAGAGAGAGAGAGAGAGAGAGAGAGGAGAGAGAGAGAGAGAGAGAGAGAGAGAGAGAGAGAGAGAGAGAGAGAGAGAGAGAGAGAGAGAGAGAGAGAGAGAGAGAGAGAGAGTTTTAAGAATAATAAGTGTGAATTTCAAATGTTGATAAACAAAGTGTGGAGAAGTCTCACATTAATTAAAAAAAATAGAGACTTAATATTTGTAAGTGAAAGAATTCATATATCTATCACTTTAAAGTGTTAAATGAGTATGTGATATATCTCTCAAAACATTGTTGCTCATAAAAGATGCCCCAAAGAAAAATGTTCTCTCTTGTTAAATCCCAAATTCCAAAAGTTTGATGACCTAACAAAGAGTTGACAACAACTTACCAAAGAGCCCTAGAAACACCACCAAAACATCAATGCACCCATATTTGCTTCATTTCACATTTTTCACCAACTTCTATTTACATATCATTAATGTCTTAATTCAACATTTGAAATTTGAATATAAAAATCAAATTTTGTGTGTGTGTTTTTTCTTTTTGAAGATTTTTTTATTATTGTCTTACAAAAATTTGAGAGAGAGAGCCCGGTCAAAAATTGTTGCTCTCACATTTATTAGCCGCTAAGGGTACACTTGTTTGTCCATATTTTTTTCACTGTCAAAAAACTAGATGTGTCTTCCTTCCTTTACGTACTATCATCGTCCATGTCTGCTCAAAAGGAAACTGATGTGGCCACGCGTAAAGGTGTGGTGTCCTACCTTATAAAGCAACCAGGCACAGTACTTCTTACACCTATTTTATTTATGCCCATGCCACAAACTAAATACATGTACCTATTTATTAATCTTCATTGAATCATACTATAAAAATAAATTTGAAAAAATGTACAATACCATGACCCCATCATTTCTAACTATAGTAAATATTTGTTGTTTAATGTAAACATCTGAGTAAAGTTGCACATAAACAATTTTTATCAAGCAATATCACACCATTGTGAATTCCAACTATATTCATTGGACAAACCCTAGGTGATGATTAATCTAGGTTGTATTTTCTATTGCATAGTTATTTTAGGTGAAGTGTATTGTATTCAACTTTTAAATACAATCGGAAGAAAATAGTGGGGATTTGAATATGTAACCAAAAAAAATAGTGATGTTGTGCCACTTTTTAGCTCCTCAAAAATTAATATCTTTATAGTGGTTATTTCTTTTGTATTCTATTATTTCCAATTTTATCATTTAGTTCATTTTCTCTTTACTTCTCATTTGGAATGGACCTTTCTAGTTTAGAAATAACAATGTAAGTTGAGATTCGATAAAGAATAACATTGAAGATCTAGACGTCCTCTACTCATATTCAATGGCAGATGTACCTGGAAAAAATTACGCTACAGTCAATGACGGCGAAAAATGAGAGGTATTTAATATTAAAATATTATGTATTTTAATATAGGATATTCGTTAGGTTTTTAGACTAGAGTTCTAGAGTTTCAATCTCTAAAATCTTCTCTTGGAGACACATGTTTTAAGAAACATATGTTCTTAGATCCTGATTCGTCAAGATTCTATAATTAGGATTGTTTCTCGAAAAATTTGGGTCTTTCCATTCGTGGGTCGTCCCTCTTGTTGGCATTCGCGGATGAACGTCGACCAAGTTCTGGAACATTAACCTTTTAAGTATGTATCGCTTGGCTTATCATTTCACCTTATTCTTCTGCAGACGTATCAAACTTCACGCTCATAAAATTGAATAGTTATGGGAAGAATTTACTTTGGAGTCTGTCTTGGCTTTTGTAACACCTGACGCCGAAGAAGGCGGGGGGTGGTTGCACCGCATGTAACACTTAAGGCTAAAGAGGGCAAGGGTGGTCGCCACATCGGAATGAGAGAAATCCTGAGGCCGTGCAAGTATGGGACTGCATGGTTGAAGGAAATCTTATAAGGATTGATAGGTACTACCTATACCAACAAGATGCATCTTCTTTTCGATAGTCGTTCCGTAAGAACTCCACAATTAAGTGTGCTTGACCTGGAGCAATTCTAGGATGGTTGACCTTCTGGGTAGTTTCCTGGAAAGCGTGTGAGTGAGGTCAAAGCATGCTGAAAAGATCCGTGTTGGTTTGTGGGTCAGTCGATCATCCCGAAACAATCTGGGGCGTTACAGCTTTCTCTATCAGAATGTGATGGGAACTTAATAATCTATGTCACATTTTCCTTCTGTCAAGTGGGACCTACCAATAAGAGGGGAATGACATATGATTATGTGTGACATAACTATTATCTAGGAACTGTAACTTTCATTATTACATGTTTTAGCGTAGCCTTTTGTTGACCTTCGAGGATGAGTGTCGACCAAGTTCTGGAACATTAGTCTTTTAAGCATATATCGGCGTAGCCGAGGTTGGCTTATTATGTCATCTTATTCTTTTGCACACGTATCAAAATTCACGCTTATGAAAGTGGATTGTTATGGGAAGAATTTACTTTGAAGTTCGTCTTGGCCTTTAAGTTTCTTTATTTTGTTCCCTATCAAAATGTGATGGGAATTTAATAATCTTGGTCACCTTTTCTTTTTGCCAAGTGGGACATACCATTAAGAGGGGAATGACATATGAGTAGGTGTGACATGATTATTGTCTAGGAATTGTTAATGTCATTATTACATGACAATGTAGTCCTTGATGTTATTGGATATTTTCTCTTTACACTTTCTTGATTCAACCTCTTGTGTATAAATAAGGATAAGTTGTTTCTTTTTCTTTTTTTCACTCTCTTGCTCAGACTCACCCATTTTATTTGTCTTCTTATTACTCTTAAAATGAACCTTTGTTGTTCTTGTACTCTTCATTTTTGTCCAAACTTCTTCTTTCACATCATTCATATTTAGGATCTCTCTTATTTGGCACATTCTTATTGCTTTCTCTGTTTTTTTATTAAAATTCTTTTACTTCTTCCCCATCCTGTCTGTGATGGTCGTTACTTCTTCAGTGGTGGTTCTACTTTACTAGAAAAGTTAGTTTCCTGAGTTATTTTATGCTCTCTCTCCCCTTATTATTGGTCGATTAGAGGGAATGTATGGCATGCATCCGAGAAATTACCACAGAGGGATCAATAATGTTGTAAAATCATAGTGTTCAACCCTTTCACTCGAAGTGAAAGGGTGGGAAAGTTAGGTTCCCCTCATTAGACTTATTCTTTCTCTTTGTGTCAACATGTGTAATAGGTTGAATAATACAAAATAATGCCTAAGGGTAGTTGGTGGACCGGGATATGCTTAAGAAATACATATGGATAGATAATGCTATATACAAATGCCTTTTGTATTCTTTGGTCCCACCTGGTTCTATGTGTTGTGCAGGTTGTGATGTTATCATTTGTAATTTTGATGATGACAAAAGAACAAAGCTAAAAGAATCTTGAGTATTATTAGCGTAGAAGTTATCAAAAAGGGAAATAAAGAAGGTTTCAATGTTGAGAGAAAAAATAGCCAAATACAAATATTAACACCAAAAGGAACTGAAGCTGTAAAAGCTCAAATGATCATGTGCTTTACTTTTAATTTATCTATCGATAAAGTGTAATTAATCAACAATGTTTCTCAAAGTACTAAGGCAAATCACACACACACACACACACACACACTAAAACATTTTATAAAATTTCGTTTATTTTGAATTCTTTCTAAAAATCACATATGCCCTTCGAATAATCGATTAGGAAGCGTCCTAGCCAATTAGGAAAGCAAACTTTCACTTTCTAGTCGATTAGGACTTGTATTTAATCGATTAAGAAGTGAATTTGCACCTAATCAATTAGGAAGAGAACCTAGATAATTTTTTTTATATTTGCTAGGTCTAATCAATTAGCGTCGCAGGCTAATCGTTTAGAGAGCGGTTTAAGCCCATGGATTATTTTCTTTTTGAGCCAATTTTTATCCCATATAAAGAACTCTTGTGCACTCTTTCGAAGTACAAAAAAACTGATTTTTACTACTATTTTTCTCAATCACTCTCTTCATATAAACTTTTTTTGTACACTTTTCATTATCTTAGTGTTGAAAAAGCGAAAGACTTAAAGTAGAGTTGTGTAATTTAATTGCTCTAGTCAGATTGCGATGTAATTGTAATTCAAGATTTTATTAATCTTGTAACATTATAAGTGATATAAGAGTTGCAAGCTAAAACTATGTAAAAAATCGTACTTAAAGAAGGTTGTGGGTTAAACCTCAAAGTTAGATGAAATATCAAGAGGAAACTTTTGGAGACTGGATTAGGCTGTGTGGTTTTAGGCATGTTCCTTTCGTGAACAAAAAATGAAGAGAGTTGGATAACGGTAGTCTTGAACGGTGGCTCTAATCTCCTTTAAGGTGGAACTTCAACACCATGTCAGTTCAAGATTCAAGATGGATATATATGAAATTGGAGATCAGAGATTGTGTACCTTATCATCACATGTGAACTGTTTTTATATTTTGGTCGAGTATAGTGGGCTTGAGACAAATTGGTCCTTTGGAGAAAAACACAAGAAAGGGGGGATGAATTGGATTTTCAATAATTTACCCTTTCTTGAAGCTCTTGCGCGGAAGCATAGGTAGCTGATATTTATCAGAAGCTTTCAACTATTGCTTATCAGAAGCTTGGTGTTTCTTCTTTGAAACTTGAGTTATCTTAGAGCTTTTGACAAATGGAAAGAATTAAGCAGAAGTAAATAACACACGATATATCTTGGTTCACTTGAGAAATTCTCAAGCTAGTCCAGTCCACCCTTCCGAGGTGATTTCGCCTTGAACTCGAGGTCTTAATTCACTATAACCAAACTGATTACAATTGCATGGGCAACCGTCGATGACTAACACTGCATGGGAAACCGCCGGTGACTCACAATACAATGCACAAGCTACCCGCAAGTGACTAACACCCCTGCACAAGTTACCCGCAATTGACTAACTACAAATAAATGAACCGTTCAGTGATCTCAACAGATATAACGTTCATTTACCCCATTAGAGCCATGACCTTCACTCGGTCTTCTAAGAGGATTTCCATAATGACTCACTGCCATTGTCTTCTTGAGCTTCTGATCTTCACTCGATCTCTCAAGGTACCATCAACATACAGTTGATAAGATTTGTGTTTACATGCTTGCTTTTCTTAAGCATATTACACAATTAATTTAAGCACATATTGTTTAACATAATTATGAGCAACAACTCTTATGTTAAAACAATTTACATGAAAAATCCTAGAACTAAAACACAATCTGAGAAACAACTTTTGTGTTCATTAGATTGCTCTACAAAGATGTATATGATTATATGTTGGATAACATCTTGTAGTGTTCTTCATTCTTCATCTTCTTTGTTGAGCAAGTTACGAGCAACAACTCCTTGCTTCTTCTAATCTCTATCAAGATGTATGTGATTAGAGTTGAGTAGTATCTTGTAGAATCTTTATTCTTCATTTCTTTATTCAGATTGGCTTCTGCATATCAATTTAGGCATTAGCATCAACTAATTGGCCCAGTCGCATTTTGAATTGGCATGAGCTTCAGCTTTTCTTTTGATAGATATTTCTTAATCATTGGCTTCTGAATGTTTGTTCTTTTTCTGAATTCTTTTTATTCTTTTCATCTGTGTTGGTTGAGTTATATTTAAACCAAGCAATAGATAACAACTGCAATGACAACAACCATTATAGTAGTATGGATATCATCATTGTGACGATTGCAACAACAACCATTTTTGTTGTCGTCAACATTGTTGGATGATTTGATATTCTTTTTAGAGTTTCTCAAAAGAGACATTGGAGGGCAAGAATGTCATTTTGATTTCCAACGGCTTGATCGTAGTGGGAGACAGGATAGTATGCAATGTGCGTCCTTTCTTGGTAGTGGAACGGAACATTCGTTTGTACCTTCTACTTCATACTACATAAAGTTATTTTCTTTTCTTATTAAACTCCAGAGGATGACAGCATGAGTTGGAAGAAGGAAAATAAGCATTTGGGTCTTTAGAACTTCAAGTCCTCAGAGTCTTCAGAACCACATCTTCAGAGTCTTTCAGCACTTGGTCTTCAAATTTATTTCTTCAAACTTTGTATCAGAATCCTTTAATAGTTAGAACACTGCTATCAAATATGTGAGCATCTGAGAACACGTCTTTTCATTGTTTGAAATCACTTATGATCTTCCAAGGCTTGACCTTTGATGTATTCAAAATCTTGATTTTGTCTTCAGAATTAGAAGCGACAACTGTTTTGATTAACAAATCTTTGACATCAGATCTTGTCATAAATGCTTGCTTGCTGGTTTATGATCTTGGAGCAGAAACTCTAACATTATTCTTTCTTCTGATTACTTGGGACTTCTGAAGCAACAACTTATTTGAGAAGTACACCGTAACTCCACTTTTTGATGAACATTCAATATTCTTCAGAACTTTTGATGTTTCTTCAGAATCAGATGCAAATGGTTTTTCTGAGGCGCCTTGCTTGTTTCTGATGATTCTTTGCGGACAACAATCCAGAATCTCTTAGGACATAATATCTGCACACTCAAGAAACTATTAGAAACTAAATTGTTACATACAAAATATATGTATTGTTATCGCTAAAAAATAGAGATATATTGCAGAACCAAATCTTGTTCTAACAATCTCCCCTTTTTTGATGATGACAAAACCATGTATTTTGATGAAACAATTTCCACATGGTAATATCATAAACATATATATGTTAGAAGCAATACTCCCCATGGGATGTAAACTCCCCCCGAGTCCAAGACTCATGATGTCCTTCGAAGGAAAATAGTATCCTTAGAAACTGAACAAGGCATTTGTAATATACTTATCAAAGTTGCTTTGTCAGAGGGTACCTGCAGTCATTCTCAACAACATATTCTAATCCTTTCCAAGTATGCTAGAATGTAAGCAATGGTTTATTTGAGAAGTCGGTATATCAAAATCATTATCTCTTATCAATATCATTATCTCTTTTCCCCAACCATGCTTAAAACGTCATAACTTGTTACAATGCTTACTCATAAGGCAGTTACATAATTGACTTAACTACTCATTTTTAATCTACTTTTAACTCAACCAACAACCTTTTGATGAAATTTTTGATAATTAGTTTATGCTTTACTAATGGGCTTAGTAGATCTGTTAGATACTCTAAGAGATGATTCCAAAGCACAAGATGGTAGATTTTGCAGTGGCCTAAAACAAGACAATACATGAGTTGAATAATTATTCAAAGAAATTAAAATCTTAATTATATTAAAACTAAAATAGTTATTTAACCAAAGTACTTATGGTGTCGATTAACAAGAGGCCACTAGACATGGAGTCTCCATATTAAGCAATGTGCTAGGTCATCAATTTAGGGGTTCAATATGAGGGATTATTCTTTCGTTGGGGATTTCTTTATGAGAAACACACCTTTGTGTAATACACATAACATACTAACCTAAAACCTTAAGGTAATAAATCTGTGGGTTCTCTCATTTATAAATGCTCAAATCTCTACTTTTCTAATCAATGTGAGACTTCCCCAGACTTTGTTTCTCAACACTTTCAACTCACATTTGTTTTTCCCACCACTCCCTCTCAAGCTGAAGCTCTTTCATCCACATACATTTGTATCATTGTTGCCACTTTTTCAACGGGACATGTCTGATACCCACCATCATGTGGGAAGGAATTTCGATTCATGTGAATCAGTCCTTCATTCGAACCAACGACTCATGATACCATTGTTGGCTCATTAGGGGGTCTAGGGATCATAACATCATGCTTTAGGAGCAACCACACAAGTGAGAGCGACACCATATATTAACCCAAAACCTTAAGGCATTGTGTAACACCCCAATTCTACCCGAAAATATAATGCGAGGAATATCAGAGTATTTAAAATTTCAAATAACAAATTGGAGTGTCACATATCAACTTAAAACTTCAACTTGTATTTCATTCAACAATGATACATAGCATTCAAATAACAGTCAACTATCTGCTTTATTCAACGCAAACAACTTAGAAGTATAACAAGTACTTCATATTATTCCACTTGGATTCAACGGTTATAATAACAACAACTAAAACATTAACAACATAGAAACAACAATATAAACAACCCCTCGAGTGCTACGTATCAGAGAGACACACCAACAGGACTCGATGAAGCAACAAACTTCCACAACTATACTTGAGTACCTGCCCATTTCCCATGGCAGGGGAAACATCAGCAGAAGGGGTGAGATATCAAACAGTATAAAGGAAAGTATGATAATAGATATAACAAGATAAAATCATACACAATTCATCACTTCTCAATATAAGCAATTTGCATCACGATAACAACATGGTTCATATATTCCAACTTATACACATATATCATTAATACATATATATTCACATTCTCATCATATATGTTTCATTCACGTACATCATATCTACAACACATCAACAATCCATATCAAATGAATTCAACTTCACAAACTATGCATCCACACATCATAACAATGAATCAAATGCAACTCGGTATACAAAGTCGAATGCGACTCAAACTATGCATATGCATGTGGTACCAATCGGAGCTTCAGCCCCCGTCACCAATTGCCCAATTCGGAGGCACAAGGCATAAGCCTTCGTCACTAGTTTGCCAATCCAGACCGTCACAGAGTATGCATATGAAATGTGACTCGACAAACAAGACAACATAACATACTCATCACAATCACATATCGTCACGAGGCATAAGCCTATATCACAATCAATTACCATTTAACGAGGTAATTCACGTCACCATAATATTTCATCTTCACTTAGTCACAAAATCATCCTCACAAATATATACAACATCACGTATTCACAAAATCGTCACAAATATACAATTTGCATATCATCAAGATCATTACAATTATCATTATGTTTCGGCACATCGGCACGGTTACTCAATTTCACATATTAACACAGTCATCACAATTATCATCATAATCTACTAAACTAACGACAATTAGCTAGGATTCATACCATAAGGTTAATCACATAACAGTGCACAATAATAATCATATTGACAATCACAACATTATTCGCAACAAAGGCATCCAAACCGAAATCACAATTTTTGGTCAATTCTCAAAATAATCTCAATATGCCAATATGTCAAGTAAATCAAATTGACTTTTAATCATCAACTAAATCAAGTAGAAATAATGTTAATTATCAAAACAACATCATTGGCATAACAATATATTATTCTCAACTTGAATATTCAACCAAAACACAATTACGGTCAATTTCACAAAATACCTTAATTTACCGATAAACCGAATAATTGGTCCAAGTCCAAGTATATTCCAATCACATAGACTTATTGGAATTAATTCATCTAATAATTTAATTATCCAATTAAAAATCAAACTATATTAATTTCAATTCAACTATTATATTTCTATTCCATTATTTTCCAATTCTACAACAAAACTCATTATTTCACTATCAATGGTTTACCCACAACAAACACAACATTCTAATGCACATAAATTATCAATTGCACACAACTTATCACATTTATATCATCACATTCCAACAAATCATCAAATACCCAAAATTGCAACATAGAAGAACATGGATATCAAAGTATAGAATCAAACTCACCATAACATACTATCATACAACCCTTTAGCATGAAAGAACCCCACCCTTACCTTGGCAAATATGGACTCTTTCACCATAGCTCTAAGCTTTTCTCCAAAATAAACCCTTCAAACATAATTTGGAGACACACCTAAAAACCAGTTCGGAAATCGGCTTATCAGACAAACTTAAAACCCTCAAAATCAAAATCGCTCCGGTCAGAACTTACCTCTATGAGTCAGGAACGTTGTGTCAAAACTATGCGACGATCCAACGGTTGGATTGAGAGATACATCCGTTTTGCTAAGGTGACTCTTTGCTGAAACATAGCTGCGAAAAATGGGGTTTCCTCTAGCTTTTCTCTTCCACCATTGTTCTCTTTCTTTTGGCTCTTTTCTCCCAAATGAAAAATAGTAACCTCTAAAACCCTAACTTTATCTTACTATCTCACTTATGTTGATTGGGCTTAACCCACCAATCCATCCATTATGTTTCTATCACTTAGACCCATTTAGTTATATCTCTCTAATAACTCAATTAAGTCAAACAACACAAACATACACATAATTAAGTACTTAAATAATTATTATTTCACATAATAAATAAATAAATAAATAATTATTAAAAACACCAAATAATCTAATTACTAATATAATTAATAAAAATATTAATTAAAATCGGGATGTTACACATTGGGTCTATGGCTCTTCTCACTTATAAAGTGTTAAACATTCATTTTCCATCCGTTGTGGGACTCATACTCACACTTGATATACCAACAATCTCACCCTCGAGTGTGAGTTCTGTTAGATGCTGGCCTAAGGATCTAGAGGGGGGGTGAATAGATCTCACAGAGTTTTTCGGAATTATTTCGAACTAATGCAAAAGCGGTTCTGAATCGACTTGCGTCTATTCCGGACCGTTATTGCAAGGGTCGTATATGTGCCAAAACTACAAGATAATTGAGATTAACGATGAAGTGATATGTTATCGAATCAATACGTTTCACAACTGAAAATCGATTAACTTCTAAATTGATAAACTTTGGTTTGCAATGCAGTAATAGTGAAAGAAGCAAAAACACAAACACTTGGTGATAATGATCAAATTGATGGTGATTCAATGTGTGATGAATTGTGATGTTTATGCAAGTCCTTAATTCACAATTTTAACACTCGAATCGTTGATCAATTTGCAATTATAACCAAATATGAACAGAACGTAAATGAACAGATAAAAGCGACAAGAACACGATATTTGTTTAGGCAGTTCGTCGATTGTCTGTCGCGGGGAAAAATCGGTATCTTTTTTCGGGATGAGACACCTGATGCCTTCTTTGGGCTCGAGTGCTCATACAAATGATTTTTCTTTGTTTCGACCAAACTTTTTATTATTTCCAAAGGAGGAAAAGGAAAAAAGTTGCAATAACCTAAAAAGTGGGGGAGAGATCTTGGGTAAGAGGGTTGGTTATACAAAGGGAAGGTATTAGCACCCAACGTATCTATAGTACTCTATAGGCTTCTTTATTGTTTTTCATTCTATGCTATGGTGGAGGTTCTGTTGTGAAATAGGTGGGACCTAAGGTGTTTGTTTGATTATGCTCGCAAAGATCATCGCGATCCTCTACATACATATCCCTTAGAGGGAATCAGAGCATTTGTAGCTCGGGGTCTACGGGTGCTAAGGTTTGAGTGGTTTGAGGGAGAAGTTTTGCTCGCCAAGGATACGACCTTGTGCCTACGTATTCTCAAAGGGATGTTGAGAAAGTCAGAGCAATCGTAGTTCCCACTTATGCTAGTGGAAGCGAAGGATAAGAGACAAATGTCATCTAAATGTTCGATGTATCTAATCTATATCATCACATACATCTGTTTGTTTTTTGTTTGAAATCTTTTCATTATAAGCCCTGGGCTGTGCCACTTATGGCGCTTAGAATGATAAAGATGTTTTTTAGCCAGCCTTGTGGCAAAAACTTTCAATGAAGTCAGCCTTGTGACAAAAAGTTTTGATTAATCAGCCAGCCTTGTAGCAAAAGTTTCAATGAAGTCAGCCTTGTGACAAAAACTTTGATTAATCAGCCAGTATGGTGGCAAAAAGTTTGATTGATTAGCCAGCCTTGTGGCAAAAAGGTTTGATTAATTGATTGATTGATTGATTGTTTGTGATGATATAGAAGAGATACTCCTATCATAGAGATGATAAATGTCTAATCCCCTAGGGTATTTGATTTGGATATTGGGGATGCTTATAAGAAGCCCGTGGGTCCTTGTACGAAGCCCAAGAGGAGGCTATCCGAGGGTCCTTGCATTGTAAGCCCAAGAGGAGGCTATGGGAGGGACAATCCAGGGTCCTTGCATTGTAAGCCCAAGAGGAGGCTATGGGAGGGACAAGTCGTTTGTACAAAGCCCAAGAGGAGGCATGGTATAGTTGGTTTGAGCTCTTAGAGCGATTTCACCGGGAAACCATACTCTATGTCCTAACCTAAACTAGGGAGATTCTTTGCACGAAGCCCAATAGGAGGCTATGGGGAACCTAGTGTTGTACTAAGTTGAACAAGTATATATATAACACAATCACAAATATGGACAAGTACGAGCAAATATGAACAAGTACATGAACAAATATGAACAATTATACATATATATGACAAAGTGTGTGTATATAATGGAGTTTATGAAGGAAATATACCTGTAAGCATGATCCATTTGTATACACGGGGGGCTCGGGACTTATACTCGGGGAGAGACCCACTTGAGTTTATTCAAAGCTATGTAAACAGGCATTTACAAAGGGGCTTGGGACTTATACCTACATGGAGGCCCATGGTATTTTTGGGAAGATTTAAAGAAAACCCTCATTTTTTGATTTGTTGTTCGAAGTTAAAAAAACAAATTGAACGAGATATATACAAAAAGGTGTGTGTACAATGAAATACCTAATTTCATGTACAGGAATGGGACTTATACCTATGTGGAGGCCCCTGTTTTATTTTATAAAACATGGTTAATTGTTTTATTAACAGACGCAAGGTTTCGTCGTTTGAAAATCTTTGAAAGTTTTGTTTTGAAAAAGTTTTCTATACAAAGAAAAACTGTACAAAGAAAAAGGAAAGGGACTTATACTCTCTAATATTCGAGAGGCCCATGTTTGAAAATCAATTGATCAATCCAAAAAAAAGATTTAATAAATAGTTTCTTTTGAAAAGAAAAACCAAAAAGAAACGGTTTATCGTTTTGAAAAATTGTGATCGTTTGTTTTAAAACGGTTTGAATTTTGACAAAAGTCAACTTAATTAAGATAAAAAACAAATTTCATGCTTAATTAAGACCTAAATAATTAGGGTTTGATCACTAAATATTTACAAGTGATTAAGTTTAAAAAAATCAAATGAAAAACAATATTTAAAGTATTAAAAAACACTTAAAAACATGTCATTTTAAACTTAATTAAAAATGTATTAAATAAATATTTTTTTTATGATTTTTTGAGTATTTATAAAATATATGTGTTAAATAAAAAGTGTGCAAAAAATGAAGCAAAAATGAATTGATTTGGTTAGTTAATTAATTAGTTAAAGTTGTTAATAAATTGAAGAAAATAAGTGTTAAAAAAAATGGTTTGGTCCTGCCAGGGTTTGAACCCACGCCCTGAGGTTCACTACTCAAAACAACAACCAACTGAGCTGCGCGCGCAGCTTGTTTATGATACACACTCATTTAATTATATTCAAAAACAAGTATTTGAAACTTCTGAACAAAAAATGGCGCCAAGAACACATCCCTATTTTGATTTTGAATTTTTCTGAAACTGAACCAATTTGAACAAGTAAAGGGTCTATTTCACTCGGTTTTTCACGAGGAACATGATGGTGTCCTCATAATTCATTTATTTTTGCACTAAGGTGGTCAATTTTGTGATGAACACGAAGAACCCTAATTCTGAATTTGAACATGAAACCGTGTACGATTGATGAATTATGAAATTGATTGAGGGCTATTGATCAGTGATAGTGCAGAAACAAGGTGGCAACTCAATTTTTCATTTATGATGCATGTATGTATGAGTTTGAAGTTCATGAGACTTACCTTCAAAAACGGCCAAAATGGGAATTGAATTTTGATCTGGAGGTGTTACAGATGCTTTGTAACAATCTGGATAGCTTCAATGATGATTATGGAAGGTGTCTGGATGCTTGGAGTGAATTGAAAACACCTGGAGCAGTTGGAGGTACCCGATCTGTAGTTAAGCCTAAGTGTGAATCGAGCTCGATGATTCTGATGTTTCAGGTTGATGATGAGTGTTTGGATAGCTCATATGTGATATATGTGAGGTGTGGGAAGTGTTAATTTGGACAGAAATGATCTGGAATGAAAATTGGCATGATAAGGCTCTTCATGTGTTCATATGGAGGTTGAAGAGTGAATCTGAGTTTTGGGGTGATTTGGGGTGTGTGAGTGGTTCAAACACATCCCATATGATGTTTATGAGTTGCTAGAACCATCACTTTGGCCATAACTTCAAGGGTTTGGAGGTTGAGTTTTCTACCTCTTAGAAACTTAAGAAACTTGTATTCTAAGAAAGAAAGAGAAAGCCTATAATTTGTGAGGCTTTGGTGTGATTTTGAATGGAGTTTGGACCTCTATTTATAGGCCAAGAGTTCTGAATGCAGAGCTTGGCAAGTTGATCAAAGAAGTGATGATTTGGCTTAAGAGATAAAAAGGAATCTTTTACATTTAATGCAAAATGGTTAAAGTAACTTAACCATGGTCATTCTTCCAAGCTTCTTATCCTCTTCCATTGTGATCTTCAAATCAGAAAATATCTTCAATTATTGCCTTGATGCATCATTACTTGCATTATTTGGCAAATTGGTTCATAACTTAGTGAAAATGGTTTGAAATTTCAAGTGAAAATGATCACTAAATGCATAATTCAAAACCATAGCTATGCTCCATATTTTTTCATGCTCTTGGACATTTTGGAAAGCTCATATTACACACTTCAAAACCCTAGTTGAAAGTTTCTTCAAGACCTTTAAGGAAATGGGTGAAAAAGATCCATGAACTTTGAAGAAAATGAGGTTTTAAGTGAAATTTTCAAAAGATACCAACTTTGAAGCTCCATATCTCTTAAATGGTTGATCTTTTGGAAAAAAATTATATGTGACAAAGTTTTTCATTGGATCAAAATCTACAACTTTCATGTTGGAAGTTTTTTTCAGTTTGTAGGTGAAATTTTGAGAAATTCCCTTCCAAAGTTTGGAAAAAATCATTGAAAAACACTTAGAAATTTTTCTAAGTATGAAAGTCAAACTTTTGACTTTTTGATTCTTGATTGATTTTCTTGATTTTTCTTGATCAAATGACTTCATATATCATATATTGATGATTCAAAACTTCAAAAGTCAAGGTTGACCAAAATTCCCCAAAAGTCAATGGTGATCTTGTACAGTTAACTTTTTCAGACGAATCGCGTTTCTGGAGATTTTAAATGAACCAAGCTATCCTCACCAAATGAATGGTATGAATGGATCATATTGAGTTATTGGAGGACCTTGAGCCATGGTTTAAGTTATGGAACCATGTTCTGATTAAAAAGTCAGTTGTTTAGTGAATTAGGTCAAAAAACCCTAATTGTCGACCTGATGAGATTGATGACTGTGGATCTTGAATTGAGATGCAATTCCCATTGGATGCTGTCATAGGGATTATTTGAGGATGATTGAAACCTTTGATTGACTTCCTGGGGATTTTTAGGGTTTCCCAAATGTGATCCCTGATTTCAGTCCCTGATAGTTCAAAACCCTAATCTGATGATTTGAAATTTCACTGTTGATCAATCCTTGTGTAGGAGATGTCTTGAGCCAATAGATTAGGCCAAAATGATGTACTTGGGGTCTTGAGGTCATGTCCCAAGTCATTAGGTCAAATCCTGAGCAAAAGTCAGGGGTGTGCTATCTTCAGTCAAAACCCTAATCGGGTTGATTCAGAGCTTTTGAGTTTGTTGAAATGAATCTCTGAGGACCAAATGTTGATTGTTGATGAAGATGATTCATTTGAAATGAAGGGGGAACAAAACCCTAATTGATTGTTGCTTGTAATGATGAGTGATTTCTTGATTAAACCCTGCTGAGTCACAAGTAGCAAACACAAGCTATGCAATTTGTTAGAGATGCAAATGATGCATATGCTATGATATGAGGTGGTATCTTAGGTCAAAAATTGGGGTATGACAGATGCCCCTATTTAAGTTTCTTCAACCTGAGACATGAAGATTGAAAATCTTCGTTTTGATAGGGTGGAAGAGACTTAAATATCAGAAGACGCGAATTTTGGACCTAAGATACCAAAATTGCGAATGACGCAAGGATATCTTTACCGAGGGATATCAAAACTGACTCCACTGGGGACAAGAGATCGAGAAGGATGTCTCAATCCGTTTTAGGAAGAGAATCCGTTTTTTCTTTTTTTCGGGAAAGCAAGTGTATGCTTCACCGAGAAATGATAGCTTTGTAAGAAAAGCTTACCTATCGACATTATCGACTATCAGCATGGGGATAGACTTGTTTAATAATGCGAAGGTGAAAGGTATGAAACTATATTATCAACTATCAGCATGGTGATAGACTTGACATGGTAAAAAGAGTTTCAAAGGTTTGGTTAATATTACCGATTATCAGCATGGTGATAGACATGTTTAATAATATAACCAGAACAAAAAGGTTACCGACTACCAGCCTCGTGATAGTGGTTCTGAAGACATGATCAATTATCAGCCGAGTGATAAAATGATTCTCGAGACTTTGCTAGGGAAATTACTGGTTATTCAGCCTTGTGAACAGTAATAAGGCCCTGATTGTCAAATGGTTTTCATGATTGATTTCCTAGAGAGGAAAAGTCTTTTGAAAGAGACATAAGCTGCTCGGATGATGAGGCTATTGCTTATTGTCTGTTTTTTACGACTCTATTTGGGGAACCGGAATTTGAATCTCTGGTAAAGACAAGGTTCTATCCATGAATGAATTGGAAAGAAACAGTCAAACAAGACTTTGTACCCAATGAGGAATGAACTCGACTGGGGATTTTCTCCTTCGTTTTGAGAGGAGAAACTAAAGCAACCTTCTTCCACGAGGAATGATCTCAGCGGGAACTGGAGAAAGAAGATGTTCTTTCTGCTTATGGGTGACAACCTACTGGAGAGATGACATGCCCATACCTGTTTCTTTTTTTCTTTTTTTCTTTTTCTTTTTTTTTTTGGGATAATCCTGAACAAGTGATTTTAGGCAGACATTTGAAAAATGCAATGATGCATAAATGATGCAAATATGTATGAATGATGAATGTCATGAATGTCGCATGCATGCTAACAATACTGACAGACAAAGAAGTATACTGGAGAGGGACCGACGTCACAATACAACCAGATACTTGGCAAATGTTCTTCAACACGGTGTAGATAACACAGGTGATGAATGGTGTTGCTTGCTTTAATCTTCTCTGGGGATGATAAGCATCTTTTCTTATTGAGATGGAAGAACCTCTTCACTGGAGATGGAAAATCTTCGTCACTGGGGATAAAAGACCTTCTTCACTGGGGATAGAAGAACTTCTTCACTGGGGATAGAAGAGCTTTTCCTATCATAATCTTTGATTCATCCTATGGAGATAGCTGTTGATGTTCCTTCTGTTGTTCACAACTCAAAGGAAAGTTTCGCTTTTATTTTGAAAAAGGAAAGTAAATTCATTTAAAACTTTTTTTCTTTTCTTTCAAAAACGAATAACACAATTAAAGCGTCATTTTGCAAGCTAGAAAAGATCAAGAATTGCAAACAAATGGGCACAAGGCTCAAATTTATTTAATAGGATGGTAATCAGCTAAAGGCGTGATTCCACGGAGTATTTACAAAAGTTGAAAATGGTAATTATGCGGAAAAGGCTACATCGAAAGCAATAACCACTATTCCCCCTAACAACTTTGAGTTCCAACTGTGCCTGTCGCTTCAGATTGGTGATGATTTGATTGAAGATCCTTTGATGAAAAAGACTCCTCAGGTGACGAAGTACGGACTGATGCAGTTACTTAGTCATTAATCCCTAATTTTTGCCTAGATTGCCCTTTCAGGTTTTCAATCTACCAGGATGCATTTTTTCTGTTTATTGTCTCTAATTTTTGCCTGGACCGCCCTTTCAGGTTTTCAGTCCACCGAGACGCTCATTTTTGCCTAAGTCGCCCTTTGCGGGTTTTCGACTTACCGAGCTGTTCTTTTGTTCTTTTTTAGACAAAGTATTTCTTGACTGCATCAGCATTCACAGGATGTGGGAGTTCATCACCATCCATGGTTGCAAGAGTCATGGCGCCGCCAGAAAATGTTCTTTTGACAACATACGGGCCTTCGTAATTAGGAGACCATTTGCCCCTAGAATCTGGTTGAAAAGACAAGATCTTTTTAAGCACGAGGCCGCCTTCTTGAAATTCACGAGGTCGAACATTTTTGTTGAAGGCTTGTTTCATCCTTGCTTGGTATAACTGTCCATGGCATAGAGCAGTCATACGTTTTTCTTCGATTAAGTTCAACTGATCGTATCTGCTTTGGCACCATTCAGCCTCTGATAACTTAGTCTCCATGAGGACCCTCATTGATGGGATTTCAACTTCTACGGGGAGCACAGCTTCCATGCCGTATACTAGAGAGAAAGGGGTTGCCCCTGTTGAAGTACGCACTGAAGTACGATACCCATGTAAAGCAAATGGCAGCATTTCGTGCCAGTCTTTGTAAGTGACGACCATTTTCTGGACAATCTTCTTAATGTTCTTGTTGGCACCTTCAACGGCGCCGTTCATTTTTGGTCTGTAAGGAGAAGAGTTATGATGCTCAATCTTGAATTCCTCACACAATTCTTTCATCATTTTGTTATTCAAGTTCGAACCATTGTCAGTAATGATCTTGCTGGGAACACCATATCGGCAAACGATGTTATTCTTGATAAACCTCACAACCACTTGTCTTGTAACATTGGCGTAAGATGCTGCTTCGACCCATTTGGTGAAGTAATCAATTGCCACTAAGATGAAACGATGACCGTTTGAAGCTTTTGGTTCGATCATTCCAATCATGTCGATACCCCACATGGAAAAAGGCCATGGAGATGAGAGAATGTTGAGTAGAGTCTGTGGCACATGGATCTTATCTGCGTAGATCTGGCACTTGTGACATCTCTTCACGTGTTTACAACAATCAGATTCCATTGTCAACCAATAGTATCCTACTCTTAAGATCTTTTTGGACATTGCATGCCCATTTGAATGAGTTCCAAAGGACCCTTCATGCACTTCATGCATTAACATGTCTGCTTCGTGTCTATCCACGCATCTAAGCAAAACCATGTCGAAGTTTCTTTTGTATAGCACATCTCCGTTCAGGAAGAAACTGCCAGAATGCCTCCTTAGAGTTTTCTTATCTTTGTTTGATGCCCCAAGTGGGTACTCTTGAGTTTGAAGGAAGCGTTTGATGTCGTGAAACCACGGTTTATCATCGATGACTGCTTCAGTTGCAAACACATAGGCGGGCCTTTCAAGGCGCGTAATTCTGACTGTTGGCATATCGTTCCAATGATTGACTTTAAACATGGAAGATAGAGTAGCCAAGGCGTCTGCCATACAATTCTGATCTCGAGGTATATGATGCAATTCAACCTTGTTGAAGAAAGTCAACAGACGTCTTGCATAATCTCTGTAAGGAATCAAACCAGGGTGGTAAGTTTCCCACTTGTCTTTGATTTGGTTGATCACGAGGGCTGAATCTCCATATATGTCGAGGATCTTGATCCTTAAGTCAATGGCTTCTTCGAGACCCATGATACAAGCTTCATATTCTGCGATGTTGTTGGTGCAATCAAATAGCAGTCTGGCGGAGAATGGGATATGAGTACCCTTGGGAGTGATGATGACTGCCCCAACTCCATTGCCAAAAGCGTTTACTGCTCCATCAAAAATTAGGCCCCATCTTGATCCAGGATCAGGACCTTCTTCAGGTAACAGTTCATCACAATCTTTCATTTTTAAGTACATGACATCTTCGTCAGGAAAGTCAAACTTGAGAAATTGATATTCATTAATTGGTTGATGCGCCAAGTGATCGGCGAGAATGCTTCCTTTGACCGCTTTTTGAGCACGGTACTCAATGTCATACTCAGATAACAGCATTTGCCATCGGGCAATCCTTCCTGTTAATGCAGGCTTTTCAAAGACATACTTGATTGGATCCATTTTGGAGATTAACCAAGTAGTATTGTTGATCATGTATTGGCGGAGACGTTTTGAAACCCATGCCAAAGCGCAACATGTTTTTTCGAGCATGGAGTAACGAGACTCACAATCTGTGAATTTCTTACTCAGGTAATAGATGTCATGCTCCTTCTTACCGGTTTCATCTTGTTGTCCAAGCATACAACCCATGGATTCTTCCAACACGGTAAGGTACATGATTAGTGGTCTTCCTTCAACCGGAGGAATCAATATTGGTGGTTCTAACAGGTATTCCTTGATACTGTCGAACGCTTTCTGGCAATCTTCAGTCCATACAACCCCTTGATCTTTGCGGAGAAGCTTGAAAATTGGCCCACAAGTAGCAGTCATTTGAGAGATGAATCTGGAGATATAGTTCAATCGTCCGACAAATCCTCTTACTTGCTTTTCAGTTTTTGGTGCAGGCATCTCTTGAATAGCTCTGACTTTGTCGGGATCTACTTCAATACCTCTTTGGCTGACAATGAAACCCAAGAGTTTTCCAGATCTAACCCCAAAAGTACATTTGTTAGGATTCAAGCGAAGCTGATATTTCCTTAGTCGTTGAAACAACTTCAAAAGGTATTCAATATGTTCTTCTTCTGTGCTGGACTTGGCTATCATGTCGTCCACATAAACTTCAATTTCTTTATGCATCATGTCATGAAAGAGAGTAGTCATTGCCCTTTGGTAAGTTGCGCCTGCATTCTTTAATCCAAACGGCATCACTTTGTAGCAAAAGGTACCCCATGGGGTGATGAAAGATGTCTTCTCCATGTCTTCAGGAGCCATCTTGATCTGATTATAACCAGAGAACCCGTCCATGAAGGAAAAGACGTTGAACTTAGCGGTGTTATCAACCAGCATGTCGATATGCGGTAATGGAAAGTCATCTTTTGGACTGGCCTTGTTCAAGTCACGGTAGTCAACACACATTCTGACTTTTCCATCTTTCTTCGGAACTGGCACTATGTTGGCCAACCATTGAGGATATTCTGAGGTGACAAGAAAACCTGCGTCGAGTTGCTTTTGAACTTCCACTTTGATCTTGTTAGCCATATCAGGGTGAGTCCTTCGCAATTTCTGCTTAACTGGCGGACATTCTGGCTTCAATGGCAAGTAATGCTGAACAATATTGGTATCCAACCCAGGCATGTCTTGGTAGGACCAGGCAAACACGTCAACATATTCTTTGAGAAGGTCTGTCAACTTACTCTTGATATCAGCATCAAGCAGCGATCCAATTGTCACTTCTTTTTTGTCTTCTTCAGAACCCAAGTTGATCTTTTCTAGAGGCTCTTTGTGAGGCAGAATGGCTCTTTCCTCGTGCTTAAGTAATCGAGAGATCTCGTCCGGGATCTCCTCTTCTTCCTCTTCTTCGGCTTCGAACACAGGAAACTCAAAGTTGGGAGGGGGCATAGGGTTATTGCATTCAATGGGTTTATCAATAGTTAATCTGCACATATGATTTATATTTATTTCAGAAAATTTATGAATGCAAGAGTGTATGCAGATTTTTTTTTTGAAAAAGTTTTTTTTTTATTTTGGTTTTTTAGGATTACCATTTCCAGAAAAAGCAAAAATAGAACATATAATGTAGGGAATTCAAAATGACATTTTATTTATGATTCATTTTTGAAACAAAGCCCTAAACACAAACTCATTTGTCTTGGGCAGGACAAAGAGGGAAACTTTTAAAACAAAGCCCTATACACAAAGTTATTTGGGCGGAACATTTAAAAGTGAAGCCATATAAAACATCTCTCTGCTTTGGGCAAGGCAGGAGGTCAAAATAACAGCGAGGTGATTACTTTGAGCGGCGAATAACATTCGGAACGTCGACAGCTTTCCAGTAGCAACGAACTCCTCTGTGTATTATGTATTCAGGAAAATTCCCCTCAGAATTATCTTCAGTATTGACATTGACCGCTGGTCGAGCAGGATTTGAAGGTCCTGGTTTGTCAACCTTGTTCTTTGTAGAGTTAAAACGGTCGTCTTCTACTTCTTGAAGAGCATAAGATGAGTCACAATCTTCAGAATTTTCAGGATGTATTTCCCAGTCTTCAGGATGAAGAGACTCATTGTCAGAGACACTTTCCGAGTCAACCGCGGGACCATCCTCCCCTTCATCTTCAAAAATGGCGTTTATGTGATAATAACCATCTTCAGGATTATAAATCTTGGCAGATGCATTGAAGTTGAAATTTTCAGTAGTTTCAGGCTGCTGAGAAAATTGAGAGGGCTGATAAGCTTCTTCTGGTTGACTACCATATTCAAAGGAATCTCCCCATCCAGTTGGTTGGATATCCTCAATCGCAATCTTTGAACTTTCAGGTGCCGTATATTTCACCATATAATCATATTTGCCACTTGGTTGTCCCAAGGTGTCCCAGATTTCTGCAGGAACAGGCGCAGTTTCGTTGGCACTATATTTCTCTGAAGGAGGATAGAACGGTACATATGGTTCTTCCTGAGATATGTATCCCGAGTCATTGAGATAACATTTCCATTCTTCTTCAGGATCGGGTAGACCTTCTTCGATACATTCTTCGATAAGGACATTAACCTCTTGAGGAATTGGGTTAAGGAATCCTCCACTAATGAATGTTTCTTTGATCGGACGAAGGGTTTCATCCTTATTGGTGCAGTTTGAGAATGTTGGTGAACTTCCGAGTCCTGCTCTAGTTTCATTCTTGGTAGGGATCA
The DNA here is from genome assembly GCF_029867415.1 of Vicia villosa. Lineage (NCBI taxonomy): Eukaryota > Viridiplantae > Streptophyta > Magnoliopsida > Fabales > Fabaceae > Vicia > Vicia villosa. The sequence continues at coordinate 23,922,426 of NC_081183.1, read as the reverse complement.
CAACTTGCCCCCAGCCAGTGGTAGTTCCATCTTTCACTACTTTTACTGCCTCTTTGTAAGAAGAGATTGACGCTTTCTTTTTGGAAGATTCGTCTTCTAAAGAGAGACCTTGGAACTGCGTTCCTTCCACATCATCAGCACTTATGAAAGAGAAATTGGATAAATGACTCACCATCAAGGCTTGTTCTCCACTTATCGTTACCAATTTTCCATTTGTTACAAATTTTAACTTTTGATGGAGCGTAGAAGTTACTGCCCCTGCTTCATGGATCCATGGTCGTCCTAACAGACAGCTATAAGCAGCTTGAATGTCCATGACTTGGAAAGTGATTTGAAATGTATGTGGGCCAATTGTCATGGGAAGGTTGATTTCGCCGATAACAGATTTTCGTGAACCATCAAATGCTTTGACTACTACACCACTGAACTTCATAGGCATTCCTTGGTAAGATAAACGAGCAAGAGTCGTCTTTGGCATCACATTCAAGGAAGATCCGGTGTCTACCAACACATTGGACAAAGAGTCTGACTGACAGTTCATAGAAATGTGCAAAGCAAGATTGTGATTTTTACCCTCCTCGGGGAGTTCTTCATCACAGAAGCTTAAATTGTTGCAAGCAGTTATGTTGGCTATTATCCCATCAAAATGGTCAACAGTCACATCATGATCTACAAAAGCTTGATCCAAAAATCTCATCAGGGCTTCCCTGTGGGCTTCTGAATTCAACAGCAATGAAAGTATTGAGATCTTTGAAGGAGTCTGCATAAGCTGATCCACAATCTTGTATTCACTTCTTTTGATAAGCTTCAAAATTTCGTCAAAGTCAGGATTGACATTGGTTCCACTGGATTGACCAACATCAGTGCTTGTATTACTGATAGGAATTTCCACAGGATTCCCCACTGGTGTATTAACAGGATTTTGCCTGGTTGCGCGAGCAATAGGCTGCTTTGGAGGTAGTGGAGTGTACACACGTCCACTTCTTGTTACTCGACTCACATCAGCGATATTCACGACAGATGAAAGAGTAGGTAAAGGAACTTCCTGTCCATTCTTTATCATTGTTGCATTGTAGTTGTATGGAACTGCCTTGTCAGAGTCATAAGGAACAGGTCCAGGTAGACAAATGATCAAAGGAGCAACAGGAACCCTTGGCTTGTTGTAAGTAACTTCTATGCGCTCAGGCATGTTGAAATGAGGAACGATGACGTTAACTTTAGGCATTTCCGAGTTGATATCTGAGACTAAAAGCTCATGCGGATAACATCCTATCATGTTAACTTCATCTTCATTCCTATTTCTGTAGATCTGAATAGTACCATTATCCAACAGAACTTGGAGATCTCTTCTCACAATCGAACATCCGTGAGGATCTACACAACATATGCTACAGGAACCGTAGTGATGCTGGCGAAAATTCTGCCCTTGACAGAGAGTAGCGTGCATTTGTACCAAATCTGCTCTTGAGAAATTGATATTATAGACTCGGTATGGACCAGGACATCCATACACCATGTTTACAACATGCCCTCCATGATTGGGCAGCGGATTTGCTTGCACATTTGGATTCAAATTTCTGAAAGAGAGGAGATTAGATCTAACCAACCTCTGAACTTCATATTTCAAGGCTATGCAATGCTCAAGATCATAGCCAGGTGCTCCTTGATGATAAGGGCATGAGACCTCAGCTTTGTACCACCATGGGAGTTTCTCAGGTACGGGTGGTGGTGCTTTAGTTTGAACAAGACCTCTTTCAATCAAAGCAGGGTACAATTCTGTGTAGGTCATTGGAATCGGATCAAACTGTGGAGCTCTTTGTACACGATTATGATTATTGTTAAACTGTTGAGCCTGTTGTTGTTGAAACTGCGGGGTAAATCCCGGATTCGGTGCTGTATTAACGGCTGGTGCAATAGCAGCTACCTGTCGTTGACGAATGACATTTCCTCTTGGCCTCCCTTGGGATACCATGTCAACACTTTGTTCCTTCTTCTTTGGGAAACCACTTCCGAACTTTTTGGTTCCGCTTGAAGATCCACCTTCTTTAGTTAGACGTCCGGTTCGGACCCCTTCTTCTAGATGCATTCCCATGTTTACCATTTCGGTGAAATCACTTGGAGCACTAGCAATCATGCGTTCATAATAAAACGGGCCAAGAGTATTCAAGAAGATCTTTGTCATCTCTTTCTCTTTTAACGGTGGATTAATCTGAGCAGCAGTTTCTCTCCATCGTTGGGCATACTCTTTGAAAGCTTCATGTTCTTTCTGAGCCATGGATCGAAGCTGATCTCTGTCTGGAGCCATATCCGAGTTATACTTGTATTGTCGGACAAAGGCCTCACCTAGGTCATTGAATGTTCGAATATTAGTGCTATCCAAGCCTGTGTACCACTTCAGTGCGGCACCAGTCAAACTGTCTTGAAAGTAATGGATAAGCAACTGATGATTATCTGCATAAGTAGACATCTTTCTAGCATACATCACAAGATGGCTTTGTGGACAAGAACTACCTTTGTACTTCTCAAAGTCAAGGACCTTGAATTTAGCAGGTATTTGTACACTGGGAACCAAACATAGTTCCTGGGCATTCTTTCCAAACAAATCTTTTCCACGGATAGCTTTAACTTCCAGCTGCATCTTGTTAAACTGCTCTTGGAGATCTCCCACAAGATTACGCTGATTTGTGCTATCACCTTGATCATGATAAATCTCATTGCCATCATAAGGAACAGTGTGAACCGTAGGGGTCGGAACCGTCATAGTGGGTTGAGAAAGTGCCATAGTGATTTGGGAAAATTTTACCCCTGAATGTGGAATAAACGCCGAACCTTGTGTAGCAGGCGCTTCAGTTGTGGTTGTTTGAACCCCAGAGAAATTATGGCGAAAACCTGCACCAAAGCTGAAAGGCGTGCCCCAACCTTCTGGCATGGAGAAAGATGGAATGCTGAATGCAACTGTAGAAACTGGAGTAGTGACTTCAGATGTCACTGTTGCTTGACTGTTTGGTGGCGGCGGCTGATTCTGTGCGGCCATTAAGGAGTCAACCAGAGTAGTGAGACTTTCCAACTTTTCCTGAAGGGTGGTCACTGTACCACGAAGTTCAATATTCTCTTGTTCAGAGTGTTCCATTACTCTTCTTCTGCTTGAACGAGTATTGTATCTGTGATCTGATTGCGAGCGCGGTCGAGAAACTTTGAGACGCGACAGCTTGACGATCTATTGGAGAAAGATCCAAAAGATGAGACTCTATACAACGGACTCGATATGCAGAATGATGTATGCAAAAAGAAATTTATGATTTTTTCCAAATATTTTAAAGATTATTTCCTTGCAAACATTTGAACACAAACTATTCTTTTATTGAATAAATGGGAAATGTTACAACATTGGAGCGTAGCTCCTTACAAAAGCAAATGATAAATAAAAAGCTAAACAATCCTAAGCATCTTCATCAGACGAAGAACCAAATGCATTGTGCAGCTTGAGCTTCATGATTTCTTTCCCATAGTAAGCTTTCAATTCGGCCTTTTCGGTCCTCAGTTTGTCAACAACATTCTTCCAATCATCAGGAGTCGGAGCGTTGCTTGTTGAGCCTTCAAGATTCTTCTTGCTTTCTTTGATGTACCTCTTGATTGCAGCGTCTTTCTGACGAATCCTCTCATCTTTGCTCATGAGCCATCCATCTTGATAATAGAGAGTTTCTTCGTGATCTTTCACTCTTTTCTTCAACTTTCTATTTTCCACATCAGTTCTACGAAACTTTTCTTCCCAAGCGTCTTTTTCTACCCTCATCTTAGCCAAAGTGTCTTGGTATTCCTCCATAGTGGGAATGTTGGGTCGTTGAGACACTGCAGGAAACATGGGTTTTTCATAAGCATAAGGCATTTGGAACTCTTTTGCTCTTTTCTTTACCCATTAGGTGTAGGCGTCCATGGCAATGCAATTTCTTGCCTCACCTTTTTCTTTCCATCGGACGTCGTGCCAAGCTCTCACCATTCTTGCTTTCAACCTTTGAGGATTATCCCCTTCTCGGTAGAAGTAGCCTTCCACTGAGGGACCAATGGGTTTAGTTGAATTTGCATACCCGAGTTGTCGTCGGGCTAGGACCGGGTTGTAGTTAATTCCTCCTTGTGTACCAATGAGGGGTACGTTGGCGAATTCTCCGCAACTGTCAATGGTTTCTGTACAACAGCGAGCCAAGGTATACCAATGAATATCATGATTAGTAAGAGTCATAAGTCTTCGAGGCCAACGCAAGCCTTCTCGGTTTTCCGTGAAGATAGGAGACTCAAGTAAGTGTGAAACAATCCATTTGAACAACAGAGGTGCACAACATACAATGATTCCACCGCCTTGGCGATTCCTATGATGGACAGAGAAATACATGTCACCAAGCAAAGTCGGAACAGGATTTCCATTCAAAAAGATCTTTATGGCATTGATATCAACAAAATCATTAACGTTGGGAAACAGAACTAACCCATAGATGAGCAAGGCTAGTATAGCTTCAAAAGCTATCATGCTACCAGTTTCGATGAAATCAAAGGCTTTCTTTATTAAGAAGTGTGAAGTTAAACCCGGGAGGTTTCCTTTGGTAGTCCAATTACTCTCTACTTCAGACTTCTTCAAGTGGATACTTGCTGCAATGACGTGTGACTTAGGAATGGCTTCCAAACCATTGAAGGGTATTTTGTCAGACACAGGAATACCCAAAAGATTGGCATATTCTTCTAAGGTCGGTACCAACTGGTAGTCTGGAAAGGTAAAACATCGGTAGACGGGATCATAGAACTGAACCAGAGTTTTGAGAAGTCCTTCATCAACATGAGTGTTCAGGATAGGCAAAAGCTTTCCATAACTTTTCCTAAAATCGGGAGGATCTTGTACAAAAGATGCCAACTCTCTCAGTTTTTCCACATCAGGCGCTTTGAAACCGTACTTTTTGGTATACCTTTTTACCCCTTCCATAACTTAATCCTATAATGTTTGCAAAGAAAATCCTCTAAATCTTTGGAAAAATCATGTTTTTATGGAAAAAGATGGGTTTTTTAATGAATGTATGAATGCATGGATGCCACATATTCAAACATGGTAAAGCAAACATGGTAGCGCAAACATGGTAACGCAAACATAGTACTACAAACATGGTACACAAACATGGTAACAAACATGGTACACATAGGTTCAAAGGTCCAGCGTCACGGGCATGAGGTCAGAGAACCAAAAATGGGATAGTTCTAGTTAATCACCTGCACAACATGTTCTACTGATACGTCAGAGTCTACATTTTTCTTTCGGATATTACCGGCTTGCACAATTAAACTTGTGAGCCAGCAATATTCTCAAGAAAAACTCGTCTGAGTGTGGTTCTCCGCATGACAACTAATCCAAGTCTTCACCTGAATAGTTTATGCACCACAACCTAATAAGTCCAGGATGGGTTGGGGTTCTACGGCCAACTCAGCTTCTACAGTTCAATGAAAGTAATAATGTCTTCGCTACGAAACATGCTAAACATATATTACCAACAAGGAACCTCCACTGAGCGGAAGGATTCTCACGTACGCCTGTACATGACTATACCCTCCACCTAATTCTTATGTGTACTTAATCCGGGTTAGGATTTGTCCATAATGTATCACATGTAACAGAACCACACAAGTAACAAAACCAGAACCACACATGTAACAAAAAATGAAATGAAAAATATAGAAAATTAACCCTTCCTTTGGAAACAATAAAAAGATGGTCCCCAGTGAAGTCGCCATTTTTCTGTCGCGGGGAAAAATCGGTATCTTTTTTCGGGATGAGACACCTGATGCCTTCTTTGGGCTCGAGTGCTCATAAAAATGATTTTTCTTTGTTTCGACCAAACTTTTTATTATTTCCAAAGGAGGAAAAGGAAAAAAGTTGCAATAACCTAAAAAGTGGGGGAGAGATCTTGGGTAAGAGGGTTGGTTATACGAAGGGAAGGTATTAACACCCAACGTATCTATAGTACTCTATAGGCTTCTTTATTGTTTTTCATTCTATGCTATGGTGGAGGTTCTGTTGTGAAATAGGTGGGACCTAAGGTGTTTGTTTGATTATGCTCGCAAAGATCATCGCGATCCTCTGCATACATATCCCTTAGAGGGAATCAGAGCATTTGTAGCTCGGGGTCTACGGGTGCTAAGGTTTGAGTGGTTTGAGGGAGAAGTTTTGCTCGCCAAGGATACGACCTTGTGCCTACGTATTCTCAAAGGGATGTTGAGAAAGTCAGAGCAATTGTAGTTCCCACTTATGCTAGTGGAAACGAAGGATAAGAGACAAATGTCATCTAAATGTTCGATGTATCTAATCTATATCATCACATACATCTGTTTGTTTTTTTGTTTGAAATCTTTTCATTATAAGCCCTGGGCTGTGCCACTTATGGCGCTTAGAATGATAAAGATGTTTTTTAGCCAGCCTTGTGGCAAAAACTTTCAATGAAGTCAGCCTTGTGACAAAAAGTTTTGATTAATCAGCCAGCCTTGTAGCAAAAGTTTCAATGAAGTCAGCCTTGTGACAAAAACTTTGATTAATCAGCCAGTATGGTGGCAAAAAGTTTGATTGATTAGCCAGCCTTGTGGCAAAAAGGTTTGATTGATTGATTGATTGATTGATTGTTTGTGATGATATAGAAGAGATACTCCTATCATAGAGATGATAAATGTCTAATCCCCTAGGGTATTTGATTTGGATATTGGGGATGCTTATAAGAAGCCCGTGGGTCCTTGTACGAAGCCCAAGAGGAGGCTATCCGAGGGTCCTTGCATTGTAAGCCCAAGAGGAGGCTATGGGAGGGACAATCCAGGGTCCTTGCATTGTAAGCCCAAGAGGAGGCTATGGGAGGGACAAGTCGTTTGTACAAAGCCCAAGAGGAGGCATGGTATAGTTGGTTTGAGCTCTTAGAGCGATTTCACCGGGAAACCATACTCTATGTCCTAACCTAAACTAGGGAGATTCTTTGCACGAAGCCCAATAGGAGGCTATGGGGAACCTAGTGTTGTACTAAGTTGAACAAGTATATATAACACAATCACAAATATGGACAAGTACGAGCAAATATGAACAAGTACATGAACAAATATGAACAATTATACATATATATGACAAAGTGTGTGTATATAATGGAGTTTATGAAGGGAATATACCTGTAAGCATGATCCATTTGTATACACGGGGGGCTCGGGACTTATACTCGGGGAGAGACCCACTTGAGTTTATTCAAAGCTATGTAAACAGGCATTTACAAAGGGGCTTTGGACTTATACCTACATGGAGGCCCATGGTATTTTTGGGAAGATTTAAAGAAAACCCTCATTTTTTGATTTGTTGTTCGAAGTTAAAAAAACAAATTGAACGAGATATATACAAAAAGGTGTGTGTACAATGAAATACCTAATTTCATGTACAGGAATGGGACTTATACCTATGTGGAGGCCCCTGTTTTATTTTATAAAACATGGTTAATTGTTTTATTAACAGACGCAAGGTTTCGTCGTTTGAAAATCTTTGAAAGTTTTGTTTTGAAAAAGTTTTCTGTACAAAGAAAAACTGTACAAAGAAAAAGGAAAGGGACATATACTCTCTAATATTCGAGAGGCCCATGTTTGAAAATCAATTGATCAATCCAAAAAAAAGATTTAATCAATAGTTTCTTTTGAAAAGAAAAACCAAAAAGAAACGGTTTATCATTTTGAAAAATTGTGATCGTTTGTTTTAAAACGGTTTGAATTTTGACAAAAGTCAACTTAATTAAGATAAAAAACAAATTTCATGCTTAATTAAGACCTAAATAATTAGGGTTTGATCACAAAATATTTACAAGTGATTAAGTTTAAAAAAATCAAATGAAAAACAATATTTAAAGTATTAAAAAACACTTAAAAACATGTCATTTTAAACTTAATTAAAAATGTATTAAATAAATATTTTTTTTGTGATTTTTTGAGTATTCATAAAATATATGTGTTAAATAAAAAGTGTGCAAAAAATGAAGCAAAAATGAATTGATTTGGTTAGTTAATTAATTAGTTAAAGTTGTTAATAAATTGAAGAAAATAAGTGTTAAAAAAAATGGTTTGGTCCTGCCAGGGTTTGAACCCACGCCCTGAGGTTCACTACTCAAAACAACAACCAACTGAGCTGCGCGCGCAGCTTGTTTATGATACACACTCATTTAATTATATTCAAAAACAAGTATTTGAAACTTCTGAACAAAAAATGGCGCCAAGAACACATCCCTATTTTGATTTTGAATTTTTCTGAAACTGAACCAATTTGAACAAGTAAAGGGTCTATTTCACTCGGTTTTTCACGAGGAACATGATGGTGTTCTCATAATTCATTTATTTTTGCTCTAAGGTGGCCAATTTTGTGACGAACACGAAGAACCCTAATTTTGAATTTGAACATGAAACCGTGTACGATTGATGAATTGTGAAATTGATTGAGGGCTATTGATCAGTGATAGTGCAGAAACAAGATGGCAACTCAATTTTTCATTTATGATGCATGTATGTATGAGTTTGAAGTTCATAAGACTTACCTTCAAAAACGGCCAAACTGGGAATTGAATTTTGATCTGGAGGTGTTACAGATGCTTTGTAACAATCTGGATAGCTTCAATGATGATTATGGAAGGTGTCTGGATGCTTGGAGTGAATTGAAAACACCTGGAGCAGTTGGAGGTACCCAATCTGTAGTTAAGCCTAAGTGTGAATCGAGCTCGATGATTCTGATGTTTCAGGTTGATGATGAGTGTTTGGATAGCTCATATGTGATATATGTGAGGTGTGGGAAGTGTTAATTTGGACAGAAATGATCTGGAATGAAAATTGGCATGATAAGGCTCTTCATGTGTTCATATGGAGGTTGAAGAGTGAATCTGAGTTTTGGGATGATTTGGGGTGTGTGAGTGGTTCAAACACATCCCATATGATGTTTATGAGTTGCTAGAACCATCACTTTGGCCATAACTTCAAGGGTTTGGAGGTTGAGTTTTCTACCTCTTAGAAACTTTAGAAACTTGTATTCTAAGAAAGAAAGAGAAAGCCTATAATTTGTGAGGCTTTGGTGTGATTTTGAATGGACTTTGGACCTCTATTTATAGGCCAAGAGTTCTGAATGCAGAGCTTGGCAAGTTGATCAAAGAAGTGATGATTTGGCTTAAGAGATAAAAAGGAATCTTTTACATTTAATGCAAAATGGTTAAAGTAACTTAACCATGGTCATTCTTCCAAGCTTCTTATCCTCTTCCATTGTGATCTTCAAATCAGAAAATATCTTCAATTATTGCCTTGATGCATCATTACTTGCATTATTTGGCAAATTGGTTCATAACTTAGTGAAAATGGTTTGAAATTTCAAGTGAAAATGATCACTAAATGCATAATTCAAAACCATAGCTATGCTCCATATTTTTTCATGCTCTTGGACATTTTGGAAAGCTCATATTACACACTTCAAAACCCTAGTTGAAAGTTTCTTCAAGACCTTTAAGGAAATGGGTGAAAAAGATCCATGAACTTTGAAGAAAATGAGGTTTTAAGTGAAATTTTCAAAAGATACCAACTTTGAAGCTCCATATCTCTTAAATGGTTGATCTTTTGGAAAAAAATTATATGTGACAAAGTTTTTCATTGGATCAAAATCTACAACTTTCATGTTGGAAGTTTTTTTCAGTTTGTAGGTGAAATTTTGAGAAATTCCCTTCCAAAGTTTGGAAAAAATCATTGAAAAACACTTAGAAATTTTTCTGAGTATGAAAGTCAAACTTTTGACTTTTTGATTCTTGATTGATTTTCTTGATTTTTCTTGATCAAATGACTTCATATATCATATATTGATGATTCAAAACTTCAAAAGTCAAGGTTGACCAAAATTCCCCAAAAGTCAATGGTGATCTTGTACAGTTAACTTTTTCAGACGAATCGCGTTTCTGGAGATTTTAAATGAACCAAGCTATCCTCACCAAATGAATGGTATGAACGGATCATATTGAGTTATTGGAGGACCTTGAGCCATGGTTTAAGTTATGGCACCATGTTCTGATTAAAAAGTCAGTTGTTTAGTTAATTAGGTCAAAAAACCCTAATTGTCGACCTGATGAGATTGATGACTGTGGATCTTGAATTGAGATGCAATTCCCATTGGATGCTGTCATAGGGATTATTTGAGGATGATTGAAACCTTTGATTGACTTCCTGGGGATTTTTAGGGTTTCCCAAATGTGATCCCTGATTTCAGTCCCTGATAGTTCAAAACCCTAATCTGATGATTTGAAATTTCACTGTTGATCAATCCTTGTGTAGGAGATGTCTTGAGCCAATAGATTAGGCCAAAATGATGTACTTGGGGTCTTGAGGCCATGTCCCAAGTCATTAGGTCAAATCCTGAGCAAAAGTCAGGGGTGTGCTATCTTCAGTCAAAACCCTAATCGGGTTGATTCAGAGCTTTTGAGTTTGTTGAAATGAATCTCTGAGGACCAAATGTTGATTGTTGATGAAGATGATTCATTTGAAATGAAGGGGGAACAAAACCCTAATTGATTGTTGCTTGTAATGATGAGTGATTTCTTGATTAAACCCTGTTGAGTCACAAGTAGCAAACACAAGCTATGCAATTTGTTAGAGATGCAAATGATGCATATGCTATGATATGAGGTGGTATCTTAGGTCAAAAATTGGGGTATGACAGATGCCCCTATTTAAGTTTCTTCAACCTGAGACATGAAGATTGAAAATCTTCGTTTTGATAGGGTGGAAGAGACTTAAATATCAGAAGACGCGAATTTTGGACCTAAGATACCAAAATTGCGAATGACGCAAGGATATCTTTACCGAGGGATATCAAAACTGACTCCACTGGGGACAAGAGATCGAGAAGGATGTCTCAATCCGTTTTAGGAAGAGAATCCGTTTTTGCTTTTTTTCGGGAAAGCAAGTGTATGCTTCACCGAGAAATGATAGCTTTGTAAGAAAAGCTTACCTATCGACATTATCGACTATCAGCATGGGGATAGACTTGTTTAATAATGCGAAGGTGAAAGGTATGAAACTATATTATCAACTATCAGCATGGTGATAGACTTGACATGGTAAAAAGAGTTTCAAAGGTTTGGTTAATATTACCGATTATCAGCATGGTGATAGACATGTTTAATAATATAACCAGAACAAAAAGGTTACCGACTACCAGCCTCGTGATAGTGGTTCTGAAGACATGATCAATTATCAGCCGAGTGATAAAATGATTCTGGAGACTTTGCTAGGGAAATTACTGGTTATTCAGCCTTGTGAACAGTAATAAGGCCCTGATTGTCAAATGGTTTTCATGATTGATTTCCTAGAGAGGAAAAGTCTTTTGAAAGAGACATAAGCTGCTCGGATGATGAGGCTATTACTTATTGTCTGTTTTTTACGACTCTATTTGGGGAACCGGAATTTGAATCTCTGGTAAAGACAAGGTTCTATCCATGAATGAATTGGAAAGAAACAGTCAAACAAGACTTTGTACCCAATGAGGAATGAACTCGACTGGGGATTTTCTCCTTCGTTTTGAGAGGAGAAACTAAAGCAACCTTCTTCCACGAGGAATGATCTCAGCGGGAACTGGAGAAAGAAGATGTTCTTTCTGCTTATGGGTGACAACCTACTGGAGAGATGACATGCCCATACCTGTTTCTTTTTTTCTTTTTTTCTTTTTCTCTTTTTTTTTGGGATAGATATATCCTGAACCAGTGATTTTAGGCAGACATTTGAAAAATGCAATGATGCATAAATGATGCAAATATGTATGAATGATGAATGTCATGAATGTCGCATGCATGCTAACAATACTGACAGACAAAGAAGTATACTGGAGAGGGACCGACGTCACAATACAACCAGATACTTGGCAAATGTTCTTCAACACGGTGTAGATAACACAGGTGATGAATGGTGTTGCGTGCTTTAATCTTCTCTGGGGATGATAAGCATCTTTTCTTATTGAGATGGAAGAACCTCTTCACTGGAGATGGAAAATCTTCGTCACTGGGGATAAAAGACCTTCTTCACTGGGGATAGAAGAACTTCTTCACTGGGATAGAAGAGCTTTTCCTATCATAATCTTTGATTCATCCTATGGAGATAGCTGTTGATGTTCCTTCTGTTGTTCACAACTCAAAGGAAAGTTTCGCTTTTATTTTGAAAAAGGAAAGTAAATTCATTTAAAACTTTTTTTCTTTTCTTTCAAAAACGAATAACACAATTAAAGCGTCATTTTGCAAGCTAGAAAAGATCAAGAATTGCAAACAAATGGGCACAAGGCTCAAATTTATTTAATAGGATGGTAATCAGCTAAAGGCGTGATTCCACGGAGTATTTACAAAAGTTGAAAATGGTAATTATGCGGAAAAGGCTACATTGAAAGCAATAACCACTATTCCCCCTAACAACTTTGAGTTCCAACTGTGCCTGTCGCTTCAGATTGGCGATGATTTGATTGAAGATCCTTTGATGAAAAAGACTCCTCAGGTGACGAAGTACGGACTGATGCAGTTACTTTGTCATTAATCCCTAATTTTTGCCTAGATTGCCCTTTCAGGTTTTCAATCTACCAGGATGCATTTTTTCTGTTTATTGTCTCTAATTTTTGCCTGGACCGCCCTTTCAGGTTTTCAGTCCACCGAGACGCTCATTTTTGCCTAAGTCGCCCTTTGCGGGTTTTCGACTTACCGAGCTGTTCTTTTGTTCTTTTTTAGACAAAGTATTTCTTGACTGCATCAGCATTCACAGGATGTGGGAGTTCATCACCATCCATGGTTGCAAGAGTCATGGCGCCGGCAGAAAATGTTCTTTTGACAACATACGGGCCTTCGTAATTAGGAGACCATTTGCCCCTAGAATCTGGTTGAAAAGACAAGATCTTTTTAAGCACGAGGTCGCCTTCTTGAAATTCACGAGGTCGAACCTTTTTGTTGAAGGCTTGTTTCATCCTTGCTTGGTATAACTGTCCATGGCATAGAGCAGTCATACGTTTTTCTTCGATTAAGTTCAACTGATCGTATCTGCTTTGGCACCATTCAGCCTCTGATAACTTAGTCTCCATGAGGACCCTCATTGATGGGATTTCAACTTCTACGGGGAGCACAGCTTCCATGCCGTATACTAGAGAGAAAGGGGTTGCCCCTGTTGAAGTACGCACTGAAGTACGATACCCATGTAAAGCAAATGGCAGCATTTCGTGCCAGTCTTTGTAAGTGACGACCATTTTCTGGACAATCTTCTTAATGTTCTTGTTGGCAGCTTCAACGACGCCGTTCATTTTTGGTCTGTAAGGAGAAGAGTTATGATGCTCAATCTTGAATTCCTCACACAATTCTTTCATCATTTTGTTATTCAAGTTCGAACCATTGTCAGTAATGATCTTGCTGGGAACACCATATCGGCAAACGATGTTATTCTTGATAAACCTCACAACCACTTGTCTTGTAACATTGGCATAAGATGCTGCTTCGACCCATTTGGTGAAGTAATCAATTGCCACTAAGATGAAACGATGACCGTTTGAAGCTTTTGGTTCGATCATTCCAATCATGTCGATACCCCACATGGAAAAAGGCCATGGAGATGAGAGAATGTTGAGTAGAGTCGGTGGCACATGGATCTTATCTGCGTAGATCTGGCACTTGTGACATCTCTTCACGTGTTTACAACAATCAGATTCCATTGTCAACCAATAGTATCCTGCTCTTAAGATCTTTTTGGACATTGCATGCCCATTTGAATGAGTTCCAAAGGACCCTTCATGCACTTCATGCATTAACATGTCTGCTTCGTGTCTATCCACGCATCTGAGCAAAACCATGTCGAAGTTTCTTTTGTATAGCACATCTCCGTTCAGGAAGAAACTGCCAGAAAGCCTCCTTAGAGTTTTCTTATCTTTGTTTGATGCCCCAAGTGGGTACTCTTGAGTTTGAAGGAAGCGTTTGATGTCGTGAAACCACGGTTTATCATCGATGACTGCTTCAGTTGCAAACACATAGGCGGGCCTTTCAAGGCGCGTAATTCTGACTGTAGGCATATCGTTCCAATGATTGACTTTAAACATGGAAGATAGAGTAGCCAAGGCGTCTGCCATACAATTCTGATCTCGAGGTATATGATGCAATTCAACCTTGTTGAAGAAAGTCAACAGACGTCTTGCATAATCTCTGTAAGGAATCAAACCAGGGTGGTAAGTTTCCCACTTGTCTTTGATTTGGTTGATCACGAGGGCTGAATCTCCATATATGTCGAGGATCTTGATCCTTAAGTCAATGGCTTCTTCGAGACCCATGATACAAGCTTCATATTCTGCGATGTTGTTGGTGCAATCAAATAGCAGTCTGGCGGAGAATGGGATATGAGTACCCTTGGGAGTGATGATGACTGCCCCAACTCCATTGCCAAAAGCGTTTACTGCTCCATCAAAAATTAGGCCCCATCTTGATCCAGGATCAGGACCTTCTTCAGGTAACAGTTCGTCACAATCTTTCATTTTTAAGTACATGACATCTTCGTCAGGAAAGTCAAACTTGAGAGATTGATATTCATTAATTGGTTGATGCGCCAAGTGATCGGCGAGAATGCTTCCTTTGACCGCTTTTTGAGCACGGTACTCAATGTCATACTCAGATAACAGCATTTGCCATCGGGCAATCCTTCCTGTTAATGCAGGCTTTTCAAAGACATACTTGATTGGATCCATTTTGGAGATTAACCAAGTAGTATTGTTGATCATGTATTGGCGGAGACGTTTTGAAACCCATGCCAAAGCGCAACATGTTTTTTCGAGCATGGAGTAACGAGACTCACAATCTGTGAATTTCTTACTCAGGTAATAGATGGCATGCTCCTTCTTACCGGTTTCATCTTGTTGTCCAAGCATACAACCCATGGATTCTTCCAACACGGTAAGGTACATGATTAGTGGTCTTCCTTCAACCGGAGGAATCAATATTGGTGGTTCTAACAGGTATTCCTTGATACTGTCGAACGCTTTCTGGCAATCTTCAGTCCATACAACCCCTTGATCTTTGCGGAGAAGCTTGAAAATTGGCCCACAAGTAGCAGTCATTTGAGAGATGAATCTGGAGATATAGTTCAATCGTCCGACAAATCCTCTTACTTGCTTTTCAGTTTTTGGTGCAGGCATCTCTTGAATAGCTCTGACTTTGTCGGGATCTACTTCAATACCTCTTTGGCTGACAATGAAACCCAAGAGTTTTCCAGATCTAACCCCAAAAGTACATTTGTTAGGATTCAAGCGAAGCTGATATTTCCTTAGTCGTTGAAACAACTTCAAAAGGTATTCAATATGTTCTTCTTCTGTGCTGGACTTGGCTATCATGTCGTCCACATAAACTTCAATTTCTTTATGCATCATGTCATGAAAGAGAGTAGTCATTGCCCTTTGGTAAGTTGCGCCTGCATTCTTTAATCCAAACGGCATCACTTTGTAGCAAAAGGTACCCCATGGGGTGATGAAAGATGTCTTCTCCATGTCTTCAGGAGCCATCTTGATCTGATTATAACCAGAGAACCCGTCCATGAAGGAAAAGACGTTGAACTTAGCGGTGTTATCAACCAGCATGTCGATATGCGGTAATGGAAAGTCATCTTTTGGACTGGCCTTGTTCAAGTCACGGTAGTCAACACACATTCTGACTTTTCCATCTTTCTTCGGAACTGGCACTATGTTGGCCAACCATTGAGGATATTCTGAGGTGACAAGAAAACCTGCGTCGAGTTGCTTTTGAACTTCCACTTTGATCTTGTTAGCCATATCAGGGTGAGTCCTTCGCAATTTCTGCTTAACTGGCGGACATTCTGGCTTCAATGGCAAGTAATGCTGAACAATATTGGTATCCAACCCAGGCATGTCTTGGTAGGACCAGGCAAACACGTCAACATATTCTTTGAGAAGGTCTGTCAACTTACTCTTGATATCAGCATCAAGCAGCGATCCAATTGTCACTTCTTTTTTGTCTTCTTCAGAACCCAAGTTGATCTTTTCTAGAGGCTCTTTGTGAGGCAGAATGGCTCTTTCCTCGTGCTTAAGTAATCGAGAGATCTCGTCCGGGATCTCCTCTTCTTCCTCTTCTTCGGCTTCGAACACAGGAAACTCAAAGTTGGGAGGGGGCATAGGGTTATTGCATTCAATGGGTTTATCAATAGTTAATCTGCACATATGATTTATATTTATTTCAGAAAATTTATGAATGCAAGAGTGTATGCAGATTTTTTTTTGAAAAAGTTTTTTTTTTATTTTGGTTTTTTAGGATTACCATTTCCAGAAAAAGCAAAAATAGAACATATAATGTAGGGAATTCAAAATGACATTTTATTTACATATCATAGTGCTTAGGTCGACCTAACAGAGCTGCATATCCTTTGAATAACATTTGTTCCCAGTTAGGTCGACCTGTTAAAGAAGTAGGTCGACCAGAATCCACTTCAGATACGTTTTGGGGACCTTTCCTCAGTTTAGGTCGACCTAGTTGTTGTGTAGGTCGACCTAGCAGAATGATATGTAAATTTCTCCATTTTAGGTCGACCTGGGTTGGGAGTAGGTCGACCTGACTGCTGTTTTTCTGAGTTCCTCTTGTTTTACTTGTATTGAGTCGACCTATATGCATAGTAGGTTGACCTGCTCTGTCATGAGTGACCAATGCTTGCTTTTCTTTGAGTTCTTCTACTTGTGCCTTGTTGCTTGTATGCTTGTTGAGTTTGCCATGAATCAAAAACATCTTTGTGAGTGTGATCTTGTATTCACAAGTTCATCCATTTTTATGGTCCGGGGATCATAACATCAGGCTTTAGGAGAAACCACACAAGTAAGAGAGACACCCTATATTAACCATAAACCTTAAGGCATTGGGTCTATGTGCCTTCTCACTTATAAAGTGTTTAGCGTTCACTTTCCTATCTGATGTGGAACTCATACTCACACTTGATATACCAACAATCTCTCCCCTCAAGTGTGAATTCATCCATTTTTATGGGTATTGGAAGGTTTTTTTCATCAATATCTGCTTGCACCGCCGTTGGATGGCTTCATTGGAGCATGCCGCCTGAACACCCTTGTCAGGAAGACTTTCGTTACTAGAAGTCCTAGTCAAACTAGGCTCTAATACCACTATGAGGGGGTCTACGGATCATCACATAGAGAAACCACACAAAAGGAGAAAGAAGTGTGTGTGGGTTCTCTATCATGATAAGATTCTTGGTCATTAGTTACATCATCAAGTAGAACAGAAGGAGAAAGATTGATCAAATTCACTGCAGTTGTCAATGTTTCACCCTAAAAGGATTTTAATAATTTTGCATGACAGAGCATACACTTGATTCTGTTATTAATCGTACAATTAATTCTCTATGCAACTCTATTATGTTGAGGCTTCTTTGGAACAGTCTTCTCAAGCTGGATTCCATGCTCTGTACAATACTCTTCAAATGGACCTTTATGTTCATCGCCATTATCAACTTTGACACATTTCAACTTCCTTCCTTTTTCTCTTTCAACATTTGCATAAAAATGTTTGAAAACACTGAGTACCTGGCCTTTAAATTTCCAAACAAATGCTCACATTTTTCTAGAGTGGTCGTCAATAAAAATAATAAAATACGATGCACCACCTAAAGATTTATCACCCAACATGCAAACATCAGTGTGAACTAAATCTAGAATATTTGTCTTCTTATGAGGACCATTACTATTAAAGAAAATTATATGTTACTTATAAAAAAATAATGAATGCATATTTTTAGAAGAGTACCTGTGAAATAATATTTTTTATAAGAATATTGAGACTTTTCTCACTCAAATAACTAAATTCGGTATGTCATAAATCACTAAATGCTTCTTCAACTATATTTACTTTCTGCTTAATAGCTGAACATTTAAGTCCAAGTAAGTTAAAATAAATTCTAAATGATTAACCAAAAGTAAGTATATTGTAGGAGAAATATTTTAGTACACAAAAATTATAAAGAAGGATATTTTTTGTTAGACGTGTAATAGACTTATTTTCACGAAATAAAAATGCTATTTTATTTTATTCAATAATGTTCAAGTTAATATTTGAAAAAAAATACACTATGTATCTAAAATACAATATTATTTAAAAAAAAATTAATATAACATGGTAAATATAAAATTTTTGATTGATTAATATTTTGTCCATAGTATGTAGTTGAGATCTACAATTGTTGTTGAGATGTATTGTGTTCTCTTGTTAGCAATGTAGTTGATCTTTGTTTTTTGGTTGGACGATAAGATTGTCATCAAAGAAGAAGTCATATGTGTGAGTTTTTAGAAATAGACTAGAACCTAACATATAACTAGACTAAATGTAATATGAATGATTTTTTATGAATTTTCTTTTTCAAAGTTAAACGAATTTATAAATTTATATTATGTATTATTGAAAATATATTATAGAAAAAAAAATTATTTAGAAAAAAATTATTTAGAAGGGTTAGAAATGTTTTTAATCACTATAAATATTTTAAAATTAACTTTAGTTTCAATAATATTTTTTTATGTTTTAATATTTATAAAATTATTTTAACATACATTTTAATCCTTCTATATTTTTTTTTTTGATAAGCAAAGGGATGTATTAAAAAGCACTAGGGGTGCTTAACCCAAGAATACAAGAAAATTAAACCAAACCCACATGGGAACAACCTCCCATTATCCAAAGGGCCAACAAGTCAATTAAGAAAAGGTCTCGGATCGACACACCAATCCGGCCAAGAACAACTAGCTTTTTCTTTAAAAAAATCAAAAACCATTCCCAAGATATGAACTTGAACAATCCTACCCCATCAAAGGATGCCAAACAAATTTCCTCAAAAATGATTGCATTCCTACACTTCCAAACAATCCAACAAAAAGTCAAACCAAAGAACCAACCTATTTCCATATGGAAAGAATAATAAGCAAAAGTTAATTTTAGTAATTTTGTAGGGAAAAAAATAGAAAATTTCTTTAGCCACCTCCCTATGGGGGTCACCCCCAGCGAAAAACCCAAATTACCCCTGTTTCGGAAATGAACTTCCGAAGCTTTGATTTTTTTAAAAAAATTTCCACAATTCGGAAGTGCATCTCCGAAAACACCTCATGGGGGGTGTGTTCGGAGATGAACTTCCGAAAACACCTCATGGGGGTGTGTTCGGAGATGAACTTCCGAAAACACCTTTGTTCAGATTTTGAGGGGTTTCGGAAATGCACTTCCGAATTATGCAGAAACAGAGATTTTTTTTATGTTTTTCTTAACAGTTTCGTATTTTTAATTAAAAGAAACCGGGAAATAAAATAAACGACATATAAAGGTGAAAATACTAATATGATAAAAAAAGTAATATATACAACCGATCTGAATCCAAATAATAATAATAATAATAATGTGCTAAAGATACAATCCGAAAACAAAAAATAAATAAACCCGACCACTACTGGGTGTGCCTAACCCTCTCTCCCTGGGACCTCATCTGCCGCCTGTATGCCGCTGCACGGCCTGCATCAGTGACGATCATCTCCATCACGGCCACAGCCTTTGGACCGCCCTGCTGAACGACACCTCGATCCAACGCGTCCCGCCCAAGCATCTCTATCCGCTGGCAGATCGGCATGAGATCAATGGCGTGGTCATCCTCGGCCTGCTGGTTCTCCAGGATCTCCTCGTGTGCTGGCCTAGGAGCGCCGGGAACGTCGGGTCTCAGCAGAGGATATGACACCTGATAGAACCATGTGACGTATCCCTCCTCACTGTGCCAGTCCTGTGTGACCCGAGTGAGACGGTACTCCTGCGGTACCACATGATGCTGCCAGTCCTCCCATATGGCAGTGAGCTGCACTCGGGTCACTGTGTCGGGAGCAGCCTCAAAGGGTGACCTGGGTATCCGCTGCACGAATCCGAAATGACGCATGCACCGCTCAGGGAGATACCGGACCATGATGGTAGTCCCACATGCCAGCCAGCCTGAATATAGAGCAATGCCGTCAAAGGGGACAATCTGAGCGTAGTCGCTGAACGGCCTCCAGGTGACGTCGTCGTGCATCGTGTGGTCCAGGTATCCACGGTATGGTCTCATCGCATCATTCCCCCTCTGGAGAACGTATCTGGCGGCCCTGGGAATGGCGTCCACGTACGCAGGATCGATGTGAAAGCCGTGGATGCGGGAGAAGTAGGAGATGATCCAGCTCTGAAACAGAAACACGATAATGTATTAAAAATAAATACGAAACATAAATAAATAAATACGATAATGTATTAAAATAAAACGTACCGTAAGTAGTGTGCAGGATCCGACCAACTGCCTCGTCCTCCAGTTGGAGGCCTCATTCAGCTTCTGGTAGAGGTATGCCAGAGTAGCTGCCCCCCAGTTCCACTGGTGAACGGTATCCAGGTCCATGAAGTATCGGAGGTAGGTCACGTCGACGTACCTTGAACTCTTGTCCACAAAGCATGCAGCGCCTACCACATGCATGTACCAACACCGGAGAGCGCAGCCGCGGTGATAGTGTGTGAATAGCTCGTCACCCGCCTCCTCAGCCTCGGCCGCCTGTCATACCCCAATTTTTGACCTAAGATACCACCTCATATCATTTGCATATGCATCATTTGCATCTCTAACAAAATTGCATAGCTTGTGTTTGTTACTTGTGCTCAGCAGGGTTTAATCAAGAGATCACTCATCAGTGCAAGAAACAATCAATTAGGGTTTTGTTCTCCCTTCATCTCAAATGAATCATCTTCATCAATAATCAACATTTGGTCCTCAGAGATTCATTTCAACAAGCTCAACAGCTTTGAATCGACTGAATTAGGGTTTTGACTGAAGATAGCATACTCCTGACTTTTGCTCAGGATGTGACCCAATGACTTGGGACATGACCTCAAGACCCCAAGTACATCATTTTGACCTAATCCATTGGCTCATAACATCTCCTACACAAAGATTGATCAGACAAATCCTCAGATCAGAGTTTTGAACTATCAGGGACCAAAATCAGGGATCACATTTGGGAAACCCTAAAAACCCCCAGGAAGTCAATCAAAGGTTTCAATCATCCTCAAATAATCCCTATGACAATATCCCATGGAAATTGCATCTCAATTCAAGGTCCACAGTCATCAATTTCATCAGGTCGACAATTAGGGTTTTGACCTAATTCACTGAATAACTGACTTTTTAATCAGGACATGGTGCCACAACTCAAACCATGGCTCAATATCCTCTAATGCTTCAATATGATCCATTCATACCACTCATTTGGTGAGGATAGCCTGTTTCATTTGAAATCTCCAGAAACGCGATTCGTCTGAAAAGTCAACTGTACAAGATCACCATTGACTTTTGGGGAATTTTGGTCAACCATGACTTTTGAAGTTTTAAATCATCAATATATGATATGAGAAGTCATTTGATCAAGAAAAATCAAGAAAATCAATCAAGAATCAAAAAGTCAAAAGTTTGACTTTCATACTTAGAAAAATTTCTAAGTGTTTTTCAATGGTTTTTTCCAAACTTTGAAAGGGAATAACTCAAAATTTCACCTACAAACTGAAAAAAACTTCCAACATGAAAGTTGTAGATTTTGATCCAATGAACAACTTTGTCACATATAATTTTTTTCCATAAGATCAACCATTTAAGAGATATGGTGCTTCAAAGTTGGTACTTTTTGAAAATTTCACTTAAAACTTCATTTTTCTCAAAGTTCATGGATCTTTTTCACCCATTTCCTTAAAGGTCTTGAAGAAACTTTCAACTAGGGTTTTGAAGTGTGTAATATGAGCTTTCCAAAATGTCCAAGAGCATGAAAAAATATGGAGTGTAGCTATGGTTTTGAATTTTGACATTAGTGACCATTTCACTTGAAATTTCAAGCCATTTTTGCAAAGTTATGAACCAAATTGCCAAATGGTCCAAGTAATGATACATAGAGGCAATAATTGGAAGATATTTTCTGATTTGAGACAGATGGGAAAGAGATAAGAAGCATAGCCAATTTTAACCATGGTTTAGTAACTTTAACCATGTGCATTTAATGGTAAGATTCCTTTCTATCCTTTAAGTGCCAAATCACCAAAGAAGAAGCAAGTTGCAAAGCTCTGAGTTCAGAATGTTTGGCCTATAAATAGAGGTCATTACCTCATTCAAATACACACCAAAGTCTCACAAATTATAGGCTTTCTCTTTCTTTCTTGAATTACAAGTTTCATAAAGTTTCAAAGAGGAGGAAATGCAAGTTCCATCCCTTGCAAGTTCTGACCAAAGTGATGCTTCCCACAAACCATAAACATCATATATGATGTGTTTGAACCATCCATACACCCCAAAAACACCTAAAACTCAAAATCACTACCTCACTTTCCAAATATGCATAACATGAGACTTATCATGCCAATTTTCATTTAAGCTCATTTCTGACCAAGTTAATCATCCAAACACCATCCATGTACCATATATGAACTATCCCAATCATCATCCATGATCTGAAACATCAAAATCATCAAATTTGATCCTCACACCATAGCTCTGCAGATCGGGTTCCATGAACTTGCTCAAATGAATTCAAATTGTTCCAAGCATTCAAACATGTTCCATAAGGTCCATTGATGCTGTCCAGACTAAGAAACAACAACTGGAACTTCTCATTTGCAGAATTCGATTCTCACTTTTGCCGTTTTTGAAGGTAAGCTACTTGAACTTCAAACTCTATGAATCATGCATCATGAATGAAATATGAACATACCATCTCATTTCTGCACACATGAGGATCATTAACCCTCAATCAATTGCTATTTATCTTGCACATACACGATTTCATGATCAATCTCAGAATTAGGGTTCTTCGTGTTCATCAGAGAATTAATCATCTTAGAGCAAAAATAAATGAAATTAAAGGTCATCATCATGTTCCTCGTCCAAAACCGAGTGAGATAGACCCTTTGATCGATCAAAACAACACAGTTTTGAAGATTTTTGAAAATCAGTTAGGGTTGTGTTCTTGGCGCGTTTTTTTTGGTTCAGAAAATTCAAATTGTTGTTTTAAAATATATTAAACTGGAAGCGTATGTATTACAAGCCACAAGCGTGGCTCAGTTGGCAAGTGTTTTGGCTGGTGAGAGAGAGGGCGTGAGTTCAAGCCCTATTGGAGACAAAACCATTTTTTTGCAACCTATTTTCTTTCATTTTTTAACAAACTTTAACCATTCATTTAACCAATCAAAATTCATTATTTTCACTTCATTTTTTTTACACTCTTTATTTAATATACATATTTTGACAATATTAAAAAAAATCACAAAAAAAGATTCATTTGATATATTTTTAATTAGGTTTAAAATGATACATTTTTAAGTATTTTTAAATACTTTAAATATTGTTTTTTCATTTGATTTTCAAACTTAATCATTTGTAAATATTTTTTGAGCAAACCCTAATCATCTAAGTGTTAATTAAGGATAATTTTTTGTTCATCTTGATTAATTTGACTCCTTTCAAAATTCAAATCGTTTTAAAACGAGCGATCGCGTCTCTTTTCAAAAACGATAAACCATTTCTTCTTTTGAAACTATTGATTAAATCTTTTAATTGATCAATTGATTTTCAAAACGATGTGGGGCCTCTCGAATATTAGAGAGTATAAGTCCCTTTCGTCTTTCTTTGTACAGTTTTTTTAAACAGAAAACTTTTTCCAAAACTTCCAAACAGTTTTTAAAACAATAAATCTCACATCTTTTTTTCAAATCCATCCACCCTGTTTTATGAAAATAAAACAGGGGCCTCTCGAATATTAGAGAGTATAAGACCCACTCTTTTTCTTTTATACAGTTTTTCTTTGTACAGAAAACTCTTTCAAAACAAACTTTCAAACGGTTTTTCAAACCTCGCGTCTGTAAATAAACAATCAACCATGTTTTTGTAAATATACCATGGGCCTCCATGTAGGTATAAGTCCCAAGCCCTTTTGTACATACCCACTCCAGTACATGAAATTAGGTATTTCATTGTACGCCTTTTGTACATATCTCGATCAGTTTGATTTCTTTTTAACTTTGAAATACAAACCAAAAATGAAGGTTTCTTTAAATCTTCCCAAAATATACCATGGGCCTCCATGTAGGTATAAGTCCCAAGCCCTTTTGTAAATACCTGTTTACATAGCTTTGAATAAATTCAAGTGGACCTCTCCCCGAGTGTGAGTCCCGAGCCCTATGTATACAAATGGAGCATGCTTACAGGTATATTTCCTTCATAAACTCCATTATATACACACACTCTGTCATATATACATATCTGTTCATATAACTGTTCATATTTGTTCATGTACTTGTGCATATTTGTTCGTACTTGTTCATACTTGTGACTGTGTTATATATGCTCGTTCAACTTAGTACAACACTAGGTTCCCCATAGCCTCCTATTGGGCTTCGTGCAAAGAATCTCCACTAGTTTAGGTTAGGACATAGAGTATGGTTTCCCGGTGAAATCGCTCTAAGAGCTCAAACCAACTATACCATGCCTCCCCTTGGGCTTTGTACAAACGAGTGACCCTCCCATAGCCTCCTCTTGGGCTTACAATGCAAGGACCCTGGATTGTCCCTCCCATAGCCTCCTCTTGGGCTTACAATGCAGGGACCCTCGGATAGCCTCCTCTTGGGCTTCGTATAAGGACCCACGGGCTTCTTATAAGCATCCCCCAATATCCAAAACCAAATACCCTAGGAGATTAGACATTTTTCATCTCTATGCTAGGAGTATCTCTTATATATCATCACAAACAATCAATCAATCAAACTTTTTTGCCACAAGTCTGGCTAATCAATCAAACTTTTTGCCACAAGGCTGGCTAATCAATCAAACTGTTTTACCACCGTACTGGATGATTAATCAAAGTTTTTGTCACAAGGCTGACTTCATTGAAACTTTTGCCACAAGGCTGGCTGATTAATCAAAGTTTTTGTCACAAGGCTGACTTCATTGAAACTTTTGCCACAAGGCTGGTTAAACAAAAACATCTTTATCATTCTAAGCACCCTAAGTGGCATGGCCCCGGGCTTATAATGAAAAGATTTTCAAACAAAATCAAACAGATGTATGTGATGATATAGATTAGATACATCTAGCATTTAGACGACATTTGTCTATTTTCCTTTGCTTCCACTAGCATAAGTGGGAACTACGATTGCTCTGACTTTCTCAACATCCCTTTGAGAATACGTAGGCACAAGGTCGATCCTTGGCGAGCAAAACAAAACAAAAAAAACCATTCAAACCTTAGCACCCGTAGACCCCGAGCTACAGATGCTCTGATTCCCTCTAGGGGATATGTATGCAGAGGATCGCGATGATCTTTGCGAGCATAATCAAACAAACACCTTAGGTCCCACCTATTTCATAAGAACCTCTCAATAATATGGAATGAAAAACAAAGCAAAGAAACCTATAGAGTACTATAGATACGTTGGGTGCTAATACCTTCCCTTCGTATAACCAACCCTCTTACCCAAAGATCTCTCCCCCCACTTTTAGGTTATTGCAGCTTTTTTCCTTTTCCTTCTTTGGAAATAATAAAAAGTTTGGTCGATACAAAGAAAAATCATTTTTTGAGCACTCGAGCCCAAAGAAGGCATCAGGTGTCTCATCCCACAAAAAAGAGGAACAAAACGGTTTTTCGCCCGCGACAGGAAAATGGCGACTTCACTGGGGACCATCTTTTTATTGTTTCCAAAGGAAGGGTTAATTCTATTTGCTTTATTTTTCATTTCATTTTTTGTTATATGTGTGGTTCTGGTTCTGTTACTTGCGTGGTTCTGTTACAAGTGATACATTATGGACAAATCCTAACCCGGATTAAGTACACATAAGAAATTAGGTGGAGGGTATAGTCATGTGCAGGCGCACGTGAGAATCCTTCCGCTCAATGGAGGTTCCTTGTTGGTAATATATGTTTAGCATGTTTCGTAGCGAAGACATTATTACTTTCATTGAACTGTAGAAGCTGAGAGACCGTAGAACCCCAACCCATCTTGGCCTTATTAGGTTGTGGTGCAGAAACTATTCAGGTGAAGACTTGGATTAGTTGTCATGCGGAGAACCACACTCAGACGAGTTTTTCTTGAGAATATTACTGGCTCATGAGTTTAATTGTGGAAGGCCGGTAATATCCGAAAGAAAAATGTAGACTCTGACGTATCAGTAGAACATGTCATGCAGGTGATTAACTAGATCTATCCCATTTTTGGTTCTCTGACCTCATGCTCGTGACGCTGGACCGTTGAACTTATGCGTTACCATGTTTGCGTTACCATGTTTGTATACCATGTTTGTAGTACCATGTTACCATGTTTGCGCTACCATGTTCGCTTTACCATGTTTGAATATGTGGCATCCATGCATCCATGCATTCATACATCCATGCAAAAAACCCATCTTTTTCCATAAAAAACATGATTTTTCCAAAAAAAATTTTTAGAATTTTCTTTGCAAACATTATAGGATTAAGTTATGGAAAAAAGGTATACCAAAAAGTACGGTTTCAAAGCGCCTGATGTAGAAAGACTGATAGAGTTAGCATCTTCTGTACAAGATCCTTCTAATTTTAGGAAAAGTTATGGAAAGCTTTTGCCTATCCTGAACACTCATGTTGATGAAGGACTTCTCAAAACTCTGGTTCAGTTCTATGATCCCGTCTACCGGTGTTTTACCTTTCCAGACTACCAGTTGGTACCGACCTTGGAAGAATATGCCAATCTTTTAGGTATTCCTGTGTCTGACAAAATACCCTTCAATGGTTTGGAAGCCATTCCTAAGTCACACGTCATTGCAGCAGGTATCCACATGAAAAAGTCTGAAGTAGAGAGTAATTGGACTACCAAAGGAAACCTCCCGGGATTAACCTCACACTTCCTGATAAAGAAAGCCTTTGATTTCATTGAAACTGGTAGCATGATAGCTTTTGAAGCTATACTAGCCTTGCTCATCTATGGGTTGGTTCTGTTTCCCAATGTCGACAACTTTGTTGATATCAA
Source organism: Vicia villosa (assembly GCF_029867415.1). Classification (NCBI taxonomy): domain Eukaryota; kingdom Viridiplantae; phylum Streptophyta; class Magnoliopsida; order Fabales; family Fabaceae; genus Vicia; species Vicia villosa. Next base: position 23,895,322 of record NC_081183.1, on the reverse strand, counting down.
TGCCATAAAGATCTTTCTGATTGGAAATCCTGTTCCGACATTGCTTGGTGACATGTATTTCTCTGTCCATCATAGGAATCGCCAAGGCGGTGGAATCATTGTATGTTGTGCACCTTTGTTGTTCAAATGGAGTGTCTCACACTTACCTGAGTCTCCTATTTTCACAGAAAACCGAGAAGGCTTGCGTTGGCCTCGAAGACTTATGTCTCTTACTAATAATGATATTCGTTGGTATACCTTGGCTCGCTGTGGTATAGAAACCATTGAAAGTTGTGGAGAGTTCGCCAACGTACCCCTCATTGGTACACAAGGAGGAATTAACTATAATCCGGTCCTAGCCCGACGACAACTCGGGTATGCAAATTCAGTTAAACCTGCTGGTCCCTCAGTGGAAGGATACTTTTACCGAGAAGGGGATAATCCTAAAAGGTTGAAAGCAAGAATGGTGAGAGCTTGGTACGATGTCCGATGGAAAGAAAAAGGTGAGGAAAGAAATTGCATTGCCATGGACGCCTACACCTGCTGGGTAAAGAAAAGAGCAAAAGAGTTTCAAATGCCTTATGCTTATGAAAAACCCATGTTTCCTGCTGTGTCTCAACGACCCAACATTCCAGCTATGGAGGAATACCAACGCACTTTGGCTAAAATGAGGGCAGAAAAAGATGCTTGGGAAGAAAAGTTTCGTAGCACTGAGGTGGAAAATAGAAAGTTGAAGAAAAGAGTGAAAGATCACGAAGAAACTCTCTATTATCAAGATGGATGGCTCATGAGCAAAGATGAGAAGATTCGCCAGAAAGACGCTGCAATCAAGAGGTACATCAAAGAAAGCAAGAAAAATCTTGAAGGCTCAACAAGCAACGCTCCGACTCCCGATGATTGGAAGAATATTGTTGACAAGCTGAGAGCTGAAAAGCCCGAATTGAAAGCTCACTATGGGAAAGAAATCATGAAGCTCAAGCTGCACAATGCATTTGGTTCTTCGTCTGATGAAGATGCTTAGGATTTGTTTAGATTTTTATTTATCATTTGCTTTTGTAAGGAGCTACGCTCCAATGTTGTAACATTTCCCATTATTGCAATAAAAAAAATGAATGAATAAAAGATTTGTTTGTGTTCAAATGTTTGCAAGGAAATAATCTTTAAAATGTTTGGAAAAATCATAAATTTCTTTTTACATACATCATTCTGCATATCGAGTCTGTTGTATAGAGTCTTATCTTTTGGATCTTTCTCCATTAGATCGTCAAGCTGTCGCGTCTCAAAGTTTCTCGACCGCGCTCGCAATCAGATCACAGATACAATACTCGTTCAAGTAGAAGAAGAGTAATGGAACACTCTGAACAAGAGAATATTGAGCTTCGTGGTACAGTGACCACTCTTCAGGAAAAGTTGGAAAGTCTCACTACTTTGGTTGACTCCTTAATGGCCGCACAGAATCAGCCGCCGCCACCTAACAGTCAAGCGACGGTAACATCTGAAGTCACTACTCCAGTTTCTACAGTTTCATTCGGTATTCCATCTTTCTCCATGCCCGAAGGTTGGGGCCCGCCTTTCAGCTTTGGTACAGGTTTCCGCCATAATTTCTCTGGAGTTCAAACAGCTACAACTGAAGCGCCTGCTGCACAAGGCTCAGCATTTATTCCACATTCAGGGGTAACTTTTTCCCAAATCACTATGGCACTTTCTCAACCCACTATGACGGTTCCGACCCCTACGGTTCACACTGTTCCTTATGATGGCAATGAGATTTATCATGATCAAGGTGATAGCACAAATCAGCGTAATCTTGTGGAAGATCTCCAAGAGCAGTTTAACAAGATGCAGTTGGAAGTTAAGGCTATCCGTGGAAAAGATTTGTTTGGAAAGAATGCCCAGGAGCTATGTTTGGTTCCCAGTGTACAAATACCTGCTAAATTCAAGGTCCCTGACTTTGAAAAGTACAAAGGTAGTTCTTGTCCACAAAGCCATCTTGTGATGTATGCCAGAAAGATGTCTACTTATGCAGATAATCATCAGTTGCTTATCCATTACTTTCAAGACAGTTTGACTGGTGCTGCACTGAAGTGGTACACAGGCTTGGATAGCACCAATATTCGAACATTCAATGACCTAGGTGAGGCCTTTGTCCGACAATACAAGTATAACTCGGATATGGCTCCAGACAAAGATCAGCTTCGATCCATGGCTCAGAAAGACCATGAAGCTTTCAAAGAATATGCCCAACGATGGAGAGAAACCGCTGCTCAGATTAATCCACCGTTAAAAGAGAAAGAGATGACAAAGATCTTCTTGAATACTCTCAGTCCGTTTTATTATGAACGCATGATTGCTAGTGCTCCAAGTGATTTCACCGAAATGGTAAACATGGGTATGCGTTTAGAAGAAGGAGTCCGAACCGGACATCTAACTAAAGAAGGTGGATCTTCAAGCGGAACCAAAAAGTTCGGAAGTGGTTTCCCAAAGAAGAAAGAACAAAGTGTTGACATGGTATCCCAAGGGAGGCCAAGAGGAAATGTCAATCGTCAACGACAGGTTGCTGCTGTCACGCCAGTCGTTAATACCGCACCGAATCCGGGGTTTACTCCGCAGTTTCAACAACAACAGCCTCGACCACAGGCTCAGCAGTTAAACAATAATCAGAATCGAGTACAAAGAGCTCCACAGTTCGATCCGATTCCAATGACCTACACAGAATTGTACCCTGCTTTGGTTGAAAGAGGTCTTGTTCAAACTAAAGCACCACCACCAGTACCTGAGAAACTCCCATGGTGGTACAAAGCTGAGGTCTCATGCCCTTATCATCAAGGAGCACCTGGCCATGATCTTGAGCATTGCATAGCCTTGAAGTATGAAGTTCAGAGGTTGGTTAGATCTAATCTCCTCTCTTTCAGAAATTTGAATCCTAATGTGCAAGCAAATCCGCTGCCCAATCATGGAGGGCATGTTGTAAACATGGTATATGGATGTCCTGGCCAATACCGAGTCTATAATATCAACTTCTCAAGAGCAGATTTGGTACAAATGCACGCCACTCTTTGTCGGGGGCCGAATTTTCGCCAGCATCAATACGGTTCCTGTAGAATATGTTGTGTGGATCCTCACGGGTGTTCGATTGTGAGAAGAGATCTCCAAGTTTTGCTAGATAATGGTACTATTGAGATCTACAGAAATAGGGATGAAAATGAAGTTAACATGATAGGATGTTATCCGCATGAGCTTTTAGTCTCAGATATCAACTCGGAAATGCCTACAGTTAACGTCATCGTTCCTCATTTCAACATGCCTGAGCGCATGGAAGTTACTTACAACAAGCCGAAGGTTCCTATTGCTCCTTTGATCATTTGTCTACCTGGACCTGTTCCTTATAACTCTGACAAGGCAGTTCCATACAACTCTAATGCTACAATGATAAAAGATGGACAAGAAGTTCCTTTGCCTACTCTCTCATCTGTTGAAAACATTGCTGATGTAAGTCGTGTAACAAGAAGTGGACGTGTGTATACTCCGCTACCTCCGAAACAGCCTGTTGCTCCTGCAACCGGGCAAAATCCTGTCAATACACCAGTAGGGAATCCTGTGGAAACTCCTGTCAGTAATACAAACACTGATGTTGGTCAATCCAGTGGAACCAATGTCAATCCTGACTTTGATGAAATTTTGAAACTTATCAAAAGAAATGAATATAAGATTGTGGATCAGCTTATGCAGACTCCTTCGAAGATCTCGATACTTTCATTGCTTTTAAACTCTGAAGCTCACAGGGAAGCCCTGATGAAGGTTTTAGATCAAGCTTTTGTAGATCATGATGTGACTGTTGATCACTTTGATGGGATAATAGCCAACATAACAGCTTGCAACAATTTAAGCTTCTGTGATGAAGAACTCCCCGAGGAGGGTAAAAATCACAATCTTGCTTTGCACATTTCTATGAACTGTCAGTCAGACTCTTTGTCCAATGTGTTGGTAGACACCGGATCTTCCTTGAATGTGATGCCAAAGACGACTCTTGCTCGCTTATCTTACCAAGGAATGCCTATGAAGTTCAGTGGTGTAGTTGTCAAAGCATTTGATGGATCGCGAAAATCGGTTATTGGCGAAGTCAACCTTCCCATGACAATTGGTCCACATACATTTCAAATCACCTTCCAGGTCATGGACATACAAGCTGCTTATAGCTGTCTGTTAGGACGACCATGGATCCATGAAGCAGGGGCAGTAACTTCTACGCTCCATCAAAAGTTAAAGTTTGTAACAAATGGAAAATTGGTAACAATAAGTGGAGAACAAGCCTTGATGATGAGCCATTTATCCAATTTCTCTTTCATTGGTGCTGATGATGTGGAAGGAACTCAGTTCCAAGGTCTCTCTTTAGAAGACGAATCTTCCAAAAAGAAAGCATCGATCTCTTCTTACAAAGAGGCGGTAAAAGTAGTAAAAGATGGAGCTACCACTGGCTGGGGGCAAGTTGTGATCCCTACCAAGAATGAAACTAGATCAGGTCTCGGATGTTCACCAACATTCTCGAACTGCACCAAGAAGGATGAAACCCTTCGACCGATTAAAGAAACATTCATTAGTGGAGGATTCCTTAACCCAATTCCTCAAGAGGTTAATGTCCTTATCGAAGAATGTATCGAAGAAGGTCTCTCCGATACTGAAGAAGAATGGAAGTGTTATCTCAATGACTCGGGATACATATCTCAGGAAGAACCATATCCTCCTTCGGAGAAATCCAAAGGCAAAGAAACTGAGCCTGTTCCTGCAGAAATATGGGACACCTTGGGACAACCAAGTGGAAAATTTGATTACATGGTGAAATATTCTGCACCTGAAAGTTACAAGATTGCGATTGAGGATATCCAACCAACTGGATGGGGAGATTCCTTTGAATATGATAGTCAACCAGAAGAGGCCTATCAGCCCTGTCAATTTTCTCAGCAGCCTGAAATTACTGAAGATTTCGGATTCAATGCATCTGCCAAGGTTCATAATCCTGAAGATGGTTATTATCACATAAATGCCATTTTTGAAGATGAAGGGGAAGATGGTCCCGCAACTGACTCAGAAAGTGTCGCTGACAATGAGTCTCTTCATCCTGAAGACTGGGAAATACATCCTGAAAATTCTGAAGATTGTGACTCGTCTTATGCTCTTCAAGAAGTAGAAGAAGACCGTTTCAATTCTACAAAGAACAAGGTTGACAAACCAGGACCTTCAAATCCTGCTCGACCTGCGGTCAATGTCAATACTGAAGACAATTCTGGGGAGATTTTTCCTGAATACATAATGCACAGAGGAGTTCGTTGCTACTGGAAGGCTGTCGACGTTCCGAATGTTGTTCGCCGCTCAAAGTAATCACCTCGCTGTTATTTTGACCTCCTGCCTTGCCCAAAGCAGAGAGATGTTTTATAGGGCTTTGCTTTTAAATGTTCCGCCCAAATAACTTTGTGTATAGGGCTTTGTTTTAAAAGTTTCCCTCTTTGTCCTGCCCAAGACAAATGAGTTTGTGTTTAGGGCTTTGTTTCAAAAATGAATCATAAATAAAGTGTCATTTTGAATTCCCTACATTATATGTTTTATTTTTGCTTTTTTCTGGAAATGGTAATCCTAAAAAACCAAAATAAAAAAATATAATAAAAAAAAAAAAAAACTTTTTCAAAAAAAAAAAAAAAATCTGCATACACTCCTGCATTCATAAATTTTCTGAAATAAATATAAATCACATGTGCAGATTTACTATTGATAAACCCATTGAATGCAATAACCCTATGCCCTCTCCCAACTTTGAGTTTCCTGTGTTTGAAGCCGAAGAAGAGGAAGAAGAGGAGATCCCGGACGAGATCTCTCGATTACTTAAGCACGAGGAAAGAGCCATTCTGCCTCACAAAGAGCCTTTAGAAAAGATCAACTTGGGTTCTGAAGAAGACAAAAAAGAAGTGACCATTGGATCGCTGCTTGATACTGATATCAAGAGTAAGTTGACAGACCTTCTCAAAGAATATGTTGACGTGTTTGCCTGGTCCTACCAAGACATGCCTGGGTTGGATACCAATATTGTTCAGCATTACTTGCCATTGAAGCCAGAATGTCCGCCAGTTAAGCAGAAATTGCGAAGGACTCATCCTGATATGGCTAACAAGATCAAAGTGGAAGTTCAAAAACAGCTCGACGCAGGTTTTCTTGTCACCTCTGAGTATCCTCAATGGTTGGCCAACATAGTGCCAGTTCCGAAGAAAGATGGCAAAGTCAGAATGTGTGTTGACTACCGTGACCTGAACAAAGCCAGTCCAAAAGATGACTTTCCATTACCACATATTGACATGTTGGTTGATAACACCGCTAAGTTCAACGTCTTTTCCTTCATGGACGGGTTCTCTGGTTATAATCAGATCAAGATGGCTCCTGAAGACATGGAGAAGACATCTTTCATCACCCCATGGGGTACCTTTTGCTACAAAGTAATGCCATTTGGATTAAAGAATGCAGGCGCAACTTACCAAAGGGCAATGACTACTCTCTTTCATGACATGATGCATAAAGAAATTGAAGTTTATGTGGACGACATGATAGCCAAGTCCAGCACAGAAGAAGAACATATTGAATACCTTTTGAAGTTATTTCAACGCCTAAGGAAATATCAGCTTCGTTTGAATCCTAACAAATGTACTTTTGGGGTTAGATCTGGAAAACTCTTGGGTTTCATTGTCAGCCAAAGAGGTATTGAAGTAGATCCCGACAAAGTCAGAGCTATTCAAGAGATGCCTGCACCAAAGACTGAAAAGCAAGTAAGAGGATTTCTCGGACGATTGAACTATATCTCCAGATTTATCTCTCAAATGACTGCTACTTGTGGGCCAATTTTCAAGCTTCTCCGCAAAGATCAAGGGGTTGTATGGACTGAAGATTGCCAGAAAGCGTTCGACAGTATCAAAGAGTACCTGTTAGAACCACCAATATTGATTCCTCCAGTTGAAGGAAGACCACTAATCATGTACCTTACTGTGTTAGAAGAATCCATGGGTTGTATGCTTGGACAGCAAGATGAAACCGGTAAGAAGGAGCATGCCATCTATTACTTGAGTAAGAAATTCACAGACTGTGAGTCTCGTTACTCCATGCTCGAAAAAACATGTTGTGCTTTGGCTTGGGCTTCAAAACGTCTCCGCCAATACATGATCAACAATACCACTTGGTTAATCTCCAAAATGGATCCGATCAAGTATGTCTTTGAAAAGCCTGCATTAACCGGAAGGATTGCCCGGTGGCAAATGCTGTTATCCGAATATGACATTGAATACCGTGCTCAAAAAGCGGTCAAAGGAAGCATTCTCGCCGATCATTTGGCGCATCAACCAATTAATGAATATCAATCTCTCAAGTTTGACTTTCCTGATGAAGATGTCTTATACTTGAAGATGAAAGATTGTGACGAACCGTTACCTGAAGAAGGTCCTGAGCCTGGATCAAGATGGGGCCTAATTTTTGATGGAGCAGTAAACGCTTTTGGCAATGGAATTGGGGCAATAATCATCACTCCCAAGGGTACTCATATCCCGTTCTCTGCCAGATTACTATTTGATTGTACCAACAACATCGCAGAATATGAAGCTTGTATCATGGGTCTCGAAGAAGCCATTGACTTAAGGATCAAGATCCTCGACATATATGGAGATTCAGCCCTCGTGATCAACCAAATCAAAGACAAATGGGAAACTTACCACCCTGGCTTGATTCCTTACAGAGATTATGCAAGACGTCTGTTGACTTTCTTCAACAAGGTTGAATTGCATCATATACCTCGAGATCAGAATCGAATGGCAGACGCCTTGGCTACTCTATCTTCCATGTTCAAAGTCAGTCACTGGAATGATGTGCCTAAAGTCAGAATTACGCGCCTTGAAAGGCCCGCCTATGTGTTTGCAACTGAAGCAGTCATCGATGATAAACCGTGGTTCCACGACATCAAACGCTTCCTTCAAACTCAAGAGTACCCGCTTGGGGCATCAAACAAAGATAAGAAAACTCTAAGGAGACTTTCTGGCAGTTTCTTCCTGAACGGAGATGTGCTATACAAAAGAAATTTCGACATGGTTTTGCTCAGATGCGTGGATAGACACGAAGCAGATATGTTAATGCATGAAGTGCATGAAGGGTCCTTTGGAACTCATTCAAACGGGCATGCAATGTCCAAAAAGATCTTAAGAGCAGGATACTATTGGTTGACAATGGAATCAGACTGTTACAAACACGTGAAGAGATGTCACAAGTGCCAGATCTATGCAGATAAGATCCATGTGCCACCGACTCTACTCAACGTTCTCTCATCTCCATGGCCTTTCTCCATGTGGGGTATTGACATGATTGGAATGATCGAGCTGAAAGCTTCAAACGGTCATCGTTTCATCTTGGTAGCAATTGATTACTTCACCAAATGGGTCGAAGCAGCATCTTATGCCAATGTTACAAGACAAGTGGTTGTGAGGTTTATCAAGAATAACATGATTTGCCGATATGGTATTCCCAGCAAGATCATTACTGACAATGGTTCAAACTTGAACAATAAAATGATGAAAGAATTATGTGAGGAATTCAAGATTGAGCATCATAACTCTTCTCCTTACAGACCAAAAATGAACGGCGCCGTTGAAGCTGCCAACAAGAACATTAAGAAGATCATCCAGAAAATGGTCGTCACTTACAAAGACTGGCATGAAATGCTGCCATTTGCTTTACATGGGTACCGTACCTCAGTGCGTACTTCAACAGGGGCAACTCCCTTTTCTCTAGTATATGGCATGGAAGCTGTGCTCCCCGTAGAAGTTGAAATCCCATCAATGAGAGTCCTCATGGAGACCAAGTTATCAGAGGCTGAATGGTGTCAAAGCAGATACGATCAGTTGAACTTAATCGAAGAAAAACGTATGACTGCTCTTTGCCATGGACAGTTATACCAAGCAAGGATGAAACAAGCCTTCAACAAAAAGGTTCGACCTCGTGAATTTCAAGAAGGCGACCTCGTGCTTAAAAAGATCTTGTCTTTTCAACCAGATTCTAGGGGCAAATGGTCTCCTAATTACGAAGGCCCGTATGTTGTCAAAAGAACATTTTCTGGCGGCGCCATGATTCTTACAACCATGGATGGTGATGAACTCCCACATCCTGTGAATGCTGATGCAGTCAAGAAATACTTTGTCTAAAAAATACAAAAGAACAGCTCGGTAAGTTGAAAACCCGCAAAGGGCGACTTAGGCAAAAATGAGCGTCTCGGTGGACTGAAAACCCGAAAGGGCGGTCCAGGCAAAAATTAGAGACAAAAAACAGAAAAAAATATCCTGGTAGATTGAAAACCTGAAAGGGCAATCTAGGCAAAAATTAGGGATTATGACAAAGTAACTGCATCAGTCTGTACTTCGTCACCTGAACAGTCATTTTCATCAAAGGATCTTCAAACAAATCATCGCCAATCTAAAGCGACAAATGCAGTTGGAACTCAAAGTTGATAGGGAATAGTGGTTATTGCTTTCAATGTAGCCTTTTCCGCATAATTACCATTTCCAACTTTTGTAAATACTCTATGGAATCACGCCTTTAGCTGATTACCATCCTATTAAATAAATTTGAGCCTTGTGCCCATTTGTTTGCAATCTTTAATTTCTTTCAGCTTACAAAATGACGCTTTAATTGTGTTATTCACTTTTGAAAAAAAAAGTTTTAAATGAATTTACTTCACTTTTTCAAAATAAAAGCGAAATTTTCCTTTGAGTTGTGAACAACGGAAGGAACATCAGCAGTCGTCTCCATAGGATGAATCAAAGATTATGATAGGAAAAGGTCCTTTATCCACAGTGAAGAAGCTCTTCTATCCCTAGTGAAGAAGGTCTTTTATCCCCAGTGTCGAAGATTTTCCATCTCCAGTGAAGAAGTTCTTCCATCTCAATAAGAAAAGATGCTTATCATCCCCAGAGAAGTTTAAAGCACGCAACACCATTCATCACCTGTGTTATCTACACCGTGTTGAAGAACATTTGCCAAGTATCTGGTTGTATTGCGACGTCGGTCCTTCTCCAGTATATACTTCATTGTCAGTCAGTATTGTCAGTATGCATTGCTACATTCATGACATTCATCATTCATACATATTTGCATCATTTATGCATTCTTGCATTTTTTCAATAATCACTTGTTTAGGATATATTTATCCTCAAAAAGAAGAAAAAAAAAGAAAAAAAAGAAAGAAAAAAGGAAAAAAGAAAAAGCGAAAAAAGGAAAAAACAGGTATGGGTGTGTCATCTCTCCAAGTAGGTTGTCACCCATAAGCAGAAAAAAAAACATATTCTTTCTCCAGTTCCCCACTGAGATCATTCCTCGTGGAAGAAGGTTGCTTTAGTGTCTCCTCTTAAAAACAAAGGAGAAAATCCCCAGTCGAGTTCATTCCTCATTGGGTACAAAGTTTGTTTGACTGTTTCTTTCCAATTCATTCTTGGTTAGAACTTTGTCTTTACCAAAGATTCAAATTCTGATTCCTCAAACAGAATCGTGAAAAAACAGACCATAAACAATAGCCTCATCATCTGAGCAGTTTATGTTTCTTTCAAAAGATTTTTCCTCTTAAGGAAATCAATCATGAAGACCATTTGACAAATCAGGGCCTTATTACTGTTCACAAGGCTGAATAACCAGTAATTTCCCTAGCAAAGTCTCCAGGATCATTTTATCACTTGGCTGATAATTGATCATGTCTTCAAAACCACTATCACGAGGCTGGTAGTCGGTAACCTTTTGTTCTGGTTATATTATTAAACATGTCTATCCCAATGACTGATAGTCGGTAATATTAACCGAACCTTCGAAACTATTTTCTACCTTGTCAAGTCTGTCACCATGCTGATAGTCGGTAACACAGTTTCATACCTTTCACCTTCGCATTATTAAACAAGTCTATCCCCAAGCTGATAGTCGATAATGTCGATAGGTAAGCTTTTCTTGCAAAGCTATCATTCCCCGGTGAAGCATACACTTGCTTTCCCGATAAAACGGATTCTCTTCCTAAAACGGATTGAGACATCCTTCCCAATCTCTTGTCCCCAGTGGAGTCAGTTCTTGATATCCCTCGGTAAAGATATCCTTGCATCATCCGCAATTTTGGTATCTTAGGTCCAAAATTTGCGTCTTCTGATATTTAAGTCTCTTCCACCCTATCAAAACGAAGATTTTCAATCTTCATGTCTCAGGTTGAAGAAACTTAAATAGGGGCATCTGTCATACCCCAATTTTTGACCTAAGATACCACCTCATATCATTTGCATATGCATCATTTGCATCTCTAACAAAATTGCATAGCTTGTGTTTGTTACTTGTGCTCAGCAGGGTTTAATCAAGAGATCACTCATCAGTGCAAGAAACAATCAATTAGGGTTTTGTTCTCCCTTCATCTCAAATGAATCATCTTCATCAATAATCAACATTTGGTCCTCAGAGATTCATTTCAACAAGCTCAACAGCTTTGGATCGACTGAATTAGGGTTTTGACTGAAGATAGCATACTCCTGACTTTTGCTCAGGATGTGACCCAATGACTTGGGACATGACCTCAAGACCCCAAGTACATCATTTTTGACCTAATCCATTGGCTCATAACATCTCCTACACAAAGATTGATCAGACAAATCCTCAGATCAGAGTTTTGAACTATCAGGGACCAAAATCAGGGATCACATTTGGGAAACCCTAAAAACCCCCAGGAAGTCAATCAAAGGTTTCAATCATCCTCAAATAATCCCTATGACAATATCCCATGGAAATTGCATCTCAATTCACGGTCCACAGTCATCAATTTCATCAGGTCGACAATTAGGGTTTTGACCTAATTCACTGAATAACTGACTTTTTAATCAGGACATGGTGCCACAACTCAAACCATGGCTCAATATCCTCTAATGCTTCAATATGATCCATTCATACCACTCATTTGGTGAGGATAGCCTGTTTCATTTGAAATCTCCAGAAACGCGATTCGTCTGAAAAGTCAACTGTACAAGATCACCATTGACTTTTGGGGAATTTTGGTCAACCATGACTTTTGAAGTTTTAAATCATCAATATATGATATGAGAAGTCATTTGATCAAGAAAAATCAAGAAAATCAATCAAGAATCAAAAAGTCAAAAGTTTGACTTTCATACTTAGAAAAATTTCTAAGTGTTTTTCAATGGTTTTTTCCAAACTTTGAAAGGGAATAACTCAAAATTTCACCTACAAACTGAAAAAAACTTCCAACATGAAAGTTGTAGATTTTGATCCAATGAACAACTTTGTCACATATAATTTTTTTCCATAAGATCAACCATTTAAGAGATATGGTGCTTCAAAGTTGGTACTTTTTGAAAATTTCACTTAAAACTTCATTTTTCTCAAAGTTCATGGATCTTTTTCACCCATTTCCTTAAAGGTCTTGAAGAAACTTTCAACTAGGGTTTTGAAGTGTGTAATATGAGCTTTCCAAAATGTCCAAGAGCATGAAAAAATATGGAGTGTAGCTATGGTTTTGAATTTTGACATTAGTGACCATTTCACTTGAAATTTCAAGCCATTTTTGCAAAGTTATGAACCAAATTGCCAAATGGTCCAAGTAATGATACATAGAGGCAATAATTGGAAGATATTTTCTGATTTGAGACAGATGGGAAAGAGATAAGAAGCATAGCCAATTTTAACCATGGTTTAGTAACTTTAACCATGTGCATTTAATGGTAAGATTCCTTTCTATCCTTTAAGTGCCAAATCACCAAAGAAGAAGCAAGTTGCAAAGCTCTGAGTTCAGAATGTTTGGCCTATAAATAGAGGTCATTACCTCATTCAAATACACACCAAAGTCTCACAAATTATAGGCTTTCTCTTTCTTTCTTGAATTACAAGTTTCATAAAGTTTCAAAGAGGAGGAAATGCAAGTTCCATCCCTTGCAAGTTCTGACCAAAGTGATGCTTCCCACAAACCATAAACATCATATATGATGTGTTTGAACCATCCATACACCCCAAAAACACCTAAAACTCAAAATCACTACCTCACTTTCCAAATATGCATAACATGAGACTTATCATGCCAATTTTCATTTAAGCTCATTTCTGACCAAGTTAATCATCCAAACACCATCCATGTACCATATATGAACTATCCCAATCATCATCCATGATCTGAAACATCAAAATCATCAAATTTGATCCTCACACCATAGCTCTGCAGATCGGGTTCCATGAACTTGCTCAAATGAATTCAAATTGTTCCAAGCATTCAAACATGTTCCATAAGGTCCATTGATGCTGTCCAGACTAAGAAACAACAACTGGAACTTCTCATTTGCAGAATTCGATTCTCACTTTTGCCGTTTTTGAAGGTAAGCTACTTGAACTTCAAACTCTATGAATCATGCATCATGAATGAAATATGAACATACCATCTCATTTCTGCACACATGAGGATCATTAACCCTCAATCAATTGCTATTTATCTTGCACATACACGATTTCATGATCAATCTCAGAATTAGGGTTCTTCGTGTTCATCAGAGAATTAATCATCTTAGAGCAAAAATAAATGAAATTAAAGGTCATCATCATGTTCCTCGTCCAAAACCGAGTGAGATAGACCCTTTGATCGATCAAAACAACACAGTTTTGAAGATTTTTGAAAATCAGTTAGGGTTGTGTTCTTGGCGCGTTTTTTTTGGTTCAGAAAATTCAAATTGTTGTTTTAAAATATATTAAACTGGAAGCGTATGTATTACAAGCCACAAGCGTGGCTCAGTTGGCAAGTGTTTTGGCTGGTGAGAGAGAGGGCGTGAGTTCAAGCCCTATTGGAGACAAAACCATTTTTTTGCAACCTATTTTCTTTCATTTTTTAACAAACTTTAACCATTCATTTAACCAATCAAAATTCATTATTTTCACTTCATTTTTTTTACACTCTTTATTTAATATACATATTTTGACAATATTAAAAAAAATCACAAAAAAAGATTCATTTGATATATTTTTAATTAGGTTTAAAATGATACATTTTTAAGTATTTTTAAATACTTTAAATATTGTTTTTTCATTTGATTTTCAAACTTAATCATTTGTAAATATTTTTTGAGCAAACCCTAATCATCTAAGTGTTAATTAAGGATAATTTTTTGTTCATCTTGATTAATTTGACTCCTTTCAAAATTCAAATCGTTTTAAAACGAGCGATCGCGTCTCTTTTCAAAAACGATAAACCATTTCTTCTTTTGAAACTATTGATTAAATCTTTTAATTGATCAATTGATTTTCAAAACGATGTGGGGCCTCTCGAATATTAGAGAGTATAAGTCCCTTTCGTCTTTCTTTGTACAGTTTTTTTAAACAGAAAACTTTTTCCAAAACTTCCAAACAGTTTTTAAAACAATAAATCTCACATCTTTTTTTCAAATCCATCCACCCTGTTTTATGAAAATAAAACAGGGGCCTCTCGAATATTAGAGAGTATAAGACCCACTCTTTTTCTTTTATACAGTTTTTCTTTGTACAGAAAACTCTTTCAAAACAAACTTTCAAACGGTTTTTCAAACCTCGCGTCTGTAAATAAACAATCAACCATGTTTTTGTAAATATACCATGGGCCTCCATGTAGGTATAAGTCCCAAGCCCTTTTGTACATACCCACTCCAGTACATGAAATTAGGTATTTCATTGTACGCCTTTTGTACATATCTCGATCAGTTTGATTTCTTTTTAACTTTGAAATACAAACCAAAAATGAAGGTTTCTTTAAATCTTCCCAAAATATACCATGGGCCTCCATGTAGGTATAAGTCCCAAGCCCTTTTGTAAATACCTGTTTACATAGCTTTGAATAAATTCAAGTGGACCTCTCCCCGAGTGTGAGTCCCGAGCCCTATGTATACAAATGGAGCATGCTTACAGGTATATTTCCTTCATAAACTCCATTATATACACACACTCTGTCATATATACATATCTGTTCATATAACTGTTCATATTTGTTCATGTACTTGTGCATATTTGTTCGTACTTGTTCATACTTGTGACTGTGTTATATATGCTCGTTCAACTTAGTACAACACTAGGTTCCCCATAGCCTCCTATTGGGCTTCGTGCAAAGAATCTCCACTAGTTTAGGTTAGGACATAGAGTATGGTTTCCCGGTGAAATCGCTCTAAGAGCTCAAACCAACTATACCATGCCTCCCCTTGGGCTTTGTACAAACGAGTGACCCTCCCATAGCCTCCTCTTGGGCTTACAATGCAAGGACCCTGGATTGTCCCTCCCATAGCCTCCTCTTGGGCTTACAATGCAAGGACCCTCGGATAGCCTCCTCTTGGGCTTCGTACAAGGACCCACGGGCTTCTTATAAGCATCCCCCAATATCCAAAACCAAATACCCTAGGAGATTAGACATTTTTCATCTCTATGCTAGGAGTATCTCTTATATATCATCACAAACAATCAATCAATCAAACTTTTTTGCCACAAGTCTGGCTAATCAATCAAACTTTTTGCCACAAGGCTGGCTAATCAATCAAACTGTTTTACCACCGTACTGGATGATTAATCAAAGTTTTTGTCACAAGGCTGACTTCATTGAAACTTTTGCCACAAGGCTGGCTGATTAATCAAAGTTTTTGTCACAAGGCTGACTTCATTGAAACTTTTGCCACAAGGCTGGTTAAACAAAAACATCTTTATCATTCTAAGCACCCTAAGTGGCATGGCCCCGGGCTTATAATGAAAAGATTTTCAAACAAAATCAAACAGATGTATGTGATGATATAGATTAGATACATCTAGCATTTAGACGACATTTGTCTATTTTCCTTTGCTTCCACTAGCATAAGTGGGAACTACGATTGCTCTGACTTTCTCAACATCCCTTTGAGAATACGTAGGCACAAGGTCGATCCTTGGCGAGCAAAACAAAACAAAAAAAACCATTCAAACCTTAGCACCCGTAGACCCCGAGCTACAGATGCTCTGATTCCCTCTAGGGGATATGTATGCAGAGGATCGCGATGATCTTTGCGAGCATAATCAAACAAACACCTTAGGTCCCACCTATTTCATAAGAACCTCTCAATAATATGGAATGAAAAACAAAGCAAAGAAACCTATAGAGTACTATAGATACGTTGGGTGCTAATACCTTCCCTTCGTATAACCAACCCTCTTACCCAAAGATCTCTCCCCCCACTTTTAGGTTATTGCAGCTTTTTTCCTTTTCCTTCTTTGGAAATAATAAAAAGTTTGGTCGATACAAAGAAAAATCATTTTTTGAGCACTCGAGCCCAAAGAAGGCATCAGGTGTCTCATCCCACAAAAAAGAGGAACAAAACGGTTTTTCGCCCGCGACACCGCCGCGTCCAGGTGGTGCTCAAAATAGCAGCTCAGTATGGTGAACCGAACATGAGGCCCTGATGTCGTGACGCACTCAAAGTGAGCAACCTCGTGCTCCATGCCCAAATAGAGCGTCATCCACTCAATGGCCTCGACCCTCTGGATCCAGGAGTGATGCAACAGCGGCCCCCTAATCGGCAGGTGGAGAAGACACTGCACCTCATGCAAGGTGATCGTCATCTCCCCAACCGGCAAGTGGAAAGAGGACGTCTCCTTGTGCTAGCGCTCCACAAATGCCCCCTGCATGCCGGTGCTGATGATGGTGTACCCCGTCATGCAGAGCCCGCTAAGCCCTGAACCTCGCACATGGTCGTTAAACCACTCAGCTGCTGGTTTAAACAGACTGAAAATCTTCTGGGCGTGGTTCACCATTTTCAACGGCTCTCTCTCCTATTACAAAAAAAACAAATAAGCGACATATATTAAATAAGCGACAAATAAACGGTTAAATTATAAAAAATGGTGACAAATAAACGGTTAAATTATAAAAAATACATCTCCCTCCCAGATACGCCGAGCGACGTGATCGTGGTAGTGAATCAGCACGGAAGTGTCAAAGGGCCCTCCCGGATAGCTGTCCTCCTGCTCATCCTCCTCCCCGGCTGGAGGGTTAACATCCGGTACCCCCTCCGGCTCGTGGTAGGGCACTGCTGCCACCTCCTCCTCATCCTCCTCCTCCTCCTCTCGCTGGCGGGAAGAAGATACCCGAGCCAGCCGACTCCTAGATCCTGAAGCAGATGTACCCTCTCCCTCGCCCACGGGAACTCGCACACGTCGTCCCCGGCCCTGCCCCCGTCCCTGTATCGACGCCAGCTGCGCCGCTGCCCGCTCGCGTCTAGTCGACGCAGTCTAGGTCTCCCTACCCTGTCTGATGCGTGCTGGTTGGTTGCCTGACATGTTCCTGTAAACAATTGAAATCGATTAATATGCGAGACAAAAGAAAAAAACTAAAAAAATTGAACTTCTGATACAATTCGGAAGTTCATTTCCGAAACTGGGATGAAGGTGTTTTCGGAAATGAACTTCCGAAACACCCCTGCGAGGAAGTTTTCTGCAACTTCCATGGCAGACCCCTAAACCAAACATCAAACCTATGTCTACACATTCTAAACATCCTAAATATCAGTATAAACCTAACCTAATACATTTTTTGCTATTTGTAAACACCCTAATATACATTTTAATCATAGATCTTAAAATCAAAATGCTTACCGATTGAATAGATTGGAGGACTTTTGAATGTAATAGAGCAAGTAGATGGAGCCTTTGAGGTAGCTTGGAACTGGTTTGCACAAAAATCTCTTGGGGTTGAGTTTGGAAGAAGATTAGGGTAAATGATTAGGGGGAGGGGCGATGAACCTTTTGGCAGAATATTAGCGGCGATGAACCTTTTGGCCATAACGAATGATAATGATGAATTGAAGGTGTAAAACCTTTTACACTAACGGTGCACAGTAATTAATCTTTTAAACTAATCAATTAGTTATATTTTTTGAAAATTTCTTTATCAACCCCCATGTCTTCTTGGTCACCTCTGGTGAAAAACCCAAACTACCCCTAACTTCGGAAATGCATTTCCGAAATGCAAGAAAAAGGTGTTTTCGAAGATGCATCTCCGAAAGCGCCTTTTTTTTTGAAAAAATTGTCTTATTTCGGAAGTTCATTTCCGAAAACAGCATTTCGGAAGTTCATTTCCGAAATACTGCGCGTTTTGCAGATTAAGCAAAACAGCCCCCTCCCCCTAATCATTTACCCTAATCTTCTTCCAAACTCAACCCCAAGAGATTTTTGTGCAAACCAGTTCCAAGCTACCTCAAAGGCTCCATCTACTTGCTCTATTACATTAATTAATATTCTGATTTCTGACCCGGTTGCTATTGCCGACACCACGGTGAATTACTTCAAAACTCTTTTTTCCACTAATGTTTCTGTTTTGCAGGAGTTTACTATGGTGGATGATACCATTCCAGTTATGGTGGATGATAGCATGAATGCAATTCTTACCATGATTCCCTCAACTGCTGAAATTACTGCCGCTGTTTTTGCTCTTAATAAAGATAGCGCGCCTGGTCCGGACGGTTTCGGTGCTGTCTTTTATCAAACTTTCTGGGATATTATAAAGGTGGATGTCATTAATGCAGTTCTTCAATTCTTCAGTTCTGGATGGATTCTCCCGGGATTTAATTCCAACACTATTGTGCTCATGCCTAAAATCAAGGGAGCTGATTCTTTAGATCAATTCCGGCCTATTGCTTTATCAAATTTCAAGTTTAAAATTATAACGAAGATTCTCGCAGACAGGCTTGCTACTATTCTTCCAAATCTGATCTCTACAGAGCAGCGTGGTTTTATTCAAGGTAGGCACATTCATGATTGTATTGGGTTAGCCTCTGAAGCAATAAATTTGCTTGACTCTAAAGTTTGGTGCGGTAATTTGGCGTTGAAGGTGGATATATCAAAGGCCTTCGATACTCTAAATTGGCAATTTATTTTAAAGGTGTTTCATAATTTTGGTTTTAATAATAAGTTCTGCATGTGGATTAGTAGCATTCTCCATTCAGCTCATATGTTAGTCAATATTAATGGTGTGTTGCACGGTTATTTCTCTTGTACGCGAGGCGTCCGGCAAGGTGATCCGCTATCTCCGCTTTTGTTTTGTATAGCAGAAGATGTCTTAAGTAGGAAGATTTCTCATCTGGTTGATGCTAAAAAACTAGAGCTTATATCTGGGTCTAAAAAGTTGGTTGTGCCTTCTCACATTTTGTATGCGGACGATGTCTTCATTTTCTGCAAAGGGAAAATTTCTAACATCAAATGTCTCATTTCCTTGTTCCAAGAGTATGCAACTATTTCTGGACAGGTGGTAAATTGCAACAAATCTTTCATTTTTGGTGGTTCCATGTCATCGTCCCGGCTGAACATTCTAGCATGGATGTCCGGCTTCAATAAAGGGTCCACTCCTTTCAATTACCTTGGTGTACCCATCTTCAAAGGCAAGCCTAAGAGTGTTTTCTTGCAGCCTATTACCGACAAAGTCATTAATAAGCTGGCTTCTTGGAAAGGTTCTTTGCTTTCCTTTGCAGGTAGAGTGGAGCTGGTTAAGTCCACAATTCAAAGTATGCTTACTCATAGTATGTCCATTTATTCTTGGCCTTTATCGCTTATTCGGGAGATTGAGCGAGCGGTGAAGAGATTTATTTGGAGTGGAGACACTACTAAAAGTAAGGTGATTACAGTAGCTTGGAAGCATATTTGTAAACCTTTAGATGAAGGTGGTATTGGGCTTAGATCTTTAACCTCCATAAACGAAGCTTCTAATTTGAAGCTTGCGTGGGATCTCATTTCCTCCACTGATGATTGGGCTGCTCTTCTTAGGAAAAGAATTTTTAGGAATAACAATATCATAAAGCATCACATCTTTTCCTCCATCTGGACTAGTGTTAAACATGAAATGCCTACTGTTTTGGATAGTTCCTCTTGGTGTGTCGGTGACGGAAATTCTATTAGTCTTTGGTATGACAATTGGTGCGGTTCTCCGCTTGCTCTTGACGTCGATGCCCCTCTGATGATAGAGGATCATAAAGTCAACTCAATTCTTATTAATGGTATTTGGGATTTCTCTAAGTCGGTAACCCCTATCCCGTTTTCTATTCAGGAGAGGATCAAAAAATGTCACATTCCTATTGATTTTCGGCCAGATAAAAGAATTTGGTGCTCCTCAATTACTGGTGATTTGTCTTTGAAGCTTGCTTATGATTTTAAACGGGTTAAAGGTTTCCGTAATGAGTGGTGGAGATGGATTTGGTCTCTTTCGATTCCTCCGTCCAAATCTTCTTTAGTATGGCGTTTGATTCACAATAAGTTGCCAACAGATGAGCAATGGAAGAAAAGGTTGTTCTCTTTCCCATCTCGATGTCATCTTTGCAAAAAAGCTGAGGAATCTGATTCTCATTTGTTTTTCGAGTGCGATTATGCTTCTAAACTTTGGACTTGGTTGGTGAATATGCTTAACCTCAATTCCGTGATTCAAAGTTGGTCGGATGTTTGGCGGTTTTGTGGTTTTTCGGGGTCCGAGCATCGTAAAAGTCTCTTTAAAGTGGCTTTTATCCATTTCCTTAATTCCATTTGGCTGGCTAGAAATCAGGTGAAGTTTAATGATTGTTTAATTCATGTTGATTCCTCCATCTCCTATATTTTGGCTTCTGTTTCTACGGTTGAGATCAAGGTTACATCTCCCCAGTTAGATATTCAGGATTTTGTTCTTATTAAAAGCTTTAAGGTGACTATTCGTCCTCCGAAAGCTCCTAATATTATGGAGGTGATTTGGCAGCCCCCCTAGTAATTTCATTAAATTGAATTGTGATGGCGCTTCTATTTCTACCTCGGGTTTGTCGGCTTGTGGTGGCATTGCTAGGAACAATGATGGGGTTTTTTTGGGAGCGTTTGCTTCTTTTTTGGGCGTGGGGAATTCTCTCATTGCCGAACTCTCGGGTGCTATGACAGCAATTGAGTTCTCTTATGAGAAGAATTGGCACAATATTTGGTTGGAAACTGATTCGACAGCAGTGGTTAAAGCCTTCAAGCATCCTTTTAAGGTTCCGTGGCAAATTAGAAATAGATGGTTTAACTGTATTAAGTTAGTTTCTAACTGGAATTTCATAGTCTCTCACATTTATAGAGAAGGGAACAGTTGTGCAGACGCCCTTGCTAATTTAGGATTAACTCTTTCTGATGCTACTTATTTTGACTCTATTCCTTTGTTTCTTAGGGCTGATTTTGTTAAGAATGGGCTTGGTTTGCCATTCTTTAGATTTGGTTGATGTTGAGAGGATATTGGTATAGTCCCCCCTCTCTTTTTGTACTGTTTTTTCTCTGCAATACAGCCCCTTATTTAAAAAAAAATCATTATCATCCGTTTGCATTATTTTTTATGTGGTTAAAATAAAAGTCAAATTTCTTCTAACATTTGACGTCTATGATTAATTGACTGTATAAAAATCCTGTTACACTGTCGGTGCATTTTAATTAAATTCTTCATTTAATATATGTAAGAGGATTTTAAAAAATAATAATTAAATATTTTTTGATGGACAATGTTTGTTCCAAAAGAAGAAGCTTCCATCTTATATAATTATTAACTTAATTTTTAAATTATGAGATATTTTTTAGTTTGACTCTAAAATAATAATTTCCCTTCGTTCAAACAAGAACATTTTCAGTCAAGATTCAAACTACAAGAAAATCAAAGTTATACAATTTCCACAAGTGGAATACATACTTTTTTTTCATAAATAAATAGTACTCCTGAAAAGGAATTTATTAAAAACAAAGTGATTAAAACAAGAATAAAAATTAATAATTAAAATTGGGTTAATACTACTTTACCCCTCTGTTATATAGGCGAGATTCGGTTTACCCCCTCTAAAAAAAACATTTATTGGACAAACCTTGCAAAATAAAGATTCCATCAAATTTGACCCGATCAATTTTTTTGGCCAAGATTCTTAGAATCTTGCCTACATGACATTTTTGGTAGTGCTGATTGTACATCACATAAGCAATGTGGCACAGTCAGCACTGCTACGTGGAATTTATTTATTTAAAAAAAAATTTATTGATTTTTTTTAATGTTTTTTTAAAAAAAATTTATTGATTTTTTTTTAATTTTTTTTGTTGATTTTTTTAGTTTTTTTTATTATTTTTTTTAAAAAAATTTTAATATTTTTCCAATTTTTAAAATTTAATATTTTTTTAAATTATTATTTAAAATTTATTTTTATTATATATAAATTCGCAGGTATTTTCAAATCCGTAGGTAAATTCGCAGGTATTGTCAAATTCGCAGGTAAATCCGCATGTATTTTTAAAGGTAAATCCGTAGGTAATTTTAAATTCGTAGGTAAATCCGCAAGTAAATCCGTATGTAAATCCGCAGGTATTATCAAATCCGTAGGTAAATCCGCAGGTATTTTTAAATTCGTAGGTAAATCCGCAGGTATTGTCAAATTCGTAGGTAAATCCGCAGGTAAATTCGCAGGTATTGTCAAATTCGCAGGTATTTTTAAGGTAAATCCCCAGGTATTGTCAAATTTGTAGGTAAATCCGCAGGTATTGTCAAATTCGTAGGTAAATCCGCAGGTAAATTCGCAGGTATTGTCAAATTCGCAGGTATTTTTAAAGGTAAATCCCCAGGTATTGTCAAATTTGTAGGTAAATCCGCAGGTATTGTCAAATTCGCAGGTATTTTTAAAGGTAAATCCTCAGGTATTGTCAAATTTGTAGGTAAATCCGCAGGTATTGTCAAATCCGTAGGTGAATCCGCAGGTATTTTTAAATCCGTAGGTAAATCCGCGGGTATTGTCAAATTCGTATGTAAATCCGCAGGTACTGTCAAATATTTTTTTTTTTAAAATTTTAAAAAAAATCAACAAAAAAATATTAATTTTTAAAAATAAAAAAAAAAAATCAATAAAGAAATTTTTAAAAAAAAAATTAAATTTCACGTGGCAGTGCTGACTGTGCCACATTGCTTATGTGTCGTACAGTCAACACTACAAAAAATGCCATGTAGGCAAGATTCTAAGAATCTTGGTCAAAAAAATTGATCAGGGTCAAATTTGATAGAATCTTTATTTTACAAGGTTTGTCCAATAAGTTTTTTTTTAGAGGAGGTAAACCGAATCTCGCCTATATGGTAGGGAGGTAAAGTAGTATTAATCCATTAAAATTCTAAGGATTATATATAATGGCAAGTGGCAACAGTTTGAACTAGTTACGACATGCTGACGTGGTAGTGCGTGTAGTAACAGGTACGAGGTGCGCGTGGGAAGAAGATATAGGTGCGAGGTAGTTGTCAATAGTTTCGTAATACCGTACGTCCGTACAAAGGACAGGCGACCGACCCACTTGCTTGTTTTAATGAGTCACGGCAAAAACAGCATCCACTCTTTCTGACAAGGATTTCCATGAATTTGTTCATGACCCCACTAGTAATCTTTTCTCAATGTTTCTATCAACATGTTACTGTTACTTTTACTGTTAGGGATTTATTTATTTATACCTACGTTGATCAACTTGCAAATGGAACTATTATATAGGGACCGTCTATTAGAGGTTTTATGAAAGAAAATTTATTTATTTTTAATTTAGTGAATTATAAATGTATCTAGTATATTATATATAGACTAAATACGTATGTAAGTAAACTTTATAAATAGAAAGGAAGAAAAATATTATTAAATTATATTTTATTATATAATATTCGTGTAGTTGTTTTGACGAATCGTTAGTTGGTTTAGTGGTGATTGGCGCTGAATTGGTAATGAGGATCACGGTTCGATCCCCGCAGCTGCAATTGGGAGGGGGCTGGAACCACTTGATGCCAGAAATGACCCCTGAATCGGACTATACTGGTGGTGATAAACAATTTATAATTGTGTAGGGCTATTTGAGAATTTATGGTATTTAACAATTTATAATTGTGTAGGGCTATTTGAGAATATTTCCTGAGTATTTCTCAGCGAGGGTCCTTCTGTGAAGGTCAAGCATTCATATTGCCTCTAAGGGCGGTAAAGATCCTTCACTAAAGGTCCAACATTCATTTATTCTCGAAGGGAAACAAGAATCCTTCAATGATTATACAACATTCAATTTTTCTCTGAGGGCAGAAGGATCCTTTAGTGATAGTTCTACACTCTTATTTTCTCTGAGGGCGCTAAGGATCCTTCAGTGAATGTCTAACATTCATATTTTCTCTTAAGATGACAAGGATCATTTAGTGAAGGTTCATCATTCATATTTCTTCTAAGGGCACAAGAATCATTAAGTGAGGCCTAACATTTATACTACTTCTAAAGACACCGGGAATCCTCTAGTGAAGGTCGAACATTCATATTGTCTTTGGGGGCGATAAGGATCCTTCAGAGGTCTAACATTCATATAACCTTTGAGGGCGAAAAAGACCCTTCAGTGAAGTTCCATCATTCAAATTGCCTTTGAGGATGATAAGAATCTTTCACTGAAGGTCCATTATTCATATTGCCTTTCAAGAAGACATGAATCCTTTAGCGAAAGTTCAACATTCATATTACCTCTAAGTTCGACGGAATCCTTCAATAAAAGTTCAATATTCATATTGCCTCTAAGAACGACGATGATCATTCAATGAAGATCCAACAATCATATACATTTAAATCATGACATCAGATAACTAAGAAGATAAAGCGTCTCATTAAAAAACTTCACCCTTATAAGTAAAAGAGTATGACCCTACCTTTAACATTAAAATACTAGTTTTTGAAAGTTTTTATATTGGCGGGCTATAGCTTCCTGCCTTAAACAACTCGTTGTTTGTCTAACACAAGATCAAATTTGACCATCTAAAATTAATTATCATTATCACGAATATCAAAGCCTAATGAGTCTACAAACTTTTAGAGTTGTTTCTTCATAGGAGACAACTTCTCTACCCATCACAAAAAATTGGGTAGTGTACCTTCCACCAATCACACTGTAACATTTAATTTAATTTAATTTAATTAATTATTGAATTGTATACTTTTTGGTTGTTTCCAAAATATTTTACACTAAGGATAACTCTACCCAACTTTTTGTGTTGGGTAGATAAGAATTCACCTTCTTCATGACTTGATGCTCCAATATTTTCCCAAAAATTTCACCACGATTACATCCTTCTATGTGAAATACATTTCTTAACACACTTTTCATCCAGATAAACCTTTGATACTAAGCGATTAATCTTAATACAAACAAGTTTTTGAGCAATTAGATCATTTTTTCCTAGACAAGGGTATAAGTTGTTTTTCCTCTAACTGCTTGCCGCGAAAAGAGGCATAATCTTCTTTTTCTATTAGGTGGTTTTCGTGTATCATGAATAACATGGTTGTTCACAAGAGTAAAGAAAACCATGGTTGTGTCAATGTTTTTAATTCTTACCGGATATATTAAATTGAATATTTACAAATTGTTTAACACAATAATATCTTAAAATTGCCATGTGTTCTAAAATCTAGTAGCCAAGTTGTTGTCACTACTTGGGTTGTTAGGAGTGTACTCAGACAAAGAGTAAGAGTAATATATATTACTTTTCCAACATTTTGTCACTATACCGAATATAACTTGTGCTACTTATTAGCATAGGAGTTTGATTCAACAATATAGTTAGGTATATCATAGTTAGGTCAAGTCTGATACACAGTTACCAGATAATTAAATGTGGTAGTTGTCCTTTTATCATAAAAAAATTAAAAAAAGCAAAAAAGAGAAAATAATAAAAAGAAAGTATAACCTCTTTCACTTAAGTGTGCAGTTTTGAGAGGATCGTATCACATTCTTTTTCGTGGGTCATCTTTATCATTTTCGCCATCATATTTTTCATCATCATCGCCAATCGCCAGTGTCAATAGCATCATCATTGTCATTGGTGGTATATAATGAACTTGAAGTTCAAGTTAGTTTTATTGAGCTCTACGGTAGGTAGGAACAAATTATACTATCTAAAACTAACCCAAATTGCTGCACAAACTCTGTTAGAGAAATTCTTTATATAGTTTTATATTTTTGGTAAGGAGCTTTTGTTCGTATCTTGCTTATCAACACTTTTGTACTTAAACATTGTGTAATATGCTTATTAGAAGCATCTTGTGTCATACCCTAAATTTGTCCATCCCGTTTCAAAAAGTCAAATAATCTTAAAATTGGATTTCAAATTTATTTGGTTTATTTTCACAAACATTTTTGGTTTTTAAGTTTCTTTGGTTTATTTACACAAACATCTTGGGTTTTATAAATATTCGTTTTCAAGTCTATTTAAAAATATGATGGTTTACTTAAAACTATTTATATTTTAAAAAATAGCAAATGTTTGCTCGTCCTTTTATACTTTCAACTGGTTTCCTATTTCGAATTAATAAACATAGCACAATTGGTAAGGGAACATAGTTTGTAAGTACAATGTATCGCACATTTTTTGATTTGGTTTTTGTTACTAATTTTATTTCCTTTTTCAAAATCAAAGTTTGGACTTTTTTTGGTGTGAGCATTTTCCTTATTTCGCACTTTAACCTAATGCACGAAAACATACTATCTCTCTCACACACGCACTTGGGTTCTTGTTTGTTTATAATTTTCTTGGTATTATCTTTTAGGTTTTAGCAATTAGTGTTATCTTTTAGTTTTTTTTTTGCCGATGATTTCTACATCATACCTCCCTTTATTTTTTCCATTGGTTTTCGATGTTAAACTATTTTTATTTGGTTTTGGTGTTAAAATTGTTTTTGGCCGATGATTTAATATCAGACCACTCTTCGTTTTCAGTTTTCAAAACTTTATTTTTGGCCAATAATGACACACGAGGCCTTCCCTTTTCCTTTATATCTTGTTGTTGCTACACTTTGATTTTAGTTTTCAAGATTATAATCTAATTTTCCAAACCCTTGGATTTTACCCTTTGTCTAAATTATCTACTGACCCGAATTTCATTATTTAAAGGTTTTTCCCTTATTTTTCCTTTAAAAATAAAATTAAGGTGACGACTCTCTATTTAAACGTAAATTTTAAAGTAGGTTGCTACATATTGTAATATAAACTTGTAACCATCTTGGTTGATTGTTTCCTTGGGGGACTAGGTGCTAGTCAGAAGCCCTGAAAAGACTGTGGTTGCAGTCATAGTGGTTTCACGATAAGGATCAACGGAACTTGTTGGGGTTGTCAACAAGGTTGATCGGAGCTTATTGTGGTTGTTTCTTTGAGAAGGCTAGGTGCTAGTCAGAAGTCTCAAGAAGGCATTGATTGCGGTCAGTGTGGTTGTCTGTAATCAGTTTGGTTATAGTGATTTAAGTCCTTATTGAGAAGGCAAAATCACCTTGGCGGGTGAACTGGAGTAACTTCGTTAACAGTGAACTAGAATAAAAATAATTGTGTCAATATATTTTTATTCACTTGTTAATCTTGCTTTTTGAGTTGCAAAAAGATTATATTTGGTGCAACCCAATTCCATCACCCACTTTCTTGTGTTTCTCGCACCTTCAATTGGTATGAGAGCTCTGGTTCTGGTTTTATACACTTAACCGTTTCAGATAAAGATCTAGATAAGTTTCAGAAACACTATGGTTGATCCTACCCCACCACCTTCTATTATAGTTTTAAATGAAAGCCACACTGCTAAACCTCCCATCTTTGATGGTGAAAAGTTTGAATATTGGAAAGACAGATTGAAAAGTTTCTTTCTAAGTCTCGACTTTAATCTCCGGGATATGGTGGTATAAGGCTACGAACATCCCACAGATGGAAATGGAAAGCAGCTTGAAGGAAAAGCTATGATTGATAAATAGAAAAAGGATCGTAAGAATCATCATAAGGCAAGAATCTTTTGTTGAATGTTATTTCTTACACTGAGTATGAGAAGATCACAAATAAATACTCAGCTAAGTCTATATTTGACTCTCTTAGAATGACTCATGAAGCCAATGATTAAGTTCAAGAAACCAAGGCGCTGGCCTTGATTCAGAAGTATGAAGCTTTCAAAATGGAAGATGATAAAATAGTTGAGACGATGTTCTCAAGGTTTCAAACCTTAGTTGCAGGACTGAAAGTTATGAACAAAGAATATTCAACCTCAGATCATGTGAAGAAAATTATCAGAAGCTTGCCATATAAATGGAGGCCTATGGTAACTGCGCTCAAGCTTGCAAAGGATCTGAACAACACTTCTCTAGAGGAACTAGTGAGTTCCCTAAGAAGTCATAAAATTGAGTTGGAACAAGATGAACCTTAGAAGAGGGTAAAATCTATTATGCTCAAATGTGTTAGAAGTTCCGAGAAGTCTAAATCTCTTTAAGCCAAAGAGATCGAGGATTTTGAAGAAAATTCTGATGGAATCGAAGATGAGTTGTCTCTGTTGTCCATAAGGGTTAACTGTCTCTAGAAGAGAAATTAAGGCAACAAGTTCAGAAGTACTAGAAGGACTGATGGTCGCTTCAAGTCTACTTCTGGCCAAAGGAAGTCTTATGACAAGGAAGTCATTTGTTATGAATGCAACGAGCTAGGACACCTCAAGTACAATTGTCCTGAACTATAGAAGGACAAGTCCAAGAAGAAAGCTCTCAAAAGAAAGAAGAAAAGGATGATAACAACTTGGGAAGACTCTAACTCATCAGAAGATGAGTCTGTAGAAGATCAGGCGTATACTAATTTGATTGTATTTACAAAATAGAAAATATTCACCGTCGAAGAATTCATCATCTTCACCACTGGAAGATTGCAATTTTTCATATCACTTATCAACATACATTTGATTGTTTATATCCTTTTCTACAATTTTGTAATACATACTTTTAAAAAGACACTAATCAGCTATATCTATTTAGAGATAAACTCTTAGAGCAATATAAATTATTGATAAGGTGGGGTAGTAGTTGACATCCATGGTCTATGGAGACAGTTATGAAAATGTTTTAGTTTTACATCAATAATTCATGTTTTCCAACACACCAATAGAAGGACATCAATAATTCATGTTCATAGTAACAATAATCTGTCTTTATTTCCGGCTAATTATTAGGGACACTCCTAATTCTTTAAAGCAAATTTTAAAAATACCATTTCATATGAACAAGACATATAGATACCAAATATGACCCACTTGCTACAACTGGGCCTAGACTGTACAAAATTCCCTATACATATGACACGAAAAAATTGGTTTTTTGTTCCCATACTTATTTACTTAGCAACTTCCCCCTGTCTCATGTTTATTGCCTTTGCCCTACAATCACAGGACTCTAATTAAGAGTGATGCTTCCATGTAGGACCCTTATATATGCAGGCTTCTTAAATGTTTGTTTTGATGTTACAAAATGGTTAGGCTTTCAAATCACGGTTAGCAAATTGGTATAAGTATCGACAAATGGGCAGGAATAGACTTCAAAATAGTTGTTTGATTATGGAATAATTTCTCAAGTGATGGGACTAAACGATCTTTACTCAACAATAAAAAAAAACTTGGCAGCCAATTATTATTATCTCAGTTATTAATGCATGTCGAATCAATTTGGAGATCTCGTTCTAACTTAAAAAATGAGTTTAAGTTTAAAGGAAATATAATCATAATAATTAAAAATAATATATATATATATATATATATATATATATATATATATATATATATATATATATATATATATATATATATATATATATATATATATATATATGTATATATATGTATATATATAATATAATATAATTATTTTGACTTTTTAATTAATTTACTTTTATGTATTGGATTTTTATCTTGGTATTTATTTATTTATTGATTTTTAATATAATATTTTTTTATATCTATTAATATTAATATTACAAAAATTAATCCTTTTAAAATTTTGAGCTTTCTAAATTTTGGAATTATGTGTGGTAGAGGTTGTTGCTTCTCTACAGGACCAACCATGTTAATTACACAAAAATTACTAGCATGTTAATTGATTTCTGATATGTTATTATTATTATTATTATTATTATTATTATTATTATTATTATTATTATTATTATTATTATTATTATTATTATTATTATTATTATTATTATTATTATTATTATTATTATTATTATTATTTTTAGGAGTTAAAATGAAGTATTATACCATATACCAAGAAACATAAGCATACTTTCATTTTTTTCAAAAATATTTATTTTACCCACGTATGTATATAAAGAGTGAGATGAGAAGTAATTAGGAAATTTAAGAAAAAAAAAAGGTCGAACTTGAGAGTTAGAGTTAGGAATTTATGTTTTCTCTTGTTAATTTCAGAAAAATAGTGATTCAGAATTGATTAACTGTTGAAGCAGACTAATTTTTAGATACGAGGTTTGTGAGACATAGTGCTATACTTTAACTATTCAAATTGTCTAAAAAAATTTGAAGAGGGAGATATCGTTTTCACACCGCACTAGGTTTTTAAGTATTTTTTGTCTTCTCATCCTAGAACTGTGAAGAAAATTCTCATACATGCCACCTATGCTTGATGTGATCAACAAATTGGAGAAATCAAAAGTTTAGTAAAATTATTGCTATGCTAGAGCTTGAAAGAAAACCTAATCCGCGTGGGCTCCAGCGAAGACCACCGATAGGAAAACCTTTCATACTCAGATCTTCTTCCTAAAATGGCTCTTATGCCTCTATACCAACATCAAGCACACAAAAAAGATCCTTTTCACAGGGTCTTCAAAATATGTGCGACATACCAGCTTCTAATTTTGCCAAGTCTTGCATCAAAAGAAATCGTCTCTCGATCAAGATACTTAAAAAGGCTTATAGAGCGGGACTCGAATGCTACATGAATAATTTACATAGGATATTGATCAATAGTAAAGGTAACATATTATTGAAGGCATCAAAATTATGTGACAAACTCATGAAATTGTGGAGTCTAATAACTGACTAAAGTTTAACTCCTTTGGGACGTAGCTATTTTGAATTTTATTCAAATCAAGGGAGGATCTCAGCAAAATTTGGAGTCTAAAGACACAGAATGTTAAGCCCACAATCATGTGCATGTTTGTTTAGGTGCCGGGACTTAGACTTGAAAATTTGAAGATTACACATGCTCATGTGTGGCTAAGGATGTATGGTTCGCCCTTAAAGTATTGGGAACCAAATACCTTATTTACAATTGATTATGGTATCAATACTCATTTAGAATTTTGTTCGGTGAAAATATGGATACAAAGAGGCTTAGAGGGGGGGGGGGGGGGGTTTGAATAGACCCTTATCCCTTTAAGACAATTTTCAAAAACATTTTGGGTCCTATATACGAAATTAGAGATTTTAAGAAGCACGGAAGAAAAATACAAAAATAAGAGAGTTTGGAAGCATCTTAGTGAAATAAACCTAGTGAAATAAGACATGATGTTGCTAAATGCTTGATTGCTTCAATCATAAGACAATCACAAGATAATCAAAGTCGTTTTAGACAAAGCGATTTGAAAACTCTTTACATAGATGTTCTTTCAAGACATAATTGGATTCATGATACTTCAATAAGATTGACACACTACAAAGATAAGCTTATACATTAAATCTTTATAAGCAACGTTTATTATATATGGCATACAATCAGTGTAAAAATGTACTAATGCACTAGAAAAATTAATGAATACTAGAAAATAACAGAGACAAGGGAAGAAGAAAAGATACACAAAGATATATAGTGGTTCGGCGTTCGTTCTCATTTTTCCTACTTCATTCTTCAATGGCGCTGAAAACCATTGGAAAATAATCATGATCTTCCACTATTTTGATAAGTCTGATTAAGGGCATTTTGGTTACAACGAACTATCAAACGGTAATTCTCTATGTTGATGCAGACACTCAACTGCTAACAAAAACAAGATCTCTAAAAGATCTTGATCCAATAACCTTGATATCCACAATAATCTTGCTTAAATTATTCGTATGTGGCAATCCACCTGATCCCACTGATCTCTTGTCTGAGTGTTTTCCATTATCTAAGTGTTGACTTGACAACTCCCAATTTTGTATGTGAGAAATCTTTCTCCAACTCCACCAAATATGTACAACTTCCATCTCTATATTACGAATAGGTGATACTTGATCTTGCCAAAGTCATCCTTGGAGTATAATGAAACTCTCTTCTTGATGAATAACAAAAAATTCCAAACCGCATTCAAGAAGTGATATATGCACATGTAACAAACCTCAAACTTCACACAAAAACATTTGATACCCTAATGTACTACTAGTCTCCCTCAATACTCAATCTTTAGATATGAAGGTCCTAAACAATGTAAAAAAGACTAAGGATGAAGATGATGAACAATGCCAAGATATCTCACAAACACTCTAAAAACACAAGGTGTTAGTCAAGGGTTTACACTTTAACACCCTAATTTCCCCGGCGTTTATTAATATAAAATCAGAGAAAAAATTTCAAAATAATAAACATCCAATTAGACATGATGACAAATAGATGACATTTATTCAGATAATAGGGAGTTCATAAGACTCCAAACAAATCGTCAAAGACAACATCAAAATAAACTAAGTGTTCACCCCACCAAGTGTAACGTATCAGAGCATGACATCGACTCGACAAATTCAAAAGGAAGAGAAACATCTTCCAAGCTACTTCTCTAGCTGACTAATCCTGATTACTGGCACGTTACCCATGTGGAGGCAACATTCAAACAGAAGGGGTGAGATATCTCAACAATATAAAATAATATATAATAATAAGTATATAGCAAGATCATCATGCATAGTCATACATTCCACATCTCATACATATCAACAATGAAGGTTCTCTGATGGTTGGCATGCATTTTGCTAAAACATACTAAGGAAGATCGTGTTGAAAGAAATTCAAGATGACTTAGCTTTCAGACTTCAACATGTCGAACAAGATGTCATAACATTCTGGCATGACATCCTAACTGCAGAAGCTGATCTGGCAAGTGAATCAGGCGTTTTTAATTGCTACAAGAATCTTATGTTTCAGCTCAAAATATTTAGAGAAATCAATTAGCTGATATTTTTACCAAGATTGATTCAATCAAGAGATTTCCACACGTTCTATTATTGGAGACAATATATGAAAGGTTGGATTGAAGACCTATTTTCTTGGAGAACAAGTAGCAGATTTTTGGCATCCTCATTGCTACGATTTGAAGCCTAGTCCAGTCGAAGATATATCTATAAATATAAGGGTTGTAACATAGTTTTAGGTTGAACTGATATTATATGTTTTAGGGTTTTAGGAATCCTTATTTTTCTGTAAGTTCCATATGTGTACATTCACAAACCTGTAGGTGTTGAATGTTGTTTGATCTCCAAAGCTTTTAAACAAGGAGAGTATTTCATCCTCGTAAGCGTTTAAGCATTGAGGAGTGGTTGTCTTGGAAGTGTGTCTTCCGATTTTCTTTGTTCTTTTATTTTTTCACAGGGATTTGTGATTGAGGGGATTTGAGGAGGGCCTCATACCTAGGTGAGTCTTAGGTAGAAGTCATAGGAATGGTAGTGATTAAGTGAGAAGTGTAAACTGGGACTGTTTAGCTTCGAATTGATACTATCGTATATTGATTTCATTCTTGCTTGGTAGCCCCCAGAGTAGGAAGGACTATTCCGAACTAAGTAAATATACCGCTATGTTCTTTACTTTCTGCACGTTTATTATCGCTACTATCAAACTTATTCATAACTGATAAAGTGCTCAGATATTGTGTCGTGACATCTCATATCTGGTACCTAAATTTCAATTGGTATCAGAGCAGGCACTATGATCTACATCTGAGTGAGATCTAGGGAGGTTACTTTCTGGTGCAATGGACAAGGAAGTTGGATTTTTGAACATACCACCTGTTCTAGATGGAAGTAATTATGACTATTGGAAACCTCGCATGGTGGCCTTCTTGAAATCCATAGATATGCGGGTTTGGGCGACAGTTTTGAAAGCATGGAAACATCCAGTTATTGTGGGAGCACACAAGCAACCCATGAATGTGCTAAAGCCTGAGGTTGACTGGGACAAAGAACAAGATGAACTTGCGCTTGCCAATTCTAAGGCTCTGAATGCCATATTCAATGGAATTGACAAGAACATCTTTAGGCTGGTAAACACATGTGAAGTAGCCAAAGATGCATGGGAGATCCTTAGAATATCACATGAAGGCACCTCTAAAGTAAAGATGTCAAGACTCCAGCTGTTAACCAATCAATTTGAGAATCTAAGGATGAAAGAGGATGAAAGCATTCATGACTTTCACATGAATTTTCTGGAGATAGAAAACGCGTCTAGTGCACTGAGAGAAAAGATTCCTGAAGAAAAACTGGTGAGAAAGATGCTTAGGTCTCTTCCCAAAAGATTTGACATGAAGGTGAGTGTTATTGAAGAAGCTCGAGACATCAATTGGATGAGATTGGATGACATAGTAGGATCTCTTCAAACATTTGAGTTAAGCATCAATGATAGACAATTTAGTAGGGTAGTGAAGAAGTTGGGCAGATGCTGCCAATACTGAAGTTGGTATAGAGGAATGTGATGTGGATTCAGATGAAGGGATTTCCAATGCTATAGTCTTGCTTGGAAGACAATTTAGTAGGTTAGTGAAGCAGATGGGAAGAAATTCAAGATCAAATGTCAAGGACATCCTATCTGACACCCAGAAGTCAAATGACCTTGAGAGAAAAATAATTGAAGAAAAAGGGTAGCCCATAAATGTGCCAAAATGCTAAATAATGGGTCTGATGTTCTAAAGGAAATTCCTCAAAGAAAAAGGGTAGCTGGAAACATGAGTGCTGTTGATCTCAAGAAGGAGGTAGAAGTTACTTCAGACCTTAGCGACCAAAAAAGTGTGGCACAAATGTCTAGTAAAATGTCTCAACACTTGGACAAGAGGAGCATTAGTCACACTACAATAAACTCCCAGCACCAGAGGCTACAACATTTGGACATACAAGGTCGTTCTGTTTTAGGCTGTACGAATTTCCTAAATCTACTTATCCCTTTAAATACAAGAAGACCAGTGGCTACAACAAGAAGATGTCATAGTGGACATCTAAGAGTGTGTTTTCTAGTCTTATTGCTCATACCTCTCTTAGAGTTTCCACCAAAGAGGACTGGTATTTCGACAGCGGCTGTTCAAGACATATGACACGTGTCAAGAACTTACTGGTGGATGTCAAACCTCACTCCTCCAGCTATGTCACTTTTGGTGATGGAGCCAAAGGTGAAATCAAAGGGATTGGAAATTTGGAATACGTAGGAATTCCCAACCTTAATAACATATTGCTTGTGAAAGGGTTTACAGTCAATCTAATTAGCATAAGTCAACTATGTGATCAAGGCTACAAATTAAATTTAACCAAGTCTGAGTGCCTTGTCACTGACAAGACGAGTGAGGTTATCATGAAAGGAGTCAGGTCTAAGGATAACTGTTACTTATGGAATCCTCAAGAATTGAGTCACTCCTCCACTTGTACTCTTGGCAAGGAAGATGATGTTAAGACACAACATCAAAAACCGGGACACCTACATCTGAAGGGCAGACAGATAATCATTTCAATAAAAGCTGTGAGAGGGATTCCCAAGCTTAAAAAGAAGAAGGCGAAATATGTGGTGAATGCCAGGTTGGAAAACAGACTAGGACATCACATCAGAAAGTTCAACATCTTACCACATCAAGGGTACTTGAACTTCTTCACATGGATTTGATGGGGCCTATGCATATTGAAAGTCTTGGTGGAAAGAAATATGCATATGTAATTGTTGATGACTACTCCAGATACACCTGGATCATTTTCTTAAGAGACACGTCAGAAGTCTTTGATGATTTCAAGTATTTATGTCAAAAGCTTCCAAGAGAAAAAGGGAGAAATGTCATTAGAATCAGAAGTGACCATGGGAGGGAATTTGAGAACAATAGATTTGCTAATTTTTATTCATCTAAAGGAATCAGCCATGAATTATCTTCTCCCATTACTCCTCAACAAAATGGGACTGTTAAACGGAAGAACAAAACTTTACAAGAATCAGCCAGAGCTATGATTCATGCAAAGAAACTTCCCTATCATTTTTGGGCTGAAGCTATTAGCACTGCTTGTTATATTCGTAACAGAGTCACACTGAGAAAAGGAACTACCAATACTTTGTATGAGGTTTGGAAGGGTAGAAAACCTACTGTCAAATACTTTCATGTATTCAAAAGTAAGTGCTAAATTCTTGCTGATCGTGAACAAAGAAGAAAACTGGATCCAAAGAGTGAAAAGGGGATATTTCTAGGATACTCCTTGAACAACAGAGCCTATAGGGTTTTTAACTAGGACTAAAGTGGTGATGGAATCCATAAACATGGTCATTGACTGATGAGTTATGGATCAAGGAAATGCAGGAAGAGCTAGAAAAATTTAAAAGAAATGAAGTTTGGGATCTGGTTCCTCGTCCTGAAGGGATAAATGTCATTGGAACTAAATGGGTGTACAAGAATAAGTCTGATGAGAAAGGTGTGGTAACCAGGAATAAAGCAAGAGTAGTCGCTCAAGGGTACACACAAATCGAAGGTGTTGACTTTGATGAAACTTTTGCTCCTGTAGCTAGACTTGAATCAATCAGATTACTCTTAGGAGTAGCATGCATTCTCAAGTTTAAACTATTCCAAATTGACGTAAATAGTGTATTTCTGAACGGCTATTTACACGAGGAAGTTTATGTAGAACAACCAAAAGGATTTGTATATCCAAGTTTCCCGAACCATGTGTATAGATTGAAGAAAGATCTGTATGGGTTAAAACAGGCTCCTAGAGCATGGTATGAAAGATTGACATAATTTCTCAGTGGAAATGGTTACAGGAAGGGTGGTATTGATAAACTCTCTTTGTTAATGAAGTTGAAGGAGAAATTATGATTGATCAGATCTATGTTGATGACATTGTGTTTGGAGGAATGTCAAACAAAAATGGCCCAACTCTGTGTATAGCAGATGAAATCAGAATTTGAGATGAGTCTTGTTGGCGAACTAACTTACTTTCTTGGTCTTCAAATCAAATAGATGGAAGACTCCATCTTCCTATCTCAGAGAAAATGCCAAGAATATTGTGAAGAAAATTGAAACGGAGAATGCAAGTCACAAGAGAACACCAGCTCCTACACATCTTAAGCTGTCTAAGGACGAGAAAGGTATTAGTGTGGATCAAAGTCTGTACAGAAGCATGATAGGGAGTATACAATATCTCATAGCTAGTAGACCTAACATATCCTTTGTTGTCGGAGTATGTGCTACATATCAAGCTGAACCCAAAGTTAGCCATATTAATCAGGTGAAGAGGATCCTAAAGTACGTGAATGAAACAAGTGATTATGGTATGCTGTACACTCATGGATTTGGATATACATTAACTGGGTACTGTTATTCTGACTAGGCAGGGAGTGCTGATGATAGGAGGAGCACTTCAGGAGGATGATTCTTTCTAGGAAACAATTTAATATCCTCGTTCAGCAAGAAACAAAATTGTGTGTCTCTGCCAATGGCTGAGGATGAATATATTGCTGCAGGAAGCAGTTGTTCCCAGCTGGTCTGAATGAAACAAATGTTGATTGAATATAATGTCAAGCAAGATGTTATGACATTATTCTGTGACAACTTGAGTGCCATTAATATATCCAAAAATCCTATCCAACATAGCAGGACCAAGCACATTGATATTCGACATCACTTCATAAGAGAGCTGGTTGAAGATAAAGTTGTTACTCTAGAGCATGTAGTGACTGAGAGGCAACTGGCTGACATATTTACTAAAGCTCTTGACGCAAATCAATTTTAAGATTTGAGAGGAAAGCTCGGGCTATGCATTCATGAAGAAGTATAGCAATATTTCATGAGCCGCTAGTGGAATAGATGAAGACAATGGAGATTCTATTGTGGGTGCTTGTGCATGACTGCTGGTCATATGATTTTATTTTGTTTTGCATTTTAATTTTATTTATTTTGATATTTGTGTTTGTAAGGGTTAAATGCCCAGGATGTTTTGTTT
Source organism: Vicia villosa (assembly GCF_029867415.1). Taxonomy (NCBI): domain Eukaryota; kingdom Viridiplantae; phylum Streptophyta; class Magnoliopsida; order Fabales; family Fabaceae; genus Vicia; species Vicia villosa. Next base: position 23,857,329 of record NC_081183.1, on the reverse strand, counting down.
AGTTTTCTGAAAAAAATACACAAAGATAATAATAAAAAAAATATGATGATGATGAACGGGTACCTTGCTTAGTTCTACCACCTTTGTCACTTTGTGGCTAAAAAGGGGGAGTGGAAGTAAGTCTAGAGGAGGTTCTTGTTGTTGGTTCTTGTACGCTTGTACTGAGGGGGAGAATTTTTTTCTGCTGCTAGCTCTGATGGATGGTTTGAGGGGGAGCTGCTTCTAGTCCTATTTTTTCCGCTGGTGCATTTTTGTTGACAAGTTTACTTGGTTTTTTAGCCAAAATGTGCCAAAAGGGGAGATTGAAGGTTCTCTGATGGTTGGCATGCATTTTGCTAAAACATACCGAGGAAGATCATGTTGAAAGAAATGCAAGATGACTTAGCTTTCTAACTTTAACATGTCGAACAAGATGTCATGGCATTGAGACATGACATCCTAACTGCAGAAGCTAATCTGGCAGGTGATTCAGGCATGACATCTTGACTATAGAAGCTGATATGGCAAGTGAATTGGACTATTTTAATTGCTACAAGAATCTTATGTTTCAGCTCAGAATATTCAGAGAAATTAATTAGCTGATATTTTTACCAAGATTGATTCAATCAAGAGATTTCCACACTTTCTATTATTGGAGACAATATAGGAAAGGTTGGATTGAAGACCTATTGTCTTGGAGAACAAGTAGCAGATTTTTGGCAACCTTATTGCTGCAATTTGAAGCCCAGTCCAATCGATGATATATCTATAAATAGAAGGGCTGTAACTTAGTTTTAGGTAGAACTGATATTATATGTTTTAGGTTTTAGGAATCCTTATTTTTGTGAGAGTTCCATATGTATACATTTACAAACCTGTAGGTCTGTAATGTTGTTTGATCTCTGAAGCTTTTAAGCAAGGAGAGTATTTCATCCTCGTAAGCTTTTAAGCATCGAGGAGTGGCTGTCTTAGAAGAGTGTCTTCTGGTATTCTTTGTCCTTTTATTTTGTCACAGGGATTTGAGATTGAGGGGATTTGAGGAGTGCTTCATACCTAGGTGAGTCTTAGGTAGAAGTCATAGGAAGGGTATGTTAGAACATAGTTTGGTTCTAATTATACTTTAGTGTTTTGATGATAACAAACAAACAAATTTTGTATAAAGCAAACATCGTACTCTAATCATATGGTTCTAAATTCAGAAGATGTACCAGTACCAGCAATCAGAACTTGAAGAATCAGAACTTAACGCTAGAGAAACTTATGATACCGCACGATGCAAACATATCTACAACAGAAGTGGAAGAACAAGGCTGGACAGAAGATTATAAAGAATGATTCAAGTTAACACCGCTGAAAAGCAACTTCTAATACCGCACGCCGAAGACATATCCACAACAGAAGTTGAAGAACAAAGACTGAACAGAAGTTTACGCAGATTGATTCAAATTAAACCGTTGAAAATATAATCATTAGCAAAATGGCTACAACACTCCAAAAGCGTAATTTCCAAGGTTGACTGAAGAAGTTATCCACATGCGAATTCTTGGAGAAAGCAAAAGCAAAGACAACACGCAAAGCATTTAATGCTGAATGCAAGCTTTGGAGATAACGTTCAAAAAGTCTGAAGCTATATATATATATATATATATATATATATATATATATATATATACTCATGATCGTTTGAAGAAAAAAACAACACAACGAGCGAAATAAAAAGAAACAAGAAAGAACACACAAGAACGCTGCAACTCTGATAAATCATCAAGTGTGAAGAAAAACTCTCGGAACTAAATTATTTCATTCATATTTTGAGTTCATTATTCTGTACTTAATCTTAGTGAAATATCACAGTGGTGATTACAGATTTCTAGAAGCAAAACTATACACTATCAACTGAAGTTACGTGGTAACTAAGTTTTTGAGAGACCAATTGGGTCAGAAGTCTCAAGAAGTCTAGGACTAGTTGAGTCTTAGAGGACTGGTTAGTCACAAGCAGTTGGCTTGTGCGGGATCGTTAGTCACCAGCAGTTTGGCTCGTGCACTGTATTATGAGTCAGGCAGTTGGTCGTGCAAGTGTAATCAGGTTCTGATTACAGTGGATTAAGACCTCTGTTGAGAGAGGCAAATCGCCTTGTCAAGGGTGGACTGGAGGTAGCCTTATTGAGAAGGTGAACCAGGATAAAAATATTTGTGTTCTGATTATATTTCCTTCATAAAGTTTTTAAAACCCACTTATTCAACCCCCCCCCCCCCTTCTAAGTGTTTTCTCAACCTTCAATTGGCATTATAGCGTCTGGTTCTGGGTGCAAGCACTTAACCGTGTCAGAAAAAGATCCAGAAGGAAAACACTATGGCAAATGATTCAAACAACAACAGCTACACAAAACATCCTGTGTTCGACGGAGAAAATTTTGAATATTGGAAAGATAGGATAGAAAGTTTCTTTCTAGGACAAGATCCTGATCTATGGGATATTGTGGTAAATGGTTACAATCATCCAGAAGGTGTAGGTGAAAAGATAGCAAGGAAGAACATGGATGATAAACATGAGAAGGAATTCAAGAATCATCACAAAGCCAGAACTATCTTTCTGAGTGCTATCTCTCAGGAAGAATATGAAAAAATCACCAACCGAGATACAACACATGATATATTTGAGTTGTAACACCCCATAATTTCAGTTTATTAATTTAATTTGGATTTAAATTAAATAATTGGAGTTTAGTATTTTAATTGGATTTAATTGGAAAATGATGGAATAAAGGCTATTGGGCTTATGATGTGATGTTAGTAAAAGAGGGGTGCTATATTGGTTAGGCCCTTTACTAAGTTGTGATATCTTATTTTTTTAATTTTATTTTCATAAAATAAGAAAAAAGGAACCATTTGTGGAAAAAGGAAGAACACGTGAAAAGAGCAAGAGAAGAGAAAGAGGAAAGAACGTGAAATCGGAAGGAGAGCATTCAAGAGATTCATCGAGGTAAGGGGGGACTCTTCCTTTTAGTATCTCTTATGTGGTCTTAGGTAATAGGTAGATTGATGTATGGTTTGGTTCAATTAGATATTGGGATTGTTAGGTTAGGGTGTTATAATTGGATTGAACTGATGATAATTGTGTGAACTAATTGGTTAATAATGAGTTTTGATGATGTTTTATGGTGTATGATTGAATGTATGATGATTATATGCCTGTATGCGATGTCTGGGATCGTTTTTGGGTGAAAAGGATGTGAAATCGCAGGGTCTGTCGCAGACCTGGGGTTTGCTGAAATCGCAGGTCCGCTGAGCGGAGGTCCCAACGGAGTTCGCTTCTATTTGACGTCGCTTGAGGTCCGCTGAGTGGTGGTCTGAAGGATTTCGCTTCTGCCTTTCTCCGCTGAGCGAACCTTGCTGTGTGTGAATTTTTTCAAACTTCAAAATAACGTATCTTTTGATCCGTGTATCATTTCTTAGTGTCGTTTTGGGCGTTGTGCAAGTAATTAAATGTTTTATATGATGAATGATGAATATTGGCAGTAGCCGACTTTATTTCTTTAAAACTCGATTTAGTTACTTAATGAGGATTGAACATTGTGTGCATATAAGTTAGGTGTGACAATGTGTTTGGTATGATGATGAATTGGATGTGATTGTTATTATTATTGTGATGAATGCATGACTACTTGAATGATGTTGAAAACATGTGCATACTTATTCGGTGATGTGGTGTTGAGATGAGTTGTTCATCGTGATTCGGTGTGTCTTTAAGTATGTTATGTGTGTTTCATTCATTCATATGCATTTGACGATGGATCCAGTTGATGAGTGGATCGTTGGTGGACATATTTCCCATTGTGCGGAAATTGTGTCGGTGAGCCGTATCTCGATGAGGCGTAGATCGGTTAGGTGGATTGATTCCACGGTTTATTGGTACCACATGTATAGTGTCAGTTGTGTCATATGCATTTTATCATAACATGATCGTATGGATTTCTGTGTTATGTGTTGTAATCTATTATTGCGTGACTTAATGAATAATAGATGTGAATCTGAATTTGTATAATTGGGTGAACGGTATATTATGATGCTTGTTACTTACGAATTGCATAATATTTACTAATGGAGAATGAGACTCACCCTTACATGTTGTCATTTTCAGATTGAGGAGTAGCGGCATTAGTGCTTGGTGAGGATGACTCGTAGAGTTTATCCGTTTATGTTGGGTCGTGTCAGTCATGCTTTGATCTGTAACCCTGGGTAACGATAGTTTTTAGAGTTTTTATGAGATTACTCTATTTTAATTGGTGATGAATTGTGTTTCCATTAGTTGTATTTAACGATGTTCCTTATTCCGCTGTGTTAAACACGATTATGTTTTGGGGAATCGTTTCCTAATGAAGCATGACTTTGACCTTAGTTGATTTAAGTATTTTAAATAATTGTGGCACCCTTGTGCATATGTTTTTACTCAGATTAATTATTAAATTGCCGTGGGGTTTAGAAGGGTGTTACAGTAGTGGTATCAGAGCATAGTCGGTCGTTTGAGTCGGAGTCTTAGTGTCAGTTAATCCCTCGTATGCGATTAATGTAAGGTTGACACTATCGATACTTCTTGTTCTAATGAATATTGTTTGATATTTAGCAGAACAATGGCCGGAAGAGGTGGAAGGAACGACGATGCAATTGCTGAGGCTCTGGGCATGATTGCTGGTGTGCTGGGAGGGAATGTCAACGAAGCTAGTATTGGTGCTGACAGGCAGCTGTACAGTTTCCAAAGGAACAACCCTCCATTGTTCAAGGGCACACACGATCCTGAAGGTGCTCAGAAATGGCTTAAGGAAATCGAGAGGATTTTCAGAGTCATCGATTGTGCTGAGAACCTGAAAGTGAGGTATGGTACTCATATGTTATCCGAAGAGGCTGATGACTGGTGGATGGCTACCAGGGCTGAATTGGATGTTGATGGTGTAGCTATTTCCTGGGCTGTGTTCAGGAGAGAGTTTCTGAGGAGGTATTTTCCTGAGGACGTTCGAGGCAGGAAGGAGATTGAATTTTTGGAGCTGACTCAGTGTAATATGACAGTACCAGAGTATGCTTCGAAATTTGTTGAGTTGGCGAAGTACTACGCTCACTACAACAATGACGAGGCTAGTGAATTCTCAAAGTGCATCAAGTTTGAGAATGGTCTTCGTGATGAGATCAAGCAAGGAATTAGGTACCAGAGAATTCGGCAATTTGTAGATTTGATGGACTGTAGTAGGATCTTCGATGAGGATAACCTTAAGCTGAAGTCATCTCACTCTCGCGAGTTGGTTGACAGGAAAGGCAAGAAGCCTATGGATAGGGGTAAGCCATACGGTAGAGGAAATCCTAGAGCTGGGGATTGGAAGAGGCCTAGTGGGGGAGATTCTGGTGCTCCCATTAGATGCTACAACTGTGGTGAGACTGGGCATAGAAGGAATGAGTGCAAGAGTGGAGAGAAGAAATGCTTCAAGTATGGTAAGGCGGGTCATATTGCTTCTGATTGTAGAATAAAGATTGTGACTTGCTAAAATTGCGGCGAAGAGGGTCACATCAGTCCACACTGCACTAAACTGAAGAAGGATCAAGCTGGTGGAAAGGTCTTTGCCTTGTCTGTGTCAGAGACTACTCCAGAAGATCGTCTAATTAAAGGTACGTGTTTCATCCATGACACACCTTTAGTTGCCATTATTGATACTGGAGCGACTCATTCGTTCATTTCATTGGATTGTGCTAAACGATTGGGATTAGAAATATCTGTTATTCATGGAAGTATGGTTATTGACACTCCTACGTCGGGTTCAGTAACTACTTCTTCTGCTTGTTTGAACTGTCCTGTTGACATATTTGGTAGGAAGTTTGGAATTGACTTAGTATGCCTTCCTCTTGAACAACTTGACGTCATTTTGGGGATGAACTGGTTGCAATTTAGTCGAGTTCATATCAATTGTTTTACGAAGACGATTATCTTTCCTGAAGAGGTTAGTGTTGAGGATTTGACTATGTCAGTCAAACAGATGAATTTAGCTGTCAATGATGGAGCAGTGGTATTTATGTTGTGCTCTTCGATGGAAGTGAAAGGGGGCGATAGCACTGGTGAGCTACGGGTAGTGAATGAGTATCCGGAAGTGTTTCCAGAAGATGTTAGTGAGTTGCCACCTGAAAGAGAAGTGGAGTTCGCTATAGAATTGATTCCTGGAACTAGTCCTGTGTCGATGGCACCGTATCGCATGTCGGCATCGGAATTGGCTGAACTGAAGGAACAATTAGAGGAATTGTTGGAAAAGAAGTTTATTCGTCCTAGTGTGTCACCGTGGGGTGCGCCGGTACTGTTTGTTAAGAAGAAAGAAGGTTCAATGAGGCTATGTGTTGATTATAGACAACTGAACAAGGTGACAATCAAGAATCGATACCCTTTTCCGAGGATTGACGATTTGATGGATCAGTTGGTTGGGGCTTGTGTGTTTAGCAAGATTGATTTGAGGTCTGGATATCATCAAATTCATGTGAAGGAGGAAGATATTCAGAAGACGACATTCCGAACGAGGTATGGACATTATGAATATTCTGTTATGCCATTTGGTGTTACTAATGCACCTGGTGTTTTCATGGAGTATATGAACAGGATATTTCACCCGTATCTTGACAAGTTCGTAGTAGTGTTCATTGACGACATCCTGATTTACTCGAAGAATGATGAAGAACATGTAGATCATTTAAGTGTGGTATTGGAGTTATTGAAAGAGAAGAAGTTGTATGCGAAATTGTCTAAATGTGAATTCTGGTTGAAAGAAGTAAGTTTTCTTGGCCATGTAATTTCGAAGAACGGTATCGCAGTGGATCCTATGAAGGTGGAAGCAGTATCTCAGTGGGAGACGCCGAAGAATGCTTCAGAGATTCGTAGTTTTATTGGTCTGGCAGGTTACTATAGAAAGTTCATCGAAGGATTTTCGAAGTTGGCATTACCACTGACTAAGTTAACAAGAAAAGGACAAGTATTTTTATGGGATTCCGAATGTGAAAAAGGTTTTCAAGAATTGAAGAAAAGATTGACAAGTGCTCCGATCTTAATTTTGCCTAATCCAGAGAAGTCTTTCAATGTGTATTGTGATGCTTCACTGATGGGTTTAGGTGGTGTTTTGATATAAGATAAGCAGGTAGTGACCTATGCTTCAAGACAGTTGAAAATTCATGAAAGGAATTATCCGACTCATGATTTGGAATCGGCGGCTGTGGTGCTTGTGTTGAAGTTGTGGCGACATTATCTCTATGGTTCTCGATTTGAGGTATTCAGCGATCATAAGAGTCTGAAGTATCTCTTCGATCAGAAAGAACTTAATATGAGGCAGAGAAGATGGTTAGAATTTCTGAAGGACTATGATTTCGGTTTGAATTACCATCCTGGTAAAGCAAATGTTGTTGCTGATGCATTGAGCAGGAAGTCATTGCATATGTCTATGCTAATGGTGCGAGAATTGGATTTAATTGAGCAATTCCAAGATTTGAGTTTGGTATGCGAAAGTACTTCTAATAGCGTTAAGTTAGGGATGTTAAAGTTAACTAATAGTATCCTTGAGGAAATTAGAAACGGACAAAAATCTGACGTTGGCTTGGTAGATAAGTTGACATTGATTAACCAAGGTCGAGGAGGTGAATTCCGAATTGACGAGAATGGTGTTATAAGGTTTGGAGACCGAGTGTGTGTACCCGATGTTGCTGAAATCAGAAAGAGTATTCTGGAAGAAGGACACCGGAGTGGATTGAGCATTCATCCTGGTGTTGCACCCCAAAATTTGCCCATCTAATTTTTCTTCTAACTGGCTTAAGCTTCGCATTTCATCCGCATACATCTATTAGGTCATCTAACATCATGCATCATCAATTAATATATGGCTGAAGATCAAGGATGTTGAAATATTAGGGTTTTAAATATTCTCTACCTAAGCTTATTGAGTTTAATCAATTAAAGATGAGATTAAGGTCTCATGTCTTCAAGTTTCATCACCGATGGAATTTCTTAAGGGGAATTATTTTTGTCATCAAATCAAGAAGTTGGCAAGGATATAACATATAATTCATGGATTCTTTTTAATTAAAGCTTTATTGAAGAAACAAATGGATTAGAAAATCGTTCATTAAAGTTCAAAGTGGATTCGAGTTCAGAGGTAATCAAAGTGAATTGAAGTTCTTAAGACAATTGTGTGTTGTCAAGAGTTGATTAAAAGGATTACTCTATATTGCAATGTGGGGAAATATTTGGGAATTTAAATTGAAGCATTGAAGGAAAATCTGAAGTTCAAATATCACATGTGAAGAGTATAATACCATTACATTTTTCAAGACTATTACATCTTTACAAAACCAGTCCCTTATTACACAAAGATTTCACACCAAAGATATCAAATAAGGAAAAGAGATCGGTCCTAATCTTCATGTCCTTCATGTTAAAATTATTTATGCTCCAAAAGTCTCCTTCATATGTCCATCAGCATACAAATCTGCTGCCAAAACAATCTGAACCTGCATAATCAAGTGCAAACAACATCATCATTCTATTCATGAAACTATCCAAAAAAAGAGAGAAGTTGCTCAGCATTTTCAAAGCAGCCATACATTGAAACAAAGAAACCAAAGGCACACTTTCAGCTTAGCTACGCATATGAAACCAGTTCAGTTTATACCGTCCATTCGCAGCCATTTAAACCATTCAAAAACCAGCAGCATTCATTTACTACTAATTTAACCTCTGTTCATAACTGAGTCTAACAGCTATAACCAAGTTTCAGCTGCCCCACACTTTCATTTATAACATAAACCAAAACAATTCCATACATATTCAAACCCTGCTCATTTATAATCCTAATCCTAACTTCCCTAACTAATTTCTCTTCACATCTTTACTTCTAACCAACCTTATAACCACATAACTATCCTAACTGCCTCTACTCCTAACAGCATATAACAGAAATAACCTCCTCTAACCAATTTCTAACAAATTCGTAACAACCCGTAACCAACTAATTCCTAACTGTTTGTGTAACTAACAGATTGGTAACTGAAATTCTAACAGAAAATTGAGTAGCCAACTAACCTGAGCTGAACCTCCAACTGATTGCTCACAACCTCCTATCTATATAACAGAACCATTCTTCATTTCTCAGCTCCTCCACCATTTTTGACCTCCACCATTTCCATCTTCATCATCCACCAAAGTCCAACTCTTTGAACATTCATCATCTTCACCATTGCTCACCAATCTTCACTCTCCATCTTTGTTCAGAATTGATTTCTTCACTCTCTTCACTTTCACAATCCATCTCTTCTTTCGCTCACCAATCCTTCATTCTTCTCCATCTCTGAACCATCTTCATCCATCGCCACACTTCAACATTCATCATCTCTCACCTTTCTATCTCTCTCTCGATCACCCTCTCCACCATTCTTCTTCTTCTTCACATCTCCAAATCCTTCACAACTACAATCTTCAACTCTCCTCCTTCATATATCAATAACCAAGGAAAATTCAGAAGAAAAGAAAGAAGAGAAAATCGGATAACAAGAAGGAAATCGAATAGGACCAACCTGATGACAGAAGAACCTTCATCTTTATCTCTTTGATTCGATCTTCACACTCTTTCTGCAACATCATCATCAATTCATCTACACACTTCAATCTTCACACTCTCTGCAAACAATCAACAACAAGAACCACTCACAGTTCACAACAGAGATTCAGAAAGAAGAAAATCGGTACGAACACTCTGAATTGACGTCGCATACCTTGTCGAGGAGTTTCTGGATTTCATTCGTCTTTGCCGCGATGGACGAATCGCCGGTCTCCGAGCTTGTTCGTTGTTAGACATGTATATGAGAGGAACGAGAGAGAGAGAACTATGGCCGGGATTTCGATCGAAAAAGGACATCACCACCGCGCCGCCGTCGGAGGGAACGAGAGAAAGAGAACGAGAGTGAGGGAGTTGAATCTGTGGAAGGCGAAAGGTCATACACTAACCCTAATTTCCCTTTTTCCTATTTTTTATTTTATTAAATTCATTTCTTTTTAATAAAACCAATAATTAAAAGCTGAATAAATTTAGAATTGGATCAAACAAGATAACCCTGGGCCTAGTACAAATCTGCTAACCTCACCCCCTCGGGCCCATGCCTATTGCTGGCAGTAAAATTTGAAACAAAAAAACACCTTTGGGCCAAGTTCCAGGGCCTGCGCCCAGTCGCTCTTCATCACCGATATTTAGGCTGCACCCCCCTGTCTCCTTCTTAATTAATTAACAATTTAAATTTTAATTAGATTTTTTGTCATTTCTTTTAGTAATAAAATTGCTGACTTTTCTTATTGTTTTTAGACTTCAATACATTTTTGACATATAAATAATAATCCATAAAAATATTAGTTTTAGGCTATTTATTTTAGTCTTTTACTTGATTTGTAATTCAATTTCTCCCATAAAAATCAATATAAAAATAGTAGTATTTTTAGGCCACTTTTGTGCTATATTTTTTGGCTTGTTACTTCATGCTTGTGTATAATTTTGTACCATTGTATCCTTACTCAATTTTGCTCATGTATCTTACTTATGACTTCTAATTGTGACTTTATTTTCATGTCTCTTTAATTCCTAACTTTAGGTAGAAACCATGACAACATTAGGAATTAGAAATTCCCTTTATAACATTAAGCTAGTTATTCATTATAGGCTAGTTTTCTTCTTCTTTTTCTCTTTCAACATTAAAACATTAACAAATAGAGATGCGAATCACATTAAGAAAGTGATAGAGAAATGAGTGGGATTCATTCCCTAATCTGTTTCTCAATCACTTAGTGGCATAGAAATGAGTGGGATTCATTCCCTAATCTGTTTCTCGGTTACTACTTAATGGGAGAGAAATGAGTGGGATTCATTCCCTAATCTGTTTCTCAAACATTAACTAATGGGATAGAAATGAGTGGGATTCATTCCCTAATCTGTTTCTCGAACATTACATAATGGGATAGAAGTGAGTGGGATTCATTCCCTAATCTACTTCTCGATCATTATACATTTTTATGTGATTCGAATCGCAAAGTTAATTCCCCTTAAAAATCACCAATCAAAAAAACATCTAAAACACTTAATAAAGGCTCAGACCTAAACAAAGTAAGGAAGTGATGCGAAGCCTTGTATTGGGTTTTGTTCATCATGGAATTACATCTAAAAAACACAAACCAATATTCTCTCTTCTCTCTCTTGCCTCCGAGGCATTCTTTCTCTTGCCTTCAGGGCATTCTTTCTCCTAATCGGACACGTTATTTCCGCTCCATTCCCAGCTTAAGACTCCAGAGGTCGAGCAGCGGAGTGCGAATGTAACTGTTCAACTAAAAAACACAAAAACAAACAAAAACTAAAGAGCCGAACTACGGCGCTCTGATTCCTGAAAAGGATACGTAGGCATTAGGCCGCGGGGCCTAAGCGAGCACAACTATTTATAAACCTTATTTTCCCCGTGTTTCTTTTCTTTCATTTGCATGCATTCCCTTAGCATTAAGCTTTAGATTTATACACCCTTTAGATAGCAACAAACATAGGTGGATACCATCGAGTACGATGGGCGTGAGGGGTGCTAGTACCTTCCCCTCGCGTAACCGACTCCCGTACCCTATCTCTGGTCGAAAGACCTTTTCTTATCCTTTCTTTATTCTAGGTTTTCCGATATTCCTTTCCTTCTATGGGATAAATATATTGGTGGCGACTCTGTTCATATTTCGCGAGCGTGCGACAGCTGGCGACTCTGCTGGGGATGTGATAGACCTGTGCTGGTCCATTCTTAGCGAGTCGATCCTAGCTTGTGTTTGTTTTCTTTTCTTTGGGTGTTTATTTATTGCTTTATTGCTTTATTACTTTATTGCTTTATTTCTTTATGCATCGCATTTTATTTTCATATACTATGATTATTATTCTGCTGTCTGTTGGGATGGGATGTTTCTGATTTGAGGCAAAAGGCCCAATACCCAGGCCAGAGTGTTACTTAGGCTACCTAGGACAGAGTGGATAGTCATGACGCCAACAGAATGTCAGGTTCTGTTGATTGCGATCATGAGACCCACGACCAGTTGAGGTTCAAATGGGATACCATTGTTGGCATGTATTTGCAACAATGATGGTGTCTCAGGAGAACTGTTAACGCTGGAGACCTTTTGACCTACCTTGTACTAGATCACACCTTTGAGAGGGGTTGGGAAATTTTGTTTTGCAGGAAAACATACCTCCATCCCACCCTATGCCCATTCATACTATCTATCATAATCAACGTCGAACCTCTGAATCTGGAAGGTTCGACCTTATTTGACTTATGCAAAGGTTATCTATCCTGAATCAACGTCGAACCTCTGAATCTGGAGGATTCGACCATCTTTGACTTATACAGAAGTTCTACATCAGTTATCTATCCTGAATCAACGTCGAACCTCTGAATCTGAAGGATTCGACCATCTTTGACTTATACAGAAGTTCTACATCAGTTATCTATCAGAATCAACGTCGAACCTCTGAATCTGGAGGGTTCGACCATCTTTGACTTATGCACCAACTATTTATCCATAAAGCAACGTCGAACCTCTGAATCTGGAGGGTCGACCATATCTTATTGACCATGAGAAGCTGTTATCCAAGAGGCCTTGATCCTTGATCCTGATTTATGATACATTTGCATCATCATTAACATTCTGCATTCATGCATACGCATCCATGGTTACCAAGACTCTTACCACTCTTCCTCTCCATCAGATCAGTCAAGACGATTCCTCAACACCGATATCTGACAAGAGCTCACAGAAAAAGAATCATGGGGAATTACAACAAAATCAAGCTACTATCAGAGAATCATGCCTCCTCATGAGGGTACCTTCCACCAATGGAGCCTAAATACTTTATGTTTGTCAGAGAACATTTCATTTGCATTAGAATAAAGCCAAGCTTGCCATTGTATAGATTCCTTTAGTATTTTCAATTGTATTGCTTTTGTTGTTATCAAGTACTTCTCATTGTAAGAAACCCATTCTGTTTGAATAAATAAAAATAATGCAATATACATGTTTTTCTCAAATCATTTCATCTTTGTCATTATGTTCATTGATACTTCACTCATTTGTCTTAAGCAACTAAAAAAGGAGAATGATGAAAATAAAAAATACATGCACTACTAACCGTATGCTTTTGGAACAAAGATCCTGCTGACGATGTACAGGCATTGTTTCAATTCCTAAACACCGGTGTTATAAGGGAGTGAAACCCTCGTCAACCCATTTGAGCCTAAGGCGTAGTAGTTTCTTTTTCAAAAATACAAAACCCTCAATCTTAACCAGGGGCAGGGTAGTCTTCAGTTAGTGCGACCGAGCGCTCAAATTTCAGGTATTCCATCAGAGGATCAATCATATCTCAGATCTCACAACAAAAAGAGGAACAGTACAATCCACAATGGATGTCTCTCATCCACTAAGAAGAAGGCAGTCACAACCTTTTCGTCAAGTCAATCAACAAAGTCATACAACTTGTTCCCGAACGAAAAAAAAAAGAGAGAATGAAAAGAAAGTTATGAATCATGATAAAAAAAAAAAGAAACAATAGCCCGCTAAGTCAAAAGAAAAAAAGAAAAAAGCTTTGAAGCAATTGACTTAGGCAAAAATTAGGGCATATCCCGCTGGACAACAAAAACCAAAATCAAAAGAAACCTTCTGTCCAGGCAAAAGTTAGGGAAAGCAAAAGAAAAGAACAAGAACAAAAATCCTCCAAGGGACAAGTTGTTATAATCATCAACGAAAGCACCAAAGGGTGACTTCCACCTCCATCAAAACCATAAAGGATCCTCATCCATCACAATCCTTCCTGAAAGGCGAATACTCGTGTCGAACTAGCTGAACATAGGACTGGAGGACATCACGAAGAAGGGGTGGGTTAAGTAGAACTTGAGCCTTTATCCTTTGTTTCTTAAACCGTGAACCCGGCCACGTTACAACCCTCAAAAGTCCTAATTGAAGCAGGGTTCGTTCTGAAAGCATACAAACTGTGACATCATGTCAAAACTGACTGCTAATGTTGCTGTGTCATTTGTGTTAGTATCAGTACAACATTTTGACAAATAAAAACTTTTACTTTGAGATTAACATGTGCATTGCATTCTCATTATCTTTCCAAAACAGAATTGTCTCTAAACTTGAAAGTAAGTACTTGATACCAAGGAAAGATCAACATTGAAATTCCATCGAGTAATCTTACAAAGGCAAAGGTTGGTCATCAACTAGCAAATATCTGAAGAATCCATTGGGTGGAAGAGTTCCTTTCAATCTGGGGCATCCATTCCATGATCTACACTGGGGCAGACCATCGCAAATCTCCATGATTCAAGCATTATCAAAGTTCTATCTCAAGAGATCATACACGCTGGGGCAAGCTAGTAACAATTCATCTCTTCATCTTCAATCAAGGGTAAGATATCAAGACAAGTGTCGAGGAGTCAAGCTAAACACCTCACCTTCACAAGGGCTATCCTTCAAGCTATGACATTTCTACAAAGGCACTCTCCATCCATCCCTGGTACCTTGGAAACAAATCATTCCATTCATAGTCATGCATGCATCATGCATATCATTGCATTCTCATTGACATTTCTCCCACAATAATCCAATCATCAATAAATCAGGGGCATCCACTCTACCTTGATTCTCAAACAGAGTGTCAGAACTCCACCTAATATATTCCCCACACAAAGCAGAAACCCTGAACAATCAATCAGTACACTGCATATAGAATTCATCCCATTGCATCTCCAGAAGTGCATAAAATAAATCAAACATTGCATGTGAAGCATAAGCCAAGTTACTCATCAGATGAGGTCCCTACAAGTATTCAAATTGATATTCCACTAGATCACTCAGAGTTACCATTGTGGTGTCATCTCCCAAAGTCAATCATGTTCATCTTTCTTCAACCCAGAGTTGATGTTTTTGTGTTCAACCCAGAGTTGATTTTCCTTTCATCTTTTAACCCCGAGTTAATTATCTTATCCCTCTCACCCAGAGTTGATGGATATTTCTTATTGTTTCCTTTCCCTCTCACCCAGAGTTGACGGGTATTTCTCATTGATTCTCTTTCCCACTCAACCCAGAGTTGACGGTTATCTTTTGTCTTTCCCACTCAGCCCAGAGTTGACGGTTATCTTTTGTCTTTCCCACTCAACCCAGAGTTGACGGTTATTCCTTGTTAATCTCCTTTCCCACTCAACCCAGAGTTGACGGTCATCATTTGTATTTCCCACTCAACCCAGAGTTGACGGTTATCTTTTATTCAACCCAGAGTTGATCCTTGTCTTTCTTTCCCACTCAACCCAGAGTTGACGGTTATCTTTTATTCAACCCAGAGTTGATCCTTGTCTTTCTTTCCCACTCAACCCAGAGTTGACGGTTATCTTTTTTCCCACTCAACCCAGAGTTGACGGTTATTCCTTGTTAATCTCCTTTCCCACTCAACCCAGAGTTGACGGTCATCTTTTGTCTTTTCCCACTCAACCCAGAGTTGACGGTTATCTTTTATTCAACCCAGAGTTGATCCTTGTCTTTCTTTCCCACTCAACCCAGAGTTGACGGTTATCTTTTCTCTTTTCCCACTCAACCCAGAGTTGACGGTCATCTTTTGTCTTTTCCCACTCAACCCAGAGTTGACGGTTATCCTTTTTTAATCCAGAGTTGATCTTTTACTTCTCAACCCAGAGTTGACAATCATCTTTCATTCAATCCAGAATTGATTCCTTTTCCCACTCAACCCAGAGTTGACGGTTATCCTTTCTTATTTCCCTCTCAACCCAGAGTTGACGGTTTTTCCCTTTCCCACTCAACCCAGAGTTGACGGTTATCATTTGTCTTTCCCACTCAACCTAGAGTCGACGGTCACCTTTTTTCTTCCCACTCAACCCAGAATTGACGGTTATCTTTTGTCTTTTCCCACTCAACCCAGGGTTGACGGTCACCTTTTTTCTTCCCACTCAACCCAGAGTTGACGGTTATTTCTAATTGTTCATCTTTCCACCTTCAACCCATAGTCATTATCCAATTACTTTCTCTCAACCCAGAGTTGATCTTCTTTCTTTCCTTCTCAACCCAGAGTTGACCCACTTTTCTTTTTCAACCCAGAGTTGACGTTTATTTCATTCCTAACCCAGAGTTAATTTGTTCAACCTAGAGTTGATGCGATTTTCCTCAGTGGATTTGACACCATTCTTCTCCTATCTCATCAGGCAAATTTTCAGGCTCACTTGGTATTTAATCTTCTTCCACCTTGAATGATCGAAAGGCTAGCGCCAATCTCTCCTTCAGGTTTAAGATGATTAAATAGGGGCAGCTGTTGCACCCCAAAATTTGCCCATCTAATTTTTCTTCTAACTGGCTTAAGCTTCGCATTTCATCCGCATACATCTATTAGGTAATCTAACATCATGCATCATCAATTAATATATGGCTGAAGATCAAGGATGTTGAAATATTAGGGTTTTAAATATTCTCTACCTAAGCTTATTGAGTTTAATCAATTAAAGATGAGATTAAGGTCTCATGTCTTCAAGTTTCATCACCGATGGAATTTCTTAAGGGGAATTATTTTTGTCATCAAATCAAGAAGTTGGCAAGGATATAACATATAATTCATGGATTCTTTTTAATTAAAGCTTTATTGAAGAAACAAATGGATTAGAAAATCGTTCATTAAAGTTCAAAGTGGATTCGAGTTCAGAGGTAATCAAAGTGAATTGAAGTTCTTAAGACAATTGTGTGTTGTCAAGAGTTGATTAAAAGGATTACTCTATATTGCAATGTGGGGAAATATTTGGGAATTTAAATTGAAGCATTGAAGGAAAATCTGAAGTTCAAATATCACATGTGAAGAGTATAATACCATTACATTTTTCAAGACTATTACATCTTTACAAAACCAGTCCCTTATTACACAAAGATTTCACACCAAAGATATCAAATAAGGAAAAGAGATCGGTCCTAATCTTCATGTCCTTCATGTTAAAATTATTTATGCTCCAAAAGTCTCCTTCATATGTCCATCAGCATACAAATCTGCTGCCAAAACAATCTGAACCTGCATAATCAAGTGCAAACAACATCATCATTCTATTCATGAAACTATCCAAAAAAAGAGAGAAGTTGCTCAGCATTTTCAAAGCAGCCATACATTGAAACAAAGAAACCAAAGGCACACTTTCAGCTTAGCTACGCATATGAAACCAGTTCAGTTTATACCGTCCATTCGCAGCCATTTAAACCATTCAAAAACCAGCAGCATTCATTTACTACTAATTTAACCTCTGTTCATAACTGAGTCTAACAGCTATAACCAAGTTTCAGCTGCCCCACACTTTCATTTATAACATAAACCAAAACAATTCCATACATATTCAAACCCTGCTCATTTATAATCCTAATCCTAACTTCCCTAACTAATTTCTCTTCACATCTTTACTTCTAACCAACCTTATAACCACATAACTATCCTAACTGCCTCTACTCCTAACAGCATATAACAGAAATAACCTCCTCTAACCAATTTCTAACAAATTCGTAACAACCCGTAACCAACTAATTCCTAACTGTTTGTGTAACTAACAGATTGGTAACTGAAATTCTAACAGAAAATTGAGTAGCCAACTAACCTGAGCTGAACCTCCAACTGATTGCTCACAACCTCCTATCTATATAACAGAACCATTCTTCATTTCTCAGCTCCTCCACCATTTTTGACCTCCACCATTTCCATCTTCATCATCCACCAAAGTCCAACTCTTTGAACATTCATCATCTTCACCATTGCTCACCAATCTTCACTCTCCATCTTTGTTCAGAATTGATTTCTTCACTCTCTTCACTTTCACAATCCATCTCTTCTTTCGCTCACCAATCCTTCATTCTTCTCCATCTCTGAACCATCTTCATCCATCGCCACACTTCAACATTCATCATCTCTCACCTTTCTATCTCTCTCTCGATCACCCTCTCCACCATTCTTCTTCTTCTTCACATCTCCAAATCCTTCACAACTACAATCTTCAACTCTCCTCCTTCATATATCAATAACCAAGGAAAATTCAGAAGAAAAGAAAGAAGAGAAAATCTGATAACAAGAAGGAAATCGAATAGGACCAACCTGATGACAGAAGAACCTTCATCTTTATCTCTTTGATTCGATCTTCACACTCTTTCTGCAACATCATCATCAATTCATCTACACACTTCAATCTTCACACTCTCTGCAAACAATCAACAACAAGAACCACTCACAGTTCACAACAGAGATTCAGAAAGAAGAAAATCGGTACGAACACTATGAATTGACGTCGCATACCTTGTCGAGGAGTTTCTGGATTTCATTCGTCTTTGCCGCGATGGACGAATCGCCGGTCTCCGAGCTTGTTCGTTGTTAGACATGTATATGAGAGGAACGAGAGAGAGAGAACTATGGCCGGGATTTCGATCGAAAAAGGACATCACCACCGCGCCGCCGTCGGAGGGAACGAGAGAAAGAGAACGAGAGTGAGGGAGTTGAATCTGTGGAAGGCGAAAGGTCATACACTAACCCTAATTTCCCTTTTTCCTATTTTTTATTTTATTAAATTCATTTCTTTTTAATAAAACCAATAATTAAAAGCTGAATAAATTTAGAATTGGATCAAACAAGATAACCCTGGGCCTAGTACAAATCTGCTAACCTCACCCCCTCGGGCCCATGCCTATTGCTGGCAGTAAAATTTGAAACAAAAAAACACCTTTGGGCCAAGTTCCAGGGCCTGCGCCCAGTCGCTCTTCATCACCGATATTTAGGCTGCACCCCCCTGTCTCCTTCTTAATTAATTAACAATTTAAATTTTAATTAGATTTTTTGTCATTTCTTTTAGTAATAAAATTGCTGACTTTTCTTATTGTTTTTAGACTTCAATACATTTTTGACATATAAATAATAATCCATAAAAATATTAGTTTTAGGCTATTTATTTTAGTCTTTTACTTGATTTGTAATTCAATTTCTCCCATAAAAATCAATATAAAAATAGTAGTATTTTTAGGCCACTTTTGTGCTATATTTTTTGGCTTGTTACTTCATGCTTGTGTATAATTTTGTACCATTGTATCCTTACTCAATTTTGCTCATGTATCTTACTTATGACTTCTAATTGTGACTTTATTTTCATGTCTCTTTAATTCCTAACTTTAGGTAGAAACCATGACAACATTAGGAATTAGAAATTCCCTTTATAACATTAAGCTAGTTATTCATTATAGGCTAGTTTTCTTCTTCTTTTTCTCTTTCAACATTAAAACATTAACAAATAGAGATGCGAATCACATTAAGAAAGTGATAGAGAAATGAGTGGGATTCATTCCCTAATCTGTTTCTCAATCACTTAGTGGCATAGAAATGAGTGGGATTCATTCCCTAATCTGTTTCTCGGTTACTACTTAATGGGAGAGAAATGAGTGGGATTCATTCCCTAATCTGTTTCTCAAACATTAACTAATGGGATAGAAATGAGTGGGATTCATTCCCTAATCTGTTTCTCGAACATTACATAATGGGATAGAAGTGAGTGGGATTCATTCCCTAATCTACTTCTCGATCATTATACATTTTTATGTGATTCGAATCGCAAAGTTAATTCCCCTTAAAAATCACCAATCAAAAAAACATCTAAAACACTTAATAAAGGCTCAGACCTAAACAAAGTAAGGAAGTGATGCGAAGCCTTGTATTGGGTTTTGTTCATCATGGAATTACATCTAAAAAACACAAACCAATATTCTCTCTTCTCTCTCTTGCCTCCGAGGCATTCTTTCTCTTGCCTTCAGGGCATTCTTTCTCCTAATCGGACACGTTATTTCCGCTCCATTCCCAGCTTAAGACTCCAGAGGTCGAGCAGCGGAGTGCGAATGTAACTGTTCAACTAAAAAACACAAAAACAAACAAAAACTAAAGAGCCGAACTACGGAGCTCTGATTCCTGAAAAGGATACGTAGGCATTAGGCCGCGGGGCCTAAGCGAGCACAACTATTTATAAACCTTATTTTCCCCGTGTTTCTTTTCTTTCATTTGCATGCATTCCCTTAGCATTAAGCTTTAGATTTATACACCCTTTAGATAGCAACAAACATAGGTGGATACCATCGAGTACGATGGGCGTGAGGGGTGCTAGTACCTTCCCCTCGCGTAACCGACTCCCGTACCCTATCTCTGGTCGAAAGACCTTTTCTTATCCTTTCTTTATTCTAGGTTTTCCGATATTCCTTTCCTTCTATGGGATAAATATATTGGTGGCGACTCTGTTCATATTTCGCGAGCGTGCGACAGCTGGCGACTCTGCTGGGGATGTGATAGACCTGTGCTGGTCCCTTCTTAGCGAGTCGATCCTAGCTTGTGTTTGTTTTATTTTCTTTGGGTGTTTATTTATTGCTTTATTGCTTTATTACTTTATTGCTTTATTTCTTTATGCATCGCATTTTATTTTCATATACTATGATTATTATTCTGCTGTCTGTTGGGATCGGATGTTTCTGATTTGAGGCAAAAGGCCCAATACCCAGGCCAGAGTGTTACTTAGGCTACCTAGGACAGAGTGGATAGTCATGACGCCAACAGAATGTCAGGTTCTGTTGATTGCGATCATGAGACCCACGACCAGTTGAGGTTCAAATGGGATACCATTGTTGGCATGTATTTGCAACAATGATGGTGTCTCAGGAGAACTGTTAACGCTGGAGACCTTTTGACCTACCTTGTACTAGATCACACCTTTGAGAGGGGTTGGGAAATTTTGTTTTGCAGGAAAACATACCTCCATCC
Organism: Vicia villosa; assembly: GCF_029867415.1. Lineage (NCBI taxonomy): Eukaryota > Viridiplantae > Streptophyta > Magnoliopsida > Fabales > Fabaceae > Vicia > Vicia villosa. The sequence continues at coordinate 23,836,465 of NC_081183.1, read as the reverse complement.
CACTGTCATACCCCAAATTTGTCCTACCCCTAACTAATTTTAACTGGCTTAGACTTTTACATCATCTGCATACCTGCATTAGGTCATTTGCATAATTTTGCATTCGTTCATCAATAAGGCACCTGGAACATTGGATCAACGGTCATGGAAAGATCTAGGGTTTCACAGCGATTGAGGTTTCTACATTATGCAGTTTTGTTCAACTGAGGTCCTTCAGGTCTACTCCGTGTGTCTGGGATTATCAGATGGATCTAGGGGCGTGGTCTTAAGATCATCAAGTATTTTCACTCAGCATTTGGGTTAGGTTCATCAATTAATGAGTGGATCAGGCTATCACTTGGGTTGCAAGTCACTTACTTGGGTTTATATGCAAGAATTGGAGTTTCTATGTTATTTGGGTGGATCATTTCAACGTCGAAAGCTAGATGATAATAGCGTTGATTTCTATCAAAGTCAACTGGGAACGGTTGACTTTTTGATCAAAATCCAAATTAAAACTTTTACAGATTTTCATCTTATTTCATAATTCACTCAAAATCTTGCATGAAGTTCAAATGAAGGAAGAGTTGGAATTCAATTTGTAAAAATGGAGGGAGTTCTTTTCGGACATAGAATTGTGGAATTACATGGATGATGCCACTTGAAACTCAAGAAAAAGTCATTACAAGATCTAATCAAGCCTCGCACAAAAAGAAAGAAAAAGAGGAAATGCATTCTTGTATTCAAAAGGCAAAACACCTCACATTATTACAAAAATCCAGCATTCATTACAGTCCATTACAAACAGTCAATACCAAAAACCTCATTACAAAATTTCAACAGAAAAATAAACCATAAGCTAATCCAAAGCCAAAGCCAAACTTATTCAAGCTCCATGCCCCATGCTTTGCACCATGAACCATGACCAAAACCATGTCAATACAAATATCCACAGTTGATCACCCATTTGACCTCGAGTTCGAAGCAACCTACTCAGTATTTTCAGACCCGAATCAAGCTGCAACACAAAAAGAACCCTGCCCATTAATTCCAAACCTGCAGCACACACAAAAGTCAGTTTCAATCAGTCCCTAAACTCAGCCACTTTCTTTACAATTCAAAACAGAACTTCATCCATCAATTAACATTCTAATCTACTAACTAATCTAAGCTTCAGCCCCTGTTAAACCCAGTAAAACCATACAGTTCAACAACATCCATACAATAACCAATCACACATACAAAACTGACAGAAGAAAGAAGCTATTCCAAATAAAACCAAATACACACACATTGACACACACCAATCCAAAATCCCACTGCAGACTATTCAATTAACTCCCTAACAAGTTACACATACCAGCCCTATACAAAACCATAAAAATTTAACCTTTTCCAACAATCAAACTTCACAAAAATACTCACCAATGTACAAAGTCAGCATACAGTCCAAACACATACACTTAACCCACACTAGCGTTTCTAACGAGTCAGCCCTGCATACAGTTCCTAAACCAAACCGCCATCCATTTATTTTGGTCTTGACGGATCCTAACCAATTCTCAGAACCTAACAGAAAAGTTCCAGCTCAGCAAACTCCTATAACTAACAATCTAACTGACTGCAAACCACCTCAATCTCTACCCCCCACCTCATAGCAGAAGTTAGTTATTCCTAACAACCTAACCGATTCCTAACTGTCAAAACCATTTGCAACTAACTCTTTCTAACAGCTCTACAAATTCAACCACACAAATACTCTAACCTTCAATCAAATAACCAATCCCAAACATTTCATAACCTTCAGCCTATTCTCTAACCAGTTAACTCTAACAGAAAACCAACCTAACTCTCAACCCATAACTAACATTGCAGTCACGGTAACTAACATAACAACTAGCTGACATCACTAACAGAATCAGTAACTGATAACAGAAGTACCAGCCTTCATTCTTATAACTAGCTCACTTCTAACAACCAAAACAGATTCATAACTGATCATAACCAACTCTCGATCTCACCCTTCAATCTCCTAACCGATTCTCTCTAATCTAATGGCTCAGAATCCTTCTCCCCTTAACTAACTTCTTCCCTCCACCTCTATAAATTCAAACTTCCCTCCACAATCCAAAAGCTCACGCCATTTTCACACACTCATCATCACCTTCACCTCTCTCAATCATCTTCTTCATCACCCTCACATCCATCTTCAACATCCTCCACCATTTTCACTCTTCATCAAACTCACACTCTCTCCACTCTCAGTTCTTCCCTCAGATATCTCACCATTCGTCATCTCCATCAACACCTCTCAATCACTCTCACTCTCTGCAAACTCATGCTCAGTTCTCACCTTCAATCATCATCTCTCTACAATTCATTCTGACTCGCAAGAACAACTCAGGAATACGTATCGTACAGAAACTGCACGCAGAAGGAAAAACAAGAAAGAGTAGAAGAAGATGAAGGATTCGTGAAGCTAGGAGGTTAAAGAAGCAAGAACTTACAAAAGGAACCTTCAAGGCCTCCTTCCATTCAAGCACGACTTCAATCTTCAGTCACGCCTCGGCATCATCATAGTCTTCAACCGAACAAACAACATCCGTAATCGTCACATCGAAGGCGCATCACCATCAATCAAGGAGGACGGGTCCGAAAACGAAAAGAGTAAGAAGCTAAAGGATCGAGAACTTCCAATCTGCAATCGACGTCCTCGCGCCGCAACGACGACGAACCGCGTCTACGTTCGCACATCGGAGATTCGAAGAGGTGAGGAGGGGGCTCAATTCGTGTTGCTCTTCTCATCATGATCGAACCATCACCGGAGTAACAATCGGAGAGCCGTCGCTGTGTTCGTTTGAAGAAGAAACGAGAGAAGAAGAAACGAGAGAGAAGTTGATGCGCCACACGGTTAACCCTAATTCCCCTCTTTCATTCATTTTCTTTTTTTGTTTATTTTAATTAGCTATTAAGTTTTCTCTGAGTAAACTTCTGAATGATAATGGACCGAAAACACGTCTCTTGGGCCATAATTCCGATTCTCACCCCCACCATGGCCCATGACACGCCATTGTTGGCCAAGAAAAACTGATACAAAAATCTGTTTGGGCCATGCTTGGGCCCTGCGGCCATTACTACCCACGTCACCACGTTCAATTTACACCCCTGGTTCACATAATTTTTCAATAGAATTAGGCCTTTTTTCTATAGTTTTTCCACTTATTTTTTGGTGACCAGTTACAATAAAAATCATAATTTTTGTTAGAACTTTAATTGATATTTTTCACCATAAAAACTCATAAAAAATATTAGTTTTTAGGCTAATCATTTTAATTTTTTTTGTTCAAATTAGAACTCATTTTCTCTCCCAAAAAAAAAACCCATAAAAAATAGTAGTATTTTTTTAGTTTCATTTTTGTACTAATGCTTGAATCGTTTTGTACTATTTCCATGTTCATTTTTGTATGATGCTTGTGTGATTTTATTGCTCGTATTTTTGGCCTTATTTTAGGCCTATCTTGTTAATACCATCTTAATGCTTCTTTTAGAATCTATCCCATGTTGACATTAGGATTTAGACTTGTATAGACAACGTAGATTAGAACATAGGATTAGTTCCCTTCTTGCATTCTTTTTCTTTTCAACTCTTTAAAACATTAATAAACGGAAGATGCGAATCACATTAAGCAAGTGATAGAGAAATGAGTGGGATTCATTCCCTAATCTATTTCTCAATCACTTAGTGGCATAGAAACGAGTGGGATTCATTCCCTAATCTGTTTCTCGGTCACTACTTAATGGGAGAGAAACGAGTGGGATTCATTCCCTAATCTGTTTCTCAAACATTAATTAATGGGAGAGAAATGAGTGAGATTCATTCTCTAATCTGTTTCTCAAACATTACATAATGGGATGGAAGTGAGTGGGATTCATTCCCTAATCTGCTTCTCAATCATTATACATTTTATGTGATTCGAATCGTGAAGTAAATTCCCTTAAAAAATACCCAACCAAAAACACTTTAAAACACCTAACAATGGTTCAGACTAAAGCAAAGTAGAGAAAGTGGTGAGTGGCCCGGTATTGGGAACTGTTCACCACTCATCTATCCTAAAAGACACAAACCAATCATTCCTTTTTCTTTTGCCTCGTTGGCGCCTAAGGGCAATGTCATTTCCGTTCGTACGCATCGTAGGTCGTCCCTTATGCAAGAACGTGAACATTAACACCGCCCAACTAAAAAACACAAAAACAAATGGAAAATCTTTAGCCGAGCTACGGTAACTCTGATTCCTGAAAAGGATACGTAGGCAGCGGGGTAGGGCCCGTGCGAGTACAACTTTTATTTTCCCTACATTTTGCATTCATTTTGCATTTAGACATAGACATAGTATACACCCTTTAGATAGAAACAAACATAGGTGGATACCATCGAGTACGATGGGCGTGAGGGGTGCTAATACCTTCCCCTCGCGTAACCGACTCCCGCACCTAGATTCTCTGGTCGCAAGACCCTGTTCCTTCCTTTGTTAGGTTTTCTGATATTCCTTTCCCTTATGGGATAAATATATTGGTGGCGACTCTGTTCATTTTTCGCGAGCGTGCGACAGCTGGCGACTCTGCTGGGGATGTTGCTAGACCTGTTGCTGGTCCGTCCTTAGTGAGTCGATCCTAGCCTATCCGTTTGTTTGTTTATTTGCTGGGTGTGCTATGTTTTGTCTATACGTGCATTTATTTATTTTATGTATTTGTTTTATGTTTCGCATGTCCTGTTTATTTTCGGCTTGCACATCATGTTTATTTCTGCTTGTACATCATGCATATGGATTATATTTTGTGTTCCTTGGGGTCTTCTGTTCTGTTTTGCAGGTTGGGTGGGATGTTCTATGAGGTAAAAGGCCCAATACCCAGGCCAGAGTGACACATAGGATACCTAGGATAGAGTGGATAGTCATGACGCCAACAGAATGTCAGGTTCTGTTGATTGCGATCATGAGACCCACGACCAGTCGAGGTTCAAATGAAATACCATTGTTGGCATGTATTTGCGACAATGATGGTGTTTCAGGAGAACTGATAACGCTAGAAGCCATTGACCTACCTTGACCTAGATTCACCTGTGAGTGGGGTGGGGTATACATGACAGGTACCGTTGGTGACTATTCTGTTCTATTGGTGACTATTGGTTTTCCTGGTATCCAAAAAGGCGTCGGACCTTTGATCCTGTGACATTTGACCTGTATCAGTTATTCAGAAGTTTGTATGGTGGTTACTAAGATTATATGGACCTTGATCCCATGCCTTTGCATTGCATAACATCATTGTTGTATCCACTCCATTTATGAAAGATCCTAAAGTCTATTTCCAAAAAAAAGGGAGAAAAAGAAAAAGGAAATAGAAAAGCGAAAAAGAAAGGAAAAGATATTCTATACAAAAATAAAAAGAGAAAAAAAAAGAAAGAAAATGAAAGATTGTGAAAAGACTTTAGGATCTCTCATAAACGAAACATTGCATTCATAATATCATGCATCTCATAGTTCTATCAGAAGCTTATTGGGGTCCTCTTTCAATCCAGATTTCTGCTTCATCAACAAATTTGACTTCCCTACATCTGTATCATACAAGGATTAATCAGAAGAGAATCATGGACCGTCTTGAGCAAAATCAGGTTGAACTTCGTAAGGACATGGATACTATGGGGGAGAGGATGACCCAACTCTTGGAGACTCTTCATGTTGTCATTCAGGGGCAAGAAGAGCTCAGACAAAGTGTTGCTAAGTTGACTAATGGTACTCCGACCACTGTTGCTAATGGGGGATCAAAACCTGTGCTCGTGGAAATTCCTAATAAGGAGGATTCACATCATGAGAACGATTCTGAATTTGAAGCTTTCAAGTTCCCGATCGAGGAAAATGAGAGAAAATTCCATCTCCTAGAAGAAAGGTTGAATGCTTTAGAAGGTCGAAGCTCCTCAGGTTTAAATGCTATTGATTTGTGTCTGGTTCCTGATATCAAGATTCCTGCTAAATTCAAAGTCCCCAGTTTTGAGAAATACAAGGGTACCACTTGCCCGATGAGTCACATCAAGGCATTCTGCAACAAGATGGCACCATATGCAGAAAATGATAAGCTTCTCATGCACTTCTTTCAGGATAGCCTAAGTGGGACATCCCTTGAGTGGTATACACGACTTGAACGAACCCATGTTCGCACTTGGGATGAACTAGCAGAGGCCTTTCTCAAGCATTACAAGTACAACAGTGACATGGCTCCTACTAGACTACAACTCCAAAGTTTAACTCAGAAAGTTAATGAGTCTTTCAAAGAGTATGCACAAAGGTGGAGAGAATTAGCTTCCAGAGTCCAACCTCCACTATTGGAACGAGAGCTTGTAGACATGTTCATGAATACTCTGAAAGATCCTTATCTGAACATGATGATTGGATGTGCTTCCTCCGAATTTTCAAATTTGGTTGTCGTAGGAGAACGAATTGAAAACGCCTTAAGGATGGGTAAAATCCAAGACATTGCTAATGCTTCCGAATTCACAGAAGAAGAGAAAAGTGAGACCGATGCAGTTTCTGAGAATGGAGTAGAGGAAGTCCCTGCTTATCCTCAGGTTCATGTTCTTAACTATCACCAAAATTACCAACAACAAGGTCCACGAAGGCCGAGAAGACCACCAAGAAAGATTGACCCGATTCCTATGACTTATAGTCAACTGCTCTCTCATTTACTCAATGGATCTTTGGTCGAACTAAGGGAGGCTAAGCCCCCTCCAACACCGATTCCTCAAGGATATGACTTAAATGCCAAATGTGAGTACCATTCCGGGGCATCTGGACATTCAACTGAAGATTGTAATATTCTGAAACGCAAAGTCCAAGATCTCATTGAATCCAAAGCGATATCATTCACTCCAAATGGTCTTCACATAAATTGAATGGTGCTTGGGGCTCCCGCACGAGGGATAAGCAAGACGTACTCTTATCTTGAGCATTGTGATATTTGCATTGCTCGAATCCCTAAAAGCATTACAAATTCTTGGGTGACTTTGTCAAAATCTTCTTCCATGTGGTAATCAAGAGTGTTCTTCACAACGCTTCTCATTCTCAAGGTTCTACTTCATATATCAGTTGCCTTTTCTCAAGATCTCCTTCTCAATGGCCTTGCTAGTTAACAGAGACAAGAAGAATATGACGTGATTCTATAGCCTTGTGCTCATTCGTTTCCTCATTTGTTGGAATCACAATCGGTTAAGATTCTAGTATTGGGTCTTCTTCACCACAAGTAGCTCTCCTGAGTTTGATGACCATACCAGATTCTTTCCATTTTATAAAGGCGAATACTTCTCCGACATCTATGCTTGGGGCTCCCGCACGAGGGGTAAGCAAGACATACTCTTATCTTGAGCATTGCGTCACTCGCATTGCTCGAATCCCTAAAGTAAGGCAAAAGTTTACAACTCTTGGGTGACTTCGTCGGAGTTTTCTTTTGAAGTAATCTGAAGTGTTTGTAAGGAGCTGCAAAAAGTATTCAAGATCAACAAGTCCAGACGGAGTCAAGCCTCCTCAACTATGGCAATCATCAATTCATTTTTGCATTTTCATTTGTAATTTTCCTTGTTTTGTTAAAAGTTACTTCCATGTAAAACTTGTTTGTTTTTAATAAAAATAAAAATGCACTGCATATACTAGTTTCAAATCAATCCATTCGTGTTCACTCACATATTTCTGTCTATCGATATCAAACTCTGGTTTAAGCAAAAAAATATCAAAAGGAGAATGATGAAAAAATAATAATTGCAAAAATCTTTAATCATGTGCTTTTGAATAAAACCCCGCTGAGGATGTACAGGCATTGTTTCAAATCCCCAAACACAGGAGATATAAGGGAGATAGACCCTCGTTAACCCCTTTGAGCCTTGAAGTAGGAGTTTATTTTCTATACCAAAGAAAAAAACCCTCACATTTAACCCAGGGGCAGGGTAGCGTTCAATTAATCTGATCGAGCATTCAAAATTCATCAGGAGTATGCATCTAAGGATACGATAATGGTTATCCTTCAAAAGGTTGAGGAAAGTGAATACCACAATGGTAACCCCTCATCAACCAAAGAATGAGGCAGTCACAATCACCTCCAACAAATCAGAGATTCAGGATCACACGACTCGTTCAAAAAAAAAAAAGAGAAGAAGTGAATAAAAAAAAAAAAAAAAGAGAGCCCGCTAAGTCACCAACTTGAAAACAAGTGACTTAGGCAAAAATTAGGGCATCCCGCTGGACTCCAAAATAAAATTCAAAAGAATTTGTCCAGGCAAAAGTTAGGGAAACAAGAAGGCAGAAGCGAAAAACGAGGATTACAAAACAAAGACCATCGTCAAAAGAACAAAGTCGTGTGATCAGACCCCAAAAACAAAAAGTAAATGGCTGCCATGTCCAAGAACTTCATTGATTCCTCAACCATCTCAAACTCCTCTTGAAGGATGGACGCTCGTATCAGGTTAAGTTGAACTTAGGACTGGAGAACATCACGAAGAATGGGTGGGTTAGGTTAGACTTTGAGCCTTAAATCCTTTCTTTCTAAAACCGTGAACCAGACCACGTTACAACCCTTAAAAGACCTAATTGAAGCAGGGTTTATTTCAAAAGCAAGTTATGTAAAACTGACTCCTAGATGTGTGCTTACCATTCATGTTGGTATCGATATGACAAATAATTCAAACACTGAATGTCACAACTTTGTTTTAATAACTTTGATTTCGAAGCTAGCATAAGCATTGCATTTAGATTATCATCTTCAAAACAAATATCTTTTACTTGTGAATAAACATTTGGCATCAAGGAAGATCAAACAATGAACAACTGCAGAAAAAGTTGATCGATTCCATGAGCCATTCACTTCAGAGGCTGATTACTCCAAGGGGCAAGATGTGTGAAGACTCTGTTGACTGAGGCATCCGTTCAAGTTTCCATCAATCTGGGGCAATCAAGTCGAGGAATCTCTCTTGGGTTCAACCAATCTGGGGCAGTTACGTCGAGGTTCGACAAATCTCTCCAAGGATCCTTTGGGGCAAATTCCTTCATAGTTCACGAATCTTGGGGCACAATCTTCTGAGTTTTATTGCCTTCTCCCCGATTATAGGAGTTTATTTCTCCTGGAACTTCGGTCTCTCCCCAAGCACATGAGTTTATTTCTCACGGGAGTTGTTCCATTCCCAACTTGGTCCCCTTGTCTGAATTTCTCATCCTCAACATGGTGAATCGAGGGAATCTTCTCAAACTCACCATCCCCAAGCAGTTCAAGGTGAAGGGAAAGTCAAATGAAGTCACTTCCTCCCCAACAAAGCTACATTCCAATCCTCAATGCGGTTGCTAAAGATCTTTGGTACTGTAGGGTTTCCAATACCGATTCATATTGGTAGCTCAAGACAACAAGCAATGGACTCCAATGATCATGCTTCTCTATCACACCGATGCCTTTATTTGGCACTCTGCATATAGTTTCCATCGCATATAGCATTGCATCCTCAAAAGCGTAGCATATCCGTCAAAGCGGATCATTACGCCATAAAAAAAATTCAAACATGCATCCAAAGCATAAGCCAGATAATACAAATCGACATTCAATCAAGACGATGATACATCCCCACAGAAAATGTTATCCTTACAAACTCCGATTGATATCTGTTACTACATCACAAATCTCCTCAAACCATGGTGCCAATACCTGGTATTCTCAATCCCCAAAAGAAATCTTATCTTCTCTCTCCTGTCCTTCTTCGTCAGAATCGTTGTCTCCGAGGTTATTTCCCGCGTGCTGCGTGAAGATTAGAGTGCGAATGAGGGTGGGCATTCAACCCATCTCATTTTTCAACCGTTTGAATAACCATACTTGGTGTGTGGCAATTCGAACGATTGCCACTCTTGAAGAGCTACACCCCGCCTTTGGCCTGAGGGATTAATGTAATTCTTATGCTTCGCCAGCATCAACATCTTCGTGATTATGTCTTTTGATCGAGTCTAGTCGTGACTAGTCTCCGTGATCTCTTCCCTCGTACGGGAAAACTTTTAGATCCAACCCCCGTGTTGTGTATCCTTTGCCTTCCGTCCTGGCAAACCATTTCAAGACTAATTTCCAACCTCAGTGTTGATATTAATTCTTTCTTCCTTGACCTCAGTGTCGATACCTTTCTTGTCCAACCTCAGTGTTGATGCCTATCATTCCTTCTCCGACCTCTGCGTCGATGCCAATCGTCATTCGCAACCTCAGTGTTGATGTTTATCTTTCCTTTCACAACCTCAGTGTTGATGTCCTCGACCTCAGTGTCGATACCTTTCTTTTCCAACCTCAGTGTTGATGTCTATCCTTTCCTTGTCCAACCTCAGTGTTGATGTCCTCGACCTCAGTGTCGACGCCTTTCCTTCCACAACCTCAGTGTTGATGTCCCCAACCCCAGTGTTGATGTTTATCCTTTCTTTCAACTCTTGTGGATCGTAGGTCCGTTGACCTTATCCTCATCTTTTTCAATTCTTGTGGATCGTAGGTCCGTTGACCTTATCCTCACCTTTTTCAGTTCTTGTGGATCGTAGGTCTGTCGACCTTATCCTCATCTTTTTCATTTCTTGTGGATCGTAGGTCTGTCAACCTTATCCTCGTCTTTTTCAATCCTTGTGGATCGTAGGTCTGTCAACCTTATCCTCGTCTTTTTCATTTCTTGTGGATCGTAGGTCTGTCAACCTTATCCTCGTCTTTTTCATTTCTTGTGGATCGTAGGTCTGTCAACCTTATCCTCATCTTTTTCAATTCTTGTGGGTCGTAGGCCCGTTGACCTTACCCTAGTTTTGAGTCACGGATCGTAGGTCCTACCTTTCCATCAAACCCGTATTTTCCAACCACAGTTTCATACAACAACCACCTCCTTTGAGAACCTTGTATTGGCACCTTGGCTACGTTACAGGCTATCTCCATTCGTCCAATTACTCACTGTAAATACTCCACCAGAAAAATAAAATTCTCTTTCCCCAGCAGATATCAAAATAAAGAAAATAAGAATAACACTTACACCATCTTCTCTTTAGGACAAATTTTTGGTACTTTGATATTTAATCTTCTTCTACCTCGAATGCTCGAAAGGCTAGCGCCAATCTCGCCTTCGGGTTTAAGATGATTAAATAGGGGCAGCTGTCATACCCCAAATTTGTCCTACCCCTAACTAATTTTAACTGGCTTAGACTTTTACATCATCTGCATACCTGCATTAGGTCATTTGCATAATTTTGCATTCGTTCATCAATAAGGCACCTGGAACATTGGATCAACGGTCATGGAAAGATCTAGGGTTTCACAGCGATTGAGGTTTCTACATTATGCAGTTTTGTTCAACTGAGGTCCTTCAGGTCTACTCCGTGTGTCTGGGATTATCAGATGGATCTAGGGGTGTGGTCTTAAGATCATCAAGTATTTTCACTCAGCATTTGGGTTAGGTTCATCAATTAATGAGTGGATCAGGCTATCACTTGGGTTGCAAGTCACTTACTTGGGTTTATATGCAAGAATTGGAGTTTCTATGTTATTTGGGTGGATCATTTCAACGTCGAAAGCTAGATGATAATAGCGTTGATTTCTATCAAAGTCAACTGGGAACGGTTGACTTTTTGATCAAAATCCAAATTAAAACTTTTACAGATTTTCATCTTATTTCATAATTCACTCAAAATCTTGCATGAAGTTCAAATGAAGGAAGAGTTGGAATTCAATTTGTAAAAATGGAGGGAGTTCTTTTCGGACATAGAATTGTGGAATTACATGGATGATGCCACTTGAAACTCAAGAAAAAGTCATTACAAGATCTAATCAAGCCTCGCACAAAAAGAAAGAAAAAGAGGAAATGCATTCTTGTATTCAAAAGGCAAAACACCTCACATTATTACAAAAATCCAGCATTCATTACAGTCCATTACAAACAGTCAATACCAAAAACCTCATTACAAAATTTCAACAGAAAAATAAACCATAAGCTAATCCAAAGCCAAAGCCAAACTTATTCAAGCTCCATGCCCCATGCTTTGCACCATGAACCATGACCAAAACCATGTCAATACAAATATCCACAGTTGATCACCCATTTGACCTCGAGTTCGAAGCAACCTACTCAGTATTTTCAGACCCGAATCAAGCTGCAACACAAAAAGAACCCTGCCCATTAATTCCAAACCTGCAGCACACACAAAAGTCAGTTTCAATCAGTCCCTAAACTCAGCCACTTTCTTTACAATTCAAAACAGAACTTCATCCATCAATTAACATTCTAATCTACTAACTAATCTAAGTTTCAGCCCCTGTTAAACCCAGTAAAACCATACAGTTCAACAACATCCATACAATAACCAATCACACATACAAAACTGACAGAAGAAAGAAGCTATTCCAAATAAAACCAAATACACACACATTGACACACACCAATCCAAAATCCCACTGCAGACTATTCAATTAACTCCCTAACAAGTTACACATACCAGCCCTATACAAAACCATAAAAATTTAACCTTTTCCAACAATCAAACTTCACAAAAATACTCACCAATGTACAAAGTCAGCATACAGTCCAAACACATACACTTAACCCACACTAGCGTTTCTAACGAGTCAGCCCTGCATACAGTTCCTAAACCAAACCGCCATCCATTTATTTTGGTCTTGACGGATCCTAACCAATTCTCAGAACCTAACAGAAAAGTTCCAGCTCAGCAAACTCCTATAACTAACAATCTAACTGACTGCAAACCACCTCAATCTCTACCCCCCACCTCATAGCAGAAGTTAGTTATTCCTAACAACCTAACCGATTCCTAACTGTCAAAACCATTTGCAACTAACTCTTTCTAACAGCTCTACAAATTCAACCACACAAATACTCTAACCTTCAATCAAATAACCAATCCCAAACATTTCATAACCTTCAGCCTATTCTCTAACCAGTTAACTCTAACAGAAAACCAACCTAACTCTCAACCCATAACTAACATTGCAGTCACGGTAACTAACATAACAACTAGCTGACATCACTAACAGAATCAGTAACTGATAACAGAAGTACCAGCCTTCATTCTTATAACTAGCTCACTTCTAACAACCAAAACAGATTCATAACTGATCATAACCAACTCTCGATCTCACCCTTCAATCTCCTAACCGATTCTCTCTAATCTAATGGCTCAGAATCCTTCTCCCCTTAACTAACTTCTTCCCTCCACCTCTATAAATTCAAACTTCCCTCCACAATCCAAAAGCTCACGCCATTTTCACACACTCATCATCACCTTCACCTCTCTCAATCATCTTCTTCATCACCCTCACATCCATCTTCAACATCCTCCACCATTTTCACTCTTCATCAAACTCACACTCTCTCCACTCTCAGTTCTTCCCTCAGATATCTCACCATTCGTCATCTCCATCAACACCTCTCAATCACTCTCACTCTCTGCAAACTCATGCTCAGTTCTCACCTTCAATCATCATCTCTCTGCAATTCATTCTGACTCGCAAGAACAACTCAGGAATACGTATCGTACAGAAACTGCACGCAGAAGGAAAAACAAGAAAGAGTAGAAGAAGATGAAGGATTCGTGAAGCTAGGAGGTTAAAGAAGCAAGAACTTACAAAAGGAACCTTCAAGGCCTCCTTCCATTCAAGCACGACTTCAATCTTCAGTCACGCCTCGGCATCATCATAGTCTTCAACCGAACAAACAACATCCGTAATCGTCACATCGAAGGCGCATCACCATCAATCAAGGAGGACGGGTCCGAAAACGAAAAGAGTAAGAAGCTAAAGGATCGAGAACTTCCAATCTGCAATCGACGTCCTCGCGCCGCAACGACGACGAACCGCGTCTACGTTCGCACATCGGAGATTCGAAGAGGTGAGGAGGGGGCTCAATTCGTGTTGCTCTTCTCATCATGATCGAACCATCACTGGAGTAACAATCGGAGAGTCGTCGCTGTGTTCGTTTGAAGAAGAAACGAGAGAAGAAGAAACGAGAGAGAAGTTGATGCGCCACACGGTTAACCCTAATTCCCCTCTTTCATTCATTTTCTTTTTTTGTTTATTTTAATTAGCTATTAAGTTTTCTCTGAGTAAACTTCTGAATGATAATGGACCGAAAACACGTCTCTTGGGCCATAATTCCGATTCTCACCCCCACCATGGCCCATGACACGCCATTGTTGGCCAAGAAAAACTGATACAAAAATCTGTTTGGGCCATGCTTGGGCCCTGCGGCCATTACTACCCACGTCACCACGTTCAATTTACACCCCTGGTTCACATAATTTTTCAATAGAATTAGGCCTTTTTTCTATAGTTTTTCCACTTATTTTTTGGTGACCAGTTACAATAAAAATCATAATTTTTGTTAGAACTTTAATTGATATTTTTCACCATAAAAACTCATAAAAAATATTAGTTTTTAGGCTAATCATTTTAATTTTTTTTGTTCAAATTAGAACTCATTTTCTCTCCCAAAAAAAAAACCCATAAAAAATAGTAGTATTTTTTTAGTTTCATTTTTGTACTAATGCTTGAATCGTTTTGTACTATTTCCATGTTCATTTTTGTATGATGCTTGTGTGATTTTATTGCTCGTATTTTTGGCCTTATTTTAGGCCTATCTTGTTAATACCATCTTAATGCTTCTTTTAGAATCTATCCCATGTTGACATTAGGATTTAGACTTGTATAGACAACGTAGATTAGAACATAGGATTAGTTCCCTTCTTGCATTCTTTTTCTTTTCAACTCTTTAAAACATTAATAAACGGAAGATGCGAATCACATTAAGCAAGTGATAGAGAAATGAGTGGGATTCATTCCCTAATCTATTTCTCAATCACTTAGTGGCATAGAAACGAGTGGGATTCATTCCCTAATCTGTTTCTCGGTCACTACTTAATGGGAGAGAAACGAGTGGGATTCATTCCCTAATCTGTTTCTCAAACATTAATTAATGGGAGAGAAATGAGTGAGATTCATTCTCTAATCTGTTTCTCAAACATTACATAATGGGATGGAAGTGAGTGGGATTCATTCCCTAATCTGCTTCTCAATCATTATACATTTTATGTGATTCGAATCGTGAAGTAAATTCCCTTAAAAAATACCCAACCAAAAACACTTTAAAACACCTAACAATGGTTCAGACTAAAGCAAAGTAGAGAAAGTGGTGAGTGGCCCGGTATTGGGAACTGTTCACCACTCATCTATCCTAAAAGACACAAACCAATCATTCCTTTTTCTTTTGCCTCGTTGGCGCCTAAGGGCAATGTCATTTCCGTTCGTACGCATCGTAGGTCGTCCCTTATGCAAGAACGTGAACATTAACACCGCCCAACTAAAAAACACAAAAACAAATGGAAAATCTTTAGCCGAGCTACGGTAACTCTGATTCCTGAAAAGGATACGTAGGCAGCGGGGTAGGGCCCGTGCGAGTACAACTTTTATTTTCCCTACATTTTGCATTCATTTTGCATTTAGACATAGACATAGTATACACCCTTTAGATAGAAACAAACATAGGTGGATACCATCGAGTACGATGGGCGTGAGGGGTGCTAATACCTTCCCCTCACGTAACCGACTCCCGCACCTAGATTCTCTGGTCGCAAGACCCTGTTCCTTCCTTTGTTAGGTTTTCTGATATTCCTTTCCCTTATGGGATAAATATATTGGTGGCGACTCTGTTCATTTTTCGCGAGCGTGCGACACCCACCCTATGCCCATTCATACTATCTATCATAATCAACGTCGAACCTCTGAATCTGGAAGGTTCGACCTTATTTGACTTATGCAAAGGTTATCTATCCTGAATCAATGTCGAACCTCTGAATCTGGAGGATTCGACCATCTTTGACTTATACAGAAGTTCTACATCAGTTATCTATCCTGAATCAACGTCGAACCTCTGAATCTGAAGGATTCGACCATCTTTGACTTATACAGAAGTTCTACATCAGTTATCTATCAGAATCAACGTCGAACCTCTGCATCTGGAGGGTTCGACCATCTTTGACTTATGCACCAACTATTTATCCATAAAGCAACGTCGAACCTCTGAATCTGGAGGGTCGACCATATCTTATTGACCATGAGAAGCTGTTATCCAAGAGGCCTTGATCCTTGATCCTGATTTATGATACATTTGCATCATCATTAACATTCTGCATTCATGCATATGCATCCATGGTTACCAAGACTCTTACCACTCTTCCTCTCCATCAGATCAGTCAAGACGATTCCTCAACACCGATATCTGACAAGAGCTCACAGAAAAAGAATCATGGGGAATTACAACAAAATCAAGCTACTATCAGAGAATCATGCCTCCTCATGAGGGTACCTTCCACCAATGGAGCCTAAATACTTTATGTTTGTCAGAGAACATTTCATTTGCATTAGAATAAAGCCAAGCTTGCCATTGTATAGATTCCTTTAGTATTTTCAATTGTATTGCTTTTGTTGTTATCAAGTACTTCTCATTGTAAGAAACCCATTCTGTTTGAATAAATAAAAATAATGCAATATACATGTTTTTCTCAAATCATTTCATCTTTGTCATTATGTTCATTGATACTTCACTCATTTGTCTTAAGCAACTAAAAAAGGAGAATGATGAAAATAAAAAATACATGCACTACTAACCGTATGCTTTTGGAACAAAGATCCTGCTGACGATGTACAGGCATTGTTTCAATTCCTAAACACCGGTGTTATAAGGGAGTGAAACCCTCGTCAACCCATTTGAGCCTAAGGCGTAGTAGTTTCTTTTTCAAAAATACAAAACCCTCAATCTTAACCAGGGGCAGGGTAGTCTTCAGTTAGTGCGACCGAGCGCTCAAATTTCAGGTATTCCATCAGAGGATCAATCATATCTCAGATCTCACAACAAAAAGAGGAAGAGTACAATCCACAATGGATGTCTCTCATCCACTAAGAAGAAGGCAGTCACAACCTTTTCGTCAAGTCAATCAACAAAGTCATACAACTTGTTCCCGAACAAAAAAAAAAAGAGAGAATGAAAAGAAAGTTATGAATCATGATAAAAAAAAAAGAAACAATAGCCCGCTAAGTCAAAAGAAAAAAAGAAAAAAGCTTTGAAGCAATTGACTTAGGCAAAAATTAGGGCATATCCCGCTGGACAACAAAAACCAAAATCAAAAGAAACCTTCTGTCCAGGCAAAAGTTAGGGAAAGCAAAAGAAAAGAACAAGAACAAAAATCCTCCAAGGGACAAGTTGTTATAATCATCAACGAAAGCACCAAAGGGTGACTGCCACCTCCATCAAAACCATAAAGGATCCTCATCCATCACAATCCTTCCTGAAAGGCGAATACTCGTGTCGAACTAGCTGAACATAGGACTGGAGGACATCACGAAGAAGGGGTGGGTTAAGTAGAACTTGAGCCTTTATCCTTTGTTTCTTAAACCGTGAACCCGGCCACGTTACAACCCTCAAAAGTCCTAATTGAAGCAGGGTTCGTTCTGAAAGCATACAAACTGTGACATCATGTCAAAACTGACTGCTAATGTTGCTGTGTCATTTGTGTTAGTATCAGTACAACATTTTGACAAATAAAAACTTTTACTTTGAGATTAACATGTGCATTGCATTCTCATTATCTTTCCAAAACAGAATTGTCTCTAAACTTGAAAGTAAGTACTTGATACCAAGGAAAGATCAACATTGAAATTCCATCGAGTAATCTTACAAAGGCAAAGGTTGGTCATCAACTAGCAAATATCTGAAGAATCCATTGGGTGGAAGAGTTCCTTTCAATCTGGGGCATCCATTCCATGATCTACACTGGGGCAGACCATCGCAAATCTCCATGATTCAAGCATTATCAAAGTTCTATCTCAAGAGATCATACACGCTGGGGCAAGCTAGTAACAATTCATCTCTTCATCTTCAATCAAGGGTAAGATATCAAGACAAGTGTCGAGGAGTCAAGCTAAACACCTCACCTTCACAAGGGCTATCCTTCAAGCTATGACATTTCTACAAAGGCACTCTCCATCCATCCCTGGTACCTTGGAAACAAATCATTCCATTCATAGTCATGCATGCATCATGCATATCATTGCATTCTCATTGACATTTCTCCCACAATAATCCAATCATCAATAAATCAGGGGCATCCACTCTACCTTGATTCTCAAACAGAGTGTCAGAACTCCACCTAATATATTCCCCACACAAAGCAGAAACCCTGAACAATCAATCAGTACACTGCATATAGAATTCATCCCATTGCATCTCCAGAAGTGCATAAAATAAATCAAACATTGCATGTGAAGCATAAGCCAAGTTACTCATCAGATGAGGTCCCTACAAGTATTCAAATTGATATTCCACTAGATCACTCAGAGTTACCATTGTGGTGTCATCTCCCAAAGTCAATCATGTTCATCTTTCTTCAACCCAGAGTTGATGTTTTTGTGTTCAACCCAGAGTTGATTTTCCTTTCATCTTTTAACCCCGAGTTAATTATCTTATCCCTCTCACCCAGAGTTGATGGATATTTCTTATTGTTTCCTTTCCCTCTCACCCAGAGTTGACGGGTATTTCTCATTGATTCTCTTTCCCACTCAACCCAGAGTTGACGGTTATCTTTTGTCTTTCCCACTCAGCCCAGAGTTGACGGTTATCTTTTGTCTTTCCCACTCAACCCAGAGTTGACGGTTATTCCTTGTTAATCTCCTTTCCCACTCAACCCAGAGTTGACGGTCATCATTTGTATTTCCCACTCAACCCCGAGTTGACGGTTATCTTTTATTCAACCCAGAGTTGATCCTTGTCTTTCTTTCCCACTCAACCCAGAGTTGACGGTTATCTTTTATTCAACCCAGAGTTGATCCTTGTCTTTCTTTCCCACTCAACCCAGAGTTGACGGTTATCTTTTTTCCCACTCAACCCAGAGTTGACAGTTATTCCTTGTTAATCTCCTTTCCCACTCAACCCAGAGTTGACGGTCATCTTTTGTCTTTTCCCACTCAACCCAGAGTTGACGGTTATCTTTTATTCAACCCAGAGTTGATCCTTGTCTTTCTTTCCCACTCAACCCAGAGTTGACGGTTATCTTTTCTCTTTTCCCACTCAACCCAGAGTTGACGGTCATCTTTTGTCTTTTCCCACTCAACCCAGAGTTGACGGTTATCCTTTTTTAATCCAGAGTTGATCTTTTACTTCTCAACCCAGAGTTGACAATCATCTTTCATTCAATCCAGAATTGATTCCTTTTCCCACTCAACCCAGAGTTGACGGTTATCCTTTCTTATTTCCCTCTCAACCCAGAGTTGACAGTTATCCTTTCTTATGCATTCCCTTAGCATTAAGCTTTAGATTTATACACCCTTTAGATAGCAACAAACATAGGTGGATACCATCGAGTACGATGGGCGTGAGGGGTGCTAGTACCTTCCCCTCGCGTAACCGACTCCCGTACCCTATCTCTGGTCGAAAGACCTTTTCTTATCCTTTCTTTATTCTAGGTTTTCCGATATTCCTTTCCTTCTATGGGATAAATATATTGGTGGCGACTCTGTTCATATTTCGCGAGCGTGCGACACCTGGTGCTACCAAGATGTATCATGATTTGAAAAAGTTATTTTGGTGGCCTGGAATGAAGAAGGAAATTGCTGAGTTTGTTTATGCTTGCTTAATTTGTCAAAAGTCGAAAATTGAGCATCAGAAACCGTCTGGGTTGATGGAACCGTTGTTTGTTCCGGATTGGAAGTGGGATGGAATTTCCATAGACTTTGTATCTGGTTTACCTAGAACGAGCAAGAATTGTGATTCTATCTGGGTTATTGTAGGCTGGTTGACAAAATCTTCTCACTTTATTCCAATAAGAATGGATTATCCGATGGAGAGGTTGGCTCAGTTGTATATTGAGAAAATAGTGAGTTTGCATGGTGTTCCGGCTAGTATTGTGTCGGATAGAGATCTGAGATTTACTTCTAAGTTCTGGACAGGATTGCAGGAAGCCCTAGGTACTAAGTTGAGGTTGAGTTCTGCTTATCATCCGCAGACAGATGGTCAGACGGAGAGAACGATTCAATCGTTAGAGGATTTGTTACGAGCTTGTGTATTGGAGAAAGGTGGTGCTTGGGATAGTTATCTACCTTTGGTTGAGTTTACCTACAACAATAGTTATCATTCGAGTATTGGTATGGCTCCGTTTGAAGCATTGTATGGTAGGAGATGTAGAACACCTTTGTGTTGGTACGAATCTGGAGAAAATACGGTGGTTGGACCGGAGATTGTGCAACAAACTACAGAAAAGATCAAGATGATTCAGGAGAAGATGAGAGCTTCTCAGAGTCGTCAGAAAAGTTACCATGACAAAAGAAGGAAGGGTATTGAATTTAAGGAAGGAGATCATGTATTCATGCGAGTTACTCCGATGACTGTTAGGAGTGAATTAATGGTAAATTCATGTGTTAATATAAGTAATTTCTTCTCTAAATTAATGCAATTGGTGATAGATCCATAGGTTTTTAGTAAGAATTGAACTGAAAAGGTTTAGTTCATGTGTAAAGCAAATCGAATCACTTGTGGGTATTATTGATGCAGGTTTAGAGCTGAACTGGAGCTGTAGGGAAACATGAAGAGGAAAGGAAGCTGGAAGTCTCAAAGGCAAAGCAAAAATATGAAGTTTGACAAGGGCGCGCCGCGGGAGTTCTAGCCAGCGCCGCGCCAAAGTCTCTGTTTGTGATCGCGCCGCGCACATCCGTTGCCGCGCCGCGGCTTCGACGTTAAAAGCCCAAAACGTATAAATAGAAGCCCTAGCTTCCAAGTGAAAAGGAGATCTTTTGTGAGCGAAATTAGGAGAGCATTCTGAGTTTGCAGTCAAGAACAACAATTGAAGGCCAAATCTTTACCAGTCGAAGACATTCCATTGATGAAGATGAATCCCTCTATTAATTCTTGTGTGTTCTTCATGTCTATGGAGAGCTAAATTCCTCTTGTTGAGTTTAAGGTAGTAGTTAACCTATGAATATACAATACCATTAATTATTTCCTATGAACAATTGTTTGAATTTATTATCAATAAGAAACCTTGTTTTTACTTTACACCATTGTTGAGTCTTTGATCGAAAGAAAGGATCTTAACTTTTGCCCTAGGTTACTATATTGATTCAATCTCAATTTGCAGAGATGGAATTGTAATTGAGTTTTCATAATTATCGTTCCTTATTACTATTATCGATATTGATATTTGGAGAGATCGAATCTCATACCGGTAAAAGTCTATCTAATTTGATTTGCAGACATGGAATCATATTTGAGGATAAGTGAAGATAGTGATTCAAATGATTGTTCAATTGTGAATTAATTGATAAATTGTATAGGAATAGGTTGATGAACCCTAAAGCTCAACATACTTCCTTAATCGTTAACAAACGTTCATTATTTGCATTTAAATTATTGTTTAAATTCTGATAGTATTATAATCATAAAACAAATCTAATTACTTTTTCTCACTCAAAATAACTAACTATAGAACGGCAGTGATATTAACCAATCCCTGTGGATACGATGTATTACCGAAAATATTTACCCACAAATACTTTCAACAAATCGGCGCCGTTGCCGGGGATTGGTGTCAATATTGCACGCATTGCAATAGTTCTTATTTTGAGTTTTAATTTTTATTTTCTCGATTTGGTTGTTTCACCTGTTTGCTAGTTTTTGCAGAAGTTCGTGTATGCGCAGCAAAGTTCCCAGTGATCAACTTCTTTTTGATCCCGAGATCGAAAGGACCGCTAGGAGGTTAAATAGCAAGGCACGAAGAAGAGCAAACATAGCAAAAGCTAGAGACAACGCAACCGCGACATCGTCACAACAACTTGAAACAATTGACGAGTCGCAAGAAGGACTCTTCTTTCACGAACTATTTGCGGAAGAAGAACAGGAAGTTACTATACAACCAACTGTTGTCAACATGGCTGCTCCTGGTCCATGTGCAAATAGTCCAAGACTCAACCCACAGTTCGTGAGAACGGCCGCCAATGGGCAGACTTTAGAATTGAAGACCGGTATCATTCAGTTGATCTGTGCAAGTCCTTTCGCCGGATTGGACCACGAAGATCCATACACGCATCTTACTCGATTCTATGAGTTAGCAGGTACCACGGGTGTCGCTCAAGCTGATGAGGAAGCATTATTCAAGAGGTTGTTCCCACATTCTTTGTTATCTAAGGCAAAAGATTGGTACTTGGATCAACCGGAAACAGTGATGACCGATTGGAATACCTTAGAGGAAAAATTCTTGGAAAGGTTTTATTCCCAAAACCGATTTTTTGAAGCAAAAACGGCAATAGCGATATTCTCTCAAGGTAGTAGTGAATCATTGAACGAAGCATGGGAAAGGTATAAAGCTATGTTGAGAAAGTGCAAGGGACACGGTTTTGCCGAGGTTGACCAAATCCACATGTTCCGTAATGGTCTCACCCCCACCAACAAAACACTATTGGATGCCACAGCTGATGGCTCACTTATTTCCAAGACACCTGCTGAGGCTACTCAAATAATTGAGAGAATGGCTCTGAATGATCGTCAGGGTAACCATGATCGAACTGTCAGAGACAAGAAACCCAGAGTATTAGAATTGAACAACAGTGATGCTCTACTGGCCCAAAATAAGCTACTAACATCACAAGTGGAACTTTTGACACAACAAATGTCTAAATTACCACAACAAATCAAGGAGCTGAACGGAGTATCTAATTCTTATCAAGTTGCTAAGTGCGAATTGTGCAAGGGAGATCATCAAACAGGATTCTGTCCACCAGTTCTGGAAGAAGAAGTGATACATGAACAACAACCAAGGACAAAGGCAGAATCAATATCAAAATCATCCGTACCAACAAGGTTATCCACCAAGGAATAATAATCAAGGGTACCAACAAAGGCCACAAAATCAAGGGTATCAACAACAAGCCTTCCAACCTTACACTCAACCACCACCACAACAAGGAGGACAGTCAAAGTTAGAAGAAACCATGACACAATTCATACAAATGTCAATGACAAATCAAAAGAATCAAGAGGCAGCTATAAAGAATTTGGAAACTCAAGTGGGTCAACTTGCTAAGCAGATTGCGACTAATCAATCAAATGCAACATTCTCAACCAACACTCAAGAGAATCCAAAGGAGCATTGCAAAGCGGTGGTGACAAGGACTGGACAGAAAGGTGGTAAGGATGAAACGGAAACGAATGGGGTTGAGGATGATAAAGAAAAGGAAGATGAAAAACATGATGGAGAAGATGAAGAATATGAAATTATTAATAATGGGGCTGAAGAAGAAGATGTGAATAAAGAAGTCAAGAAGGAGAAATTAAAAAGAAGGAGTGCTAAAGAAAAGATGGCGAACAACACGATTCCAAGTCAACATTTGCCATATCCCCATGCTCCTTCAAAGAAAGACAATGCTAGACAATATGCCAGGTTTATGGAAATTTTTAAGCAACTACAAATTAATATTCCATTCTCTGAAGCTATTGCCCAAATGCCAAAATATGCGAAATTTATGAAAGATATCTTGACAAAGAAGAAAAGACCAGAAGAAGAAGAGGTTATTATACTTGATGCACAATGTAGTGCTATAATATCACGCCTCCCCCAAAAGGCAAGAGATCCTGGAAGAGTCACATTGCCGGTTACAATTGGGAATCAAAATATTGGGAATGGATTGATTGATCTAGGATCAAGCATCAATTTAATTCCTTTATCAATAGTGAAGCGGCTGGGAAATATTGAGATGAAGTCAACAAGAATGACTCTGCAACTAGCAGATAAATCTACCACTCTTCCTTATGGAGTTGCACAAGACATGTTAGTGAAAGTTGACAAATTTTTATTTCCGGTGGATTTTGTGGTGATTGATATGGAAGAAGACAAAGATTCACCTATCATTCTTGGAAGGCCATTCATGAAAACAGCCCGGATGATGATCGATATCGATGATGGTATAATGAAGCTAAGAGTCCAAGATGAAGAGGTATGTTTTAATCTTTTTGATGCCATGAAACAACCCAAAGACAAGAATGATTGCTTTCGCATGGATGTATCTGAAGAGATTGTAGAAGAAGTGGCAAGCCAAATTCATATTTCTAACCCTTTAGAGAGATCTCTTGTTGATTCTTTTAATGTACTTACTCAAGAAGAAGAAAAAGAAATTGAGTTGTTCCTAAAGGAATTAGAGAAAGGTGACAACACATCCACCAAGGAAGACAAAGTGGAAGATTTGGGGCTGAAAAAAGAAGTGAAAGAGTCGAAGATGGAATTAAAATTACTCCCAACTCATTTGAAATATGTCTTTTTAGATGAAGAGGGAAGTAAACCGGTCGTTATTAGCTCAAAGTTGAATACTACAGAAGAGGCAAGACTCATCCAAATCCTTCAAAAGAATAAAGCTGCAATCGGATGGGTATTAGCAGATTTGAAAGGTATAAGTCCCGCATATTGCATGCACAAGATCATGTTAGAGGAAGAATTCAAACCGGTAGCTCAATCGCAAAGAAGACTAAATCCAACAATGAAAGAGGTAGTAAGAAAAGAGGTGATCAAACTCCTAGAAGCAGGAATGATTTACCCAATTTCTGATAGTACATGGGTAAGTCCGGTACAAGTTGTTCCGAAGAAGGGAGGCATGACGGTAATCCGTAATGACAAAAATGAACTCATACCAACTAGAACTGTGACCAGGTGGCGAATGTGCATAGATTACCGAAGACTCAACAAAGCTACGCGAAAAGACCATTTTCCACTACCATTCATGGATCAAATGCTTGAGAGGTTATCGGGGCAGAATTACTATTGCTTCCTGGATGGATACTCCGGATACAATCAAATCGTGGTCAACCTAGAAGATCATGAGAAAACAACATTTACATGTCCATTTGGAATTTTCGCATATAGGAGGATGCCATTTGGATTATGCAATGCCCCAACAACTTTTCAACGGTGTATGCAAGCCATATTCTCAGACCTTATTGAAAAAAGTATTGAAGTATTCATGGATGACTTTTCGGTATTCGAAAATACTTTTGATACATGCTTGAACAATCTGGATGTGGCACTTGAAAGGTGTATTGAGACCAATTAGATCCTAAATTGGGAGAAGTGCCATTTTATGGTAACAGAAGGAATTGTACTCGGACACAAAGTATCTTCAAGAGGACTTGAAGTGGACCAAGCCAAGGTGGAGGTAATTTCAAAGCTTCCACCTCCAATAAATGTTAAAGGAGTACGAAGCTTCTTAGGTCATGCAGGATTCTACAGAAGATTTGTTAAAGATTTTTCAAAGATCGCCAAGCCCTTGAGTAATTTACTCAACCAAGGTACTGTAGCGGGGAAAATTTGATATCGAAGCCATGGGATTGACTCGAATCAATATTTCGTTTGAAATTGCCACCGCGCTTTATTTTTTCAAAGGAAAAGGGAAAAGAACAAAAAACCCAAAGTTTTGTTTTTAAAACAAAAAAAAAGAGAACTCAGGTTCGAGTGTTGATTATATGAGGGGAAGGTTTAAAGCACCCCTCATATCTGTGGTACTCCACAGGAACCTTTTTGAAAATCTGTGTCGTGTGTGCTAAAAAACGGTTTGTTTTATTTTTAAAATAAGCTCGGCAAAGCGTTAAGCTTTGTGCCTACATACCTCCTCGGTGCAATGGAGAAGTCAGAGCTAATGTAGTTCCGCTAAAAGGGAAAACATTTTTAAAAAGGAATAAACACTTTATTGTCGTTGGAGAGAAATACTCAGCCATTGATCTTGAGCATGAGAACAAACGAGTTCTTTGCATCGCAAATGAGAGAAGGGCTCCAACTCGGATAAAATCAACGAGTATGCCACTAGCTCTCTCACGCGGAAAAGATCTCATTATATCAATCAATTTCAAAATCGTGGGGTATAACCACTCGTTTCGACAATTAACGGTGTCTAAACTTTTAAAGAAGAGCCACTAAGGGCAAAAGATATTTTAAGAGAAAAGGTTTAAAAAAGATTGCAAACATAAGAAGGTTTTTGAAAAAGGGAGAAGATTTTGAAAATTTAAGAAGGGGAGGAGATGAAGAGGCTATCCTATTGCGTAAAATAAAAGCTAAGGAAAGAAACGGTCTAACCGAAATAAGAAGCCAACACTTGACATTGTGAGTCAAGGTAGATTTCCCTTCCTTTGGAATATCAATACTAAATCAACATTATCACTTGGGGATCCAGATGAACTTATTGTCTTAGCACCACTTTGCATTAAGCACATTTAATTTTCTGACGAAAATTGGGCAGAGTAACGGCTGTTTTCGGGTAAAATCCTTATTTCAATGCCTTGAAATTAACCATCAAGGGCTTTCAAGGAAATACCTGCACACATAAATAGACAACAATCCAATGCCAGACAGACAGAACAATCACAGAGTAATAACAGAATGAGAGTCCAGAGGTCCTAAGTCCATAAGTCCGAATCTCCAAAATGCTAGGGATAGTAACCAATAGTCCAAAAGAGAGCCTTAGGAGTTTTTTAGATTTTTGTTATTTATTAGTGTTTTAGCATAAAAGTAAAGTATGGTTCAAGTGGACAAAAGAAAATGGCGGAAACATAAACATAGCGTCCAAATGGACAAAGAGAAAATAGCGGAATATAAACGTCCAAATGGACAAAGGAAAAATAGCGGAATGTAAATATGATGAAATGATAAAATAAAGCAATAAAGCGAGAAATATAAAGAGCGGTATAATAAATTGCGGAAATGAAAGTTAGTTGTTAGATGTTAAAGATAACCATCTTGAAACTTGTCAAGTATGTTATCAAAGTTAGTAGTAAAGATCGATGGTGAGTGAAGGATGTTCTCGGATTTAAATTCAATGGAACTTTATAAGAAGCTTGATAAAATCATAGCGACTACACGATAAATTTCCATAAGTCTTAAATCAACCGCATACAATTCTCTTCCATATTTGACCTTTTTTGTTCGGGACACGAAATATTGCGCTATGTTAAGCAGATCGCCAAGTGATTTATGTAGAAATCACCCTACAACGAGGCCGGTCAAAACTTTATGTGCTAATGCATGCGAGAGAAATGATATGTAGATCATTCTCCGAAAGCAATACCGCACGAAAAGAAAATAGGTAACGATCTAGTCTTTACTAAGAATCCATAAGAATTCTCAAAGTGTTAAGACTTTCATCGATCAAAAGAAAAAAAGGAGAAGAAGAAGACAAAATGCATAAAGTAAAGTCAACTCACACTATCATTAATATCATTCATCTAATATTATGGATTTGGTCTTTTCAAACCTATCAACATCCTAGATCCAATGATATTAATGAAATGGAGGAAGAAGAATAAAATTCACAAAAGATAATCAACTCACACTATCATTAATATCATTCATCTAATATTATGGATTTGGTCCTTTCAAACCTATCAACATCCTAGATCCAATGATATTAATGAAATGGAGGAAGAAGGAAGCCAAAACAAGCATAAAAAAGGCAAAAAACCACATTCTGCCAGCAGGAAATCGATTTCATGCAGGGGGAAATCGATTTCCATAGTGCAGTTTTCAAAAAAAACAAGTTACGTTCAGGAGGAAATCGATTTCAGCCTTAAGGAAATCGATTTCATCAGTGTAAATTTCAGCAAAAAACATCATTTAAAGGCATGAAACTTGATTTGAACAAATATACAAACACCTTATGATCACACATCAACTTGAGCACGAAATTTCCATCACAAAACCAGCAAATATCATCAATATAGCATCAAAGATGCATTGAACACAAGCAATAAAGATCTGCATCATGGATCTAGCAAATTACCACTTCTTTGAACAAAAGTCTTGGAGTAGCTTCAAGAGCAAGCACAAAGTGTATAGATCCTTCAAATTTGGAGATGAACAACCAAAGAAAAGAGAGAAATGTAGGAGGTTTAGTTCAAAATTAGCAAGATTCAATGTGAATCTCACTAATCTTATAAAAATGAACTTTGGGTGAGGGTTTTGGAAAGGGTGAGAAATGAATTTGCAAGCAATTTTTTGGCTCTCCAAGCTTGAGAAATGAGAGAGTAGTGGCCTCTATTTATAGGATGAGAGCAAGAGTAGTGGCAATTTGGTCATTTGCTCTTAGTTAATTAACTTGTGTTTAATTGGTGATTAAAGTGGCATTTAAATGGTAAAAGATGGTAAAATGAGGTTAAAATGGAATTAATGAAGGGAATTATTTTGGTGAGGTGGAAAATTGGTAAAATGACAAAAATGGTCAAAGAAAATAGGTGCCAAAATCAAATCAAGCTTCCCTCTCTATTTTTTTGAATTTCGCCTTAAGGAAATCGATTTCCCCCAGGAGTAAAATCGATTTCACTCTGTTCCAGAAGAGAATTTGGCGCAAAATACACTAGGGAAATCGATTTACCCAGGAGGGAAATCAATTTCATGCTGTCCAGAATGTGATTTTGTTGAAGATTGCTGCAGGGAAATCGATTTACCCAGTAGGGAAATCGATTTCATCAGTCCAAAATATGGAAAATGCCTTGTTTATTGCATGTCTTGGCTTGTTACCTACAAAACAAAAGCCTACAAAGAAACAAAGCAATATTTTTGGTATTTGGGTTAGTATAATATGCATACAAGATAAACAATCATTGGTGCTTGATGGTCCCTCTTATTGATGAGGTGAGTGCAACACCACAAACAAAACTTCCAAGTGAAGCTGTTGATTAATGATTGGGATATGAATGATATATGATCTTAGGGTCAAAAATTGGGGTATGACAGATGCCCCTATTTAAGTTTCTTCGATCCGGAGGTACGATGATTGCAAATCTTCGTTTTGACGAGATTGAAGAGACTTAAATATATAAAACACACAATTTTTGATCCTAAGATGCAATGCAAAGGTTTAATGAATGCATATGATGATGATGAAACATAGCAACACTGGGGATGCAAAGGAAATCCACTGGGAACACAAAATGTCTTTGTGGGAAGAATTCCACTGGGGAAGATAATAATCTGTTGGAGAGACGAAACTTTGCTGGGAAAAGAAACTTCACCGGGGAAAACATTTCGCACCAGAGAGGTTAAAGCATCATCTTTCACTAGGGTGAGAAAAGGGGACATCCTCTTTCACTAGGGATGAGAAATATGCATCCTCTTTCACTGGGGAATCAGAATACCTATCCTTCGTTAACAGAGAACACACCATCGTTCCACTGATGATATGAATAGAAATGCATCGACGTACCACTGACGATGAAGATAACAAAATACACCCACGTTCCACTAAAGGTGAACTACCAACGTCCCACTGGAGGTAGAAAGAGATGTATCGCCGTACCACTAACGATAACACATACCAATGTTCCACTGAAGGTATTGAAGAGAAATACATCGACGTACCACTGACGATGAAGATAACAAAATACACCAACGTTCCACTGAAGGTGAACTACCAACGTCCCACTGGAGGTAGAAAGAGATGTATCGCCGTACCACTAACGATAACACATACCAACGTTCCATTGA
The DNA here is from genome assembly GCF_029867415.1 of Vicia villosa. Taxonomy (NCBI): domain Eukaryota; kingdom Viridiplantae; phylum Streptophyta; class Magnoliopsida; order Fabales; family Fabaceae; genus Vicia; species Vicia villosa. Next base: position 23,806,889 of record NC_081183.1, on the reverse strand, counting down.
AGGTATTGAAGAGAAATACATCGACGTACCACTGACGATGAAGATAACAAAATACACCAACGTTCCACTGGAGGTGAACTACCAACGTCCCACTGGAGGTAGAAAGAGATGTATCGCCGTACCACTAACGATAACACATACCAACGTTCCACTGAAGGTATTGAAGAAAAATACATCGACGTACCACTGACGATGAAGATAACAAAATACACCAACGTTCCACTGGAGGTGAACTACCAACGTCCCACTGGAGGTAGAAAGAGATGTATCGACGTACCACTAACGATAACACATACCAACGTTCCACTGAAGGTATTGAAGAAAAATACATCGATGTTCCACTGACGATGAAGATAACAAAATACACCAACGTTCCACTGAAGGTGAACTACCAACGTCCCACTGGAGGTAGAAAGAGATGTATCGCCGTACCACTAACGATAACACATACCAATGTTCCACTGAAGGTATTGAAGAAAAATACATCGACGTACCACTGACGATGAAGATAACAAAATACACCAACGTTCCACTGGAGGTAGAAAGAGATGCCTCTTCGTATCACTGATGGTGAAGAGCAATCAATAATATATTTTTTTCAATGATTTGAGGATGCAAACACAAATGCATAATCTCAATATTCATCGTCCAGTAGCCAAAATTCAATCCATGACCAAATGGAAAGAAGCTGCCCCAAAAAGACTGGACCAAGTGAGGGAAAAAACTCACTGGTATTCTGTTCGTAGACATCTGAACAGAATAACTGAAACATATTATCCACCTAGAAACAAATTCAGTGGGGATTTTCAAGGAAAGTGAGCTTTTTCTGCTTAAGACACTCTAAATGAAAGAGCAATCTGATTGACAGTAAACTTTATGATATCAAATGTGAATGCATGACTGTTTTTTGATGCATGTTAATGATGCATATGCTGCCAAAACTTTGTTAGACGCTAGCCTATAGATCTAGAGGGGGGGGTGAATAGATCTCACTAAGTTTTTACAGATTTTTCTACAGACTCGAGCGAAAGCGGTTCTGAATCGACTTGCGTCTATTCTGGACCGCTATTGCAAAGGTCGTATGTGTTTCAAAACCAAAAAGTAAGTGGAATTGATGGTGAAGTAATATGATAGCTAACCAATACGTTTAACAACTGAAATCCAATTAACTTCTAGATGAACTTTGATTTGCAATGCAGTAAGATTGGATTAAGCAAAAACACAAACACTTGGTGATAGGTTCAAATTGATAGTGATTCAAGTTGTGGTGAATTGTGATGTTTGTGCAGAACTTTAATTCACAATTTTAACACTTGAATCGTTGATCAATTTTGCACTTATAACCAATTATGAACAGAAAGTAAAAGAGAAAGTAAAAGCGACAAGAACACGATATTTGTTTAGGCAGTTCGTCGATCGTCCTCGCTACGACTACGTCTGCCCCCAATTCCAAATTGAAATTGGGTAATCTTTCATTAATGTTGAAAGTAGTATATACAAAGAAGATAACAAAGCGATAAACGATAAACCAATTATGTCGATCCTTTGAATCTTCTTCCCCCTTAATCTTGAGCCAGATCAAGGTTATCCAAGAGCTTCACTTTGATCCCTTTCTGCAGTGTCTTCAATTCCCTCGAACCCTTGTTCTTCAATCTTCAATTCCCTCGAACCCTAGTTCTTCAATCTTTACACTCAGCCGGATCCTCGATGAAGCCTCTTGATAAAAACCCCCAAGAACCACCCGTCGTGGAGGACAAAACCCGCAGATTTTATTCACCAACAAACCCCACGAACCTTCACCCACTAGGAATCTTCAATTCCGTTCCATGGACGTTATCGAACTCATCACTAACCCGCAACGCAAGAATGATTATGTGTAATTGCGTTGGAGATGATGAAGAACGAAGATGAGAAGCGTTTGTGTATCTTTCAGTCGTTGGTGTTGCTGAATAATTAACCCTTGCACAATATATATGATTGCATAGCAGTTGGAATCAAGAATAACTGAATTTTGGACTTTCTTGATCAGTTAGGTCGACCTCTTGTAGAGGTTAGGTCGACCTAGCAGTGCTTGCTGAATTTTGCTCCCAGTTAGGTCGACCTGTTGAAGGAGTAGGTCGACCAGAATCCTCTTCTGGTGCGTTCTGGGAACATTTTCTCAGATTAGGTCGACCTAGTTGCTATGTAGGTCGACCTAACAGGCTGATATGAAGATTTCTTCATTTTGAGTCGACCTAAATGGTCTGTGAGTCGACCTAGCAGAGGTATATGGATTTTCCTTCATTTTAGGTCGACCTAGGTTGACAGTAGGTCGACCTAACTGCTGATTTTCTGCATTTTTCATGTCCAGCTTGTGTTGAGTCGACTTATATGCATAGTGGATCACCTTGTGCTTTCATGAGTGATCAAATTCTTCCTTGTTGTTTGAATGCTCATTTGAGTTTGCCATAAATCAAAAACATCTTTGAGTGTACTCTTGTATCTACAAACTCCCCCTTTTTGATGATGGCAAACCAATACTCAAGAGCTTTGGTAGTAAGTGACAAGGACTCAACAGAGCTCCCCCGTACATCCAGATGAAGACTCAACAAGGCTCCCCCGTACATCCAGCATCTATCTCTCAAACCAATAAGTCTCTTCACAAAGCTCCCCCGTACACTCAGCATCTATTGTATTTATCTCCCCCTTTGACAACATCAAAAAGAGAAACAAGAAAACAGAGTAGGAGAGTAACAAGGGAAATAAAGAATACCGATAGTCATAGAGATAGATAACATGTAAATGGTGAAATCATAAGAACTAAACATGTTTTAAAGAAAACCAACAACATACATAGTAGTCCAAGAGATTAATAAAATACAACAAAGAGTATTACATCATATAATGTTTTAACAAAAAGAACTTAATGACATGAAATGCAATGAAATGATGATATGATAAATGATATGTCCTAACGCCTGCCCCTTCTTCCTCTTCCTCTTTGAAATGTATGAGGTCGATCTTCCTCAACCTGTTCCAACAAATCCAGCACAGACATGTTAAGAGTATTGAAGCTTTGGCTTATGTTAGCATGGCGATGCAATGCCGTTTCTTCAAACTGATTCTGCCTCAATACAGAGTTGGATGCAAACGTCTCAAAATCGTTCTTTTGTTCCTGAACCAAGCCGTACAACGATTGATATTGACGTTGTTGTTCCTCATATCTCTCTTGTTGAAGCTGCTGCATTGTTTGAAATTGAAGCTGTTGAGTTTCAAAATTCTGCTGTTGTTGAAGTTGCATAGCTTCAAGCATAGATATTATGTTGGATTGATCAGGAGGAGGTGGAGCTGTGTATCCCCAAGGGATATCCTCTTGTTGTGGCGGAACATATCTCCAATTTGCATCCGTGTCATGAGCTGCATCTTCCATGGTATGATCCTCATCATTTGCTATTTCTTGATCATTTCCTTCTTCTTCATTTTCTGCAGTGTGACCAAATTCTGTAGGATCATCATAGTTGTAGATGATTTTTCCAGTCCCCTTTTGAATGAGATAATAGGTTCCCCTATTTGGATCCCAATGATATCCCATGAGAGTTAAGGTTGTTTGGGAAAAGTCCTGGTTCTGTTTCATGCTAATGTATGATAATCCATCGAGCTTCATGCCGAAATGGTTCACAATTGTTTGTATGATCGAGCCGTAACAAAGAGCGGTAGTCTTCTGCTTTACTTCCTCAAACTTAGCAGTTAGAAAGTGTGGCCAGTGCACACGTGTTCTGTTTTGAATCAAGTACATCAACATAATCTCATTCCTTTCAATTCTGGAAAATCCGCCTGCTCGTGGTCAAATGACTCTTGAGATGACCCAATTTAGAAGCCTAGGATCTCTCTTCAGGTGACCGGCTGTTATTGTTTCATTAGGTTTGTCAAAGACGGAAGGATCTTTGAGGATAGACTTCATGTAGGCCACATGATCATAGACTCCCGGTACGTCCCCGTCTTCTATACGTAATTCATCGCCTACAATGTTGAGACCAAAGATACTGATCCAAGCACGTTTGTCAACGATATGAGATCTTGACCCCATCTTAAACCTAAAATTACAGCCTGCTTCTCTTGTGAACCCTGCATAGAATGCCCTAACAGTATTCTCACAGTATGGTGTGGCACATTCCAAAAGGGGATGAACATTTTGATGCTCAATAAGACTCACAACTTCAGGAATATGCATATTTTTAGCAACATGTTGATTGAAAATGTACTGCTTCACTACTTTCCTTTTCATTTGCCATTTTTCAAAATTATCTCTACAATCAGGGTGAACAAGGGCTACAACACTTACCGGTTGTGAGGATGATCCAGATGCAACTTCCTTTCCCTTTCTTGATTTTGGAGGGATAGTTGTTGATGATTTTGTGTAAGAAGGATGATTTTGAACAGTTTTTGAGTTGGAGGAGTTAGGGTTAGCCGTACCAAATGCGATGAGGATGAGAGGGAATGCAAAGATGGAATGTTTTGAATGCATGATATTGGGTCGGGTCGACCTAACAGGCCCAAATATGGAAAAGTTTACGCAGTAGGTCGACCTAAAGTGAAGCTGGGTCGACCTAACAGAAGTGACAATACAAATGACCAAATTAGGTCGACCTAATTTGTGAGTAGGTCGACGCAACTGGACCTTTTTGGTTTTTCTAAAGAAACTTCTTATGTAGGTCGACTCAAATACAGGGTAGGTCGACCTAAGTTGCTTTCAATGATGAAAATGCCTTAGAAATGTTTCTATATGATGTATTTTTGTTTTGTCATTTGCTTGAATGCACAACCTTTGTATGTTATGAATGAAATGATGAACACATATACGTAAGTATTTGAGAAGAGTAGATAAGAGCACATGAAGTCACTATAAGCATGTTAATTGATAGCATATTATAGCATCAATAAATTTTTTGGAAGTGAACAATAAACATGTTACCGCTTTCTCAATATGTAGGTGTTTTGTCATCATTGTGTGGAGTCTTCTTGTCAGTGTGCCATACTCCTAGATTTGATAATGAATTGTTTTGATGGAATGTTTCACAGGTTGATTCTTGCGAAAAACTTATCTAGTATCAAATACTCGATGTTCTCCCGGATGCGGGACATAGTCCCAAACAATATTCTGCTAAGAATAGATTTAAAATCTCTTTGCAATGCAACTTGCCAATTTGCACATCAAGTACTGCGTCCTATGTGTTTCTCGGAATATCTGTATTTGTGATGTATCTCATACATTTGCTATGGCTAGGACACCTACATTTCCTTTGCCAAGTATGATTCTTCAAACTGTCTTCATAGATGACATACCAAGAGAGATATGCCTTCTTTTATGTGTCTTGAACATCCTTTATCAATGGGATCATCACCTATCAATGATGTCAAGACACTTTTCCTGCAAGATTAATTTAGAGTGGAAGGTCCCCAATCTTCATTGGGTCCTAATTGGTGAGTACATAATGTGTTGCACTTAGGTAACCATTGAAACACTCCTTTAGGGACTAAGATTCTCCTAAATTTGCACTTTCCAATGGTATGACCCTTTTTGCAACAATAATGACAGGTAATATGATGAGAGTAAGCTGTCTGGCTAGTTGATACTTTAGGCACAAAAGTGTATTTACTATATAAAGGAGTATACGATCTTTTGAACTTGTTTGGATCAACTGCAAAAGTCACTTTTGGTTGTAGAGCCTTGTCTAACTTGGCTTTTACATCTCTCACTTCTTTTTGCCAAATGTGACATGTCTCACAACCAAACCATGATGTAGGATCTATTTCAACTTTGTCCTTTTGAATGTCTAGCATAGATTGTTTTAAAGCTTCCATATCCTTTTTGGTCTTCTCAACTTTTGATTCAAGATATGAAAAGATTTTCTTATTTGAGGCCAAAAGTTTGAAAGCTTCAATTGCATCTCTATGTAGTTCTTCAAAAGCTAATTTTAATTGATCATGAGATACCTTATCTACAAGTTCAGGTTTAAGATGACTTACAGCTTTCTTTTTCTTGTTTTGATGAGCCATGAAACATAGGTTTGCTGATTCTTCTTCGTCGCTTGACGAGCTTTCACTAGATGAATCACTTTCCCATGCTATGTAAGCTCTTTTAGATTTGTTATGACCTTTACTTTGGTTCTTCTCCTTTTCTTTCTTAAGGTATGGACAATCCGGTTTGTAGTGACCGGCTTTTCCACAATTGAAGCAAAGACCTTTCATCTTTCCATTGTTAGAGTCATCTTGGTTGAACCTTTTTGATTGCTTTCTATAGTTGATCAATCCTTTGTCAGAATGTTTTGCTCCATTTTTCTTTATATACTTGTTGTACCTTCGCACAAACAGTCCCATTTCTTCATCATCGGAGTCTTCGTCATCACTAGTCTCACTATCCTTTGGCTCTCGTTTTGAGGTCTTGGAGCTCGAAGCTTTTAGAGCTATTGACTTCTTCTCTACCTCTTTCTCCATGTTCTTTTCTTTCTTTGTCCTCTTCTCATGCATGTCAAGGCATTTAAGATGCTGTTCATGTTCCTCTAGTTTACCAAAAAGAGTGGTAATGTCTAAAGTGTTGAGATCATTTGCTTCCTTAATTGCTGTAACTTTGGGCTGCCATTTCCTGTTCAAACACCTTAAGATTTTGTTAGTAGCAACTGCATTGGAAACAGGTCTATCAAGAGAATTTAATCGATTTTTCAGGTGAACGAATCTTTTCTGCATGCTTTCGATGGTTTCACCATCTTCCATGTGGAAAAGTTCGAACTCTTGAGTTAACGTATTGATCCTAGCTAGTTTGACATCATCCGTTCCCTCGTGGGCAACTTGCAATGTGTCCCACATAGCTTTAGCTGATCTACAATGGGAAACGCGATAGTATTCATCAACTCCTAGAGCTGAGATTAGAATGTTTCTCGCTTTCCAATCGTATGCATATTTCTTTTCATCTTCAGCATTCCAAGTATCTTCTGGTTTTGGAACAACTGCACCAGCTGCATTTGTCATAGTGATCTGAAATGGACCATTGACAATAGCTGTCCAGATGTTCCTATCAATTGCATTGATATGGACACACATACAATCCTTCCAATAGCCGTAGTTTTCTCCGTTGAAAACTGGAGCTCTATTATGAGCCCCTTTAGGTCCAGAAGCCATCTTTCCAATAAGTGTTTCACGTAGCACGGAATAAACCAGAGCTCTTGATGCCACTTGTTAGACGCTGGCCTATAGATCTAGAGGGGGGGTGAATAGATCTCACTAAGTTTTTACAGATTTTTCTACAGACTCGAGCGAAAGCGGTTCTGAATCGACTTGCGTCTATTCTGGACCGCTATTGCAAAGGTCGTATGTGTTTCAAAACCAAAAAGTAAGTGGAATTGATGGTGAAGTAATATGATAGCTAACCAATACGTTTAACAACTGAAATCCAATTAACTTCTAGATGAACTTTGATTTGCAATGCAGTAAGATTGGATTAAGCAAAAACACAAACACTTGGTGATAGGTTCAAATTGATAGTGATTCAAGTTGTGGTGAATTGTGATGTTTGTGCAGAACTTTAATTCACAATTTTAACACTTGAATCGTTGATCAATTTTGCACTTATAACCAATTATGAACAGAAAGTAAAAGAGAAAGTAAAAGCGACAAGAACACGATATTTGTTTAGGCAGTTCGTCGATCGTCCTCGCTACGACTACGTCTGCCCCCAATTCCAAATTGAAATTGGGTAATCTTTCATTAATGTTGAAAGTAGTATATACAAAGAAGATAACAAAGCGATAAACGATAAACCAATTATGTCGATCCTTTGAATCTTCTTCCCCCTTAATCTTGAGCCAGATCAAGGTTATCCAAGAGCTTCACTTTGATCCCTTTCTGCAGTGTCTTCAATTCCCTCGAACCCTTGTTCTTCAATCTTCAATTCCCTCGAACCCTAGTTCTTCAATCTTTACACTCAGCCGGATCCTCGATGAAGCCTCTTGATAAAAACCCCCAAGAACCACCCGTCGTGGAGGACAAAACCCGCAGATTTTATTCACCAACAAACCCCACGAACCTTCACCCACTAGGAATCTTCAATTCCGTTCCATGGACGTTATCGAACTCATCACTAACCCGCAACGCAAGAATGATTATGTGTAATTGCGTTGGAGATGATGAAGAACGAAGATGAGAAGCGTTTGTGTATCTTTCAGTCGTTGGTGTTGCTGAATAATTAACCCTTGCACAATATATATGATTGCATAGCAGTTGGAATCAAGAATAACTGAATTTTGGACTTTCTTGATCAGTTAGGTCGACCTCTTGTAGAGGTTAGGTCGACCTAGCAGTGCTTGCTGAATTTTGCTCCCAGTTAGGTCGACCTGTTGAAGGAGTAGGTCGACCAGAATCCTCTTCTGGTGCGTTCTGGGAACATTTTCTCAGATTAGGTCGACCTAGTTGCTATGTAGGTCGACCTAACAGGCTGATATGAAGATTTCTTCATTTTGAGTCGACCTAAATGGTCTGTGAGTCGACCTAGCAGAGGTATATGGATTTTCCTTCATTTTAGGTCGACCTAGGTTGACAGTAGGTCGACCTAACTGCTGATTTTCTGCATTTTTCATGTCCAGCTTGTGTTGAGTCGACTTATATGCATAGTGGATCACCTTGTGCTTTCATGAGTGATCAAATTCTTCCTTGTTGTTTGAATGCTCATTTGAGTTTGCCATAAATCAAAAACATCTTTGAGTGTACTCTTGTATCTACAAACTTAGCACAAGAAGTAACTCAAGAGATAGAGTACGAGGATAACATAATCAAGCATGTCTCAAGCTGAACACCAGAGCAGAAACTGTTATAACAATCTTTTGATGGCATCAGAATAAATGCTACCCAACACTGAGGAAACATTGGAGCTGAGAAAACAAAATAACCGAGTTCTACATCATCTTCGAACCAGGCCAAAAGTACATTAAGTGGGCTATATTCTTCCCCTTTTGCATATGAATACATCAACATATCCATTCCTTGTAATGCACTCATGAATCAAACAAAACTTCTTTTATATTTTTCAAAAAAGGATTTTGTTGAGATCAATTTTCTTTTTGTTTCAAAAATTACTATCAACAATAAATGACATTTTGAGAGATATGAAAGAAATAAGATTGCCAATAAAGGGTAAAGGCTCAAACTTTTTTAATAGAATGGTAGCTTGCAAAAGGCAAGACCCCATTGATGATTACAAAGTTTGGAAAGTGGTAATTTTGTGGAAAAGGTACATTGAAATGTAATGACCCTATCCTCTCTCTCAACTTGGAATTCCTAAGCAAAGGCTTCCGTTGAAATGTGTTGAACTTCTTCATGATAAACAGATGACTGCTGATGATCAAGTCTTGTCTGATGTAGTTACTTGCCATGAATCCCTAACTTTTGCCTGGACCGCCCTTTCGGGTTTTCAGTCCACCGGGTATTTTATTCTGTTTATGTCTCTAATTTTTGCCTGGACCGCCCCTTCGGGTTTTCAATCCACCGAGACGCTCCTTTTTGCCTAAGCCGCCCTTTCGGGTTTTCAACTTAGCGAGCTGTTCTTTTATTATTTTTAGGCGAAGTATTTCTTGACTACATCAACATTCACGGGACGTGGGAGCTCCTCTCCATCCATAGTTGCAAGAATTAATGCACCGCCAGAGAAGGCTTTCTTAACAACATACGGTCCTTCGAAATTAGGAGTCCACTTGCCCCTTGAATCGGAGGTGAAAGACAAGATCCTTTTGAGCACGAGGTCGCCTTCTCTGAATACACGAGGTCGAACCTTCTTATCAAAAGCTTTCTTCATTCTTTTCTGGTACAACTGACCATGGCATAAAGCCGTCATTCTCTTTTCTTCTATCAAATTCAATTGATCAAACCTGCTCTGACACCATTCAGCCTCAGATAACTTGGTTTCCATTAAAACTCTCAGTGATGGAATCTTAACCTCAATAGGGAGCACTGCTTCCATACCATAAACCAAAGAAAAGGGAGTTGCCCCTGTTGAAGTACGAACAGATGTACGGTACCCATGCAAAGCAAATGGGAGCATCTCATGCCAGTCCTTGTACGTAACAACCATCTTTTGCACAATCTTCTTAATATTCTTATTTGCTGCTTCAACAGCTCCATTCATCTTTGGCCTATAAGGCGAAGAGTTGTGATGTTCAATTTTAAAACTTTCACACAGTTCTCTCATCATACTGTTATTCAGATTCGAGCCATTATCAGTAATGATCTTGCTCGGTACACCATATCTGCAGATGATGTTGTTCTTGATAAATCTGACCACAACTTGCTTTGTCACATTAGCATATGAAGCAGCTTCTACCCACTTGGTAAAGTAATCGATTGCTACCAGAATGAATCGATGTCCGTTCGAAGCCTTGGGTTCAATCATGCCAATCATATCGATACCCCACATAGAGAAAGGCCATGGAGAAGAAATAACATTGAGAAGTGTCGGAGGCACATGAATCTTGTCAACATACACTTGACACTTGCGACACTTCTTTACAAACTTGTAGCAATCAGATTCCATTGTAAGCCAATAGTAACCTGCTCTAAGCATCTTTTTAGCCATCGAATGTCCATTGGCATGGGTACCAAAAGATCCTTCATGAATTTCATGCATCAACATGTCTGCTTCGTGTCTATCCACGCATCTGAGCAAAACCATGTCATAATTCCTTTTATACAAAACATCAGCATTGATGAAGAAACTACCAGCCAGTCTCCTCAAAGTTTTCTTATCCTTATTTGATGCCCCAAGTGGGTATTCTTGAGTCTGAAGGAAGTGCTTAATATCAAAATACCAAGGCTTTTCATCTGTTGATTCCTCAACTGCAAATACATGAGCAGGTCTATCAAGACGTCTGATTGTAATCTGAGGTTCCTCATTATGAAAATTCACTTTGTACATGGAGGACAATGTGGCTAAAGAATCAGCCATCTGATTCTCGCCTCGAGGGATGTGGTGGAATTCAACTTTGTTAAAGAACGTCAATAGCCTTCTGGCGTAATCTTTGTAAGGGATCAAACCAGGATGACGAGTTTCCCATTCTCCTTTAATCTGATTAATCACAAGCGCAGAATCTCCATAAACATCAAGAATCTTAATTCTCAGATTAATGGCCTCTTCAAGTCCCATGATGCAAGCTTCATACTCGGCAATATTGTTTATACAGTCAAAACATATCCTTGCAATGAAAGGTACATGTGACCCATGCGGAGTGACAATAATGGCGCCAATTCCATGGCCATGAACATTAGAAGCTCCATCAAAAATTAAGCCCCACTTGGATTCGGGATCTGGTCCTTCTTCTGGCAACGGTTCATCCCAATCTTGAGCTCTCAAATACAATATATCTTCATCTGGGAAGTCCATTCTGATAGATTGATGATCATCAATTGGTTGGTGAGCGAGGTACTCCGCCAACACACTTCCTTTCACAGCTTTCTGAGCTCGATATTCAATATCATATTCTGATAACAACATTTGCCAGCGAGCGATCCTTCCAGTTAATGCAGGTTTCTCAAATACATACTTAATTGGATCCATTTTGGAAATCAATAGGGTGGTGTGGTTCAACATATACTGTCTCAGTCGGCGAGCAGCCCACACCAAAGCACAACAAGTTTTCTCAAGCAGCGAGTATCTTGTTTCGCACTCGGTAAACTTTTTGCTAAGGTAGTATATTGCATACTCTTTTCGACCAGACTCGTCATGCTGTCCCAACACATATCCCATTGAATTTTCAAGCACTGTGAGGTACATAATCAAAGGCCTTCCCTCAGCTGGAGGGAGCAAAATGGGAGGTTCAAGCAGATATTCTTTGATGTTGTCAAAAGCTTTCTGACAATCTTCATTCCACACACATCCCTGATTTTTCTTTAACAACTTGAAGATTGGCTCACAGGTAGCAGTCATATTGGAAATGAACCTGGAGATATAATTCAAACGTCCGAGGAAACCTCTCACTTATTTCTCAGTGTTTGGTGCTGGCATTTCCTGAATTGCTTTGACTTTATCAGGATCTACTTCAATTCCTCTCTGACTGACAATGAAACCCAATAATTTTCCAGAACGGACACCAAAAGTACATTTGTTTGGATTTAGGCGGAGACGATACTTTCTCAAACGCTGAAACAACTTCAAAAGATCCTCCATGTGCCCTTCCTCTGGCTGGGACTTAGCATCATATCATGGAAAAGAGTGGTCATGGCCCTCTGATATGTCGCGCCAGCATTCTTCAGCCCAAAAGGCATTACTTTGTAACAGAATGTCCCCCATGGCGTAATAAAGGTTGTCTTTTCCATGTCTTCAGGTGCCATCTTAATCTGATTATATCCTGAAAAACCATCCATGAAGGAGAAAACCTTAAACTTTGCCGTACTATCGACCAACATATCAATGTGAGGTAGAGGAAAATCATCTTTCGGACTGGCTTTCTTCAAATCTCTATAATCAACGCACATGCAAACTTTTCCGTCTTTCTTCGGAACAGGCACAATATTAGCAATCCATTGAGGATACACAGAAGTGACAAGGAAACCTGCGTCAATCTGCTTCAAGACCTCATTCTTAATCTTTTCCGCCATATCAGGATGACTCCTTCTTAGCTTTTGCTTGACAGGAGGACATTCAAGTTTCAATGGAAAACGATGCTCCACAATATCTGTGTCCAACCCAGGCATCTCGTGGTAGGACCACGCAAAAATGTCAACATACTCTTTAAGAAGCTCTACCATCCTCTTCTTAACATCTTGACCAAGTAGTGCCCCAATCTTGACTTCCTTCTTATCTTCTTCAGAACCCAAGTTGATGACTTCTAACGGCTCTTTATATGGCTGAATGGTGTCTTCCTCGTGCTCAAGCAGTCGGGAAATCTCATCAGGAATACATTCATCACTCTCTTCTTCCGCCTCATACATAGGACACTCGAAGTTAGGAGAGGGTGCAGGGTCTTTACTTTCAACGGTTTTATTGATTAATCTGCACAAGTGATTATTATTTCAGAAAAAGGGAAGATATATGCAAACATGTAATCGTGCAGATTATGGCAAATGAAAACATTTTTTAAGGTTTTTTGTGTTACCACTTTCCAGAAAAAGCAAAAAGATAAAAAAGCATGTATATGCAGAAACAAAATGACTTTTATTGATGATTTTAATGTTTGAAACAAACAGAAAAAAGCCCCAACAAACTTCACTTTCATCTTGGGCAGAATGAAAGGATTTTTGAAAAACATAAAAGAAAATTACTTTGAAGCATGAGTACACTCAGGAATGTCAATGGTGATCCAGTTCTTAATCATCTTTCCATGGGTCACAAAGTTTGGCACTTCTGGCTCTGATTCATCTTCAACAATAGCGTTCACTTCTGGAAGAGTCGGATGTAGAAACCCAGCACTATGGAACATCTCCTGATAAGGACGAAAAGCAGATTCCGGCTTCATCACAGACTTGTCTGAAGCAGAAAATCCCAGACCAGCTCTATTCTTGTTCTCTTGCAGACTCACCACTTGTCCCCATACTCCTGAATGTCCATTCTGAACTACCAGCTGAGCATCTTTGAAGGAGGCAATGGAAGCTTCATCCTTTTTGAATTCATCATTAACAGACAGGGCTTGGAATGCAGTTCCAATGACCACTTCATCAGCTTCTATGGTACGGAACGAAGAAAGATGACTAATCAGCAAAGCTTGTTCTCCATTCACAACAACCATCTTTCCATCTTTCACAAATTTCAACATTTGGTGGAGAGTCGAAGTAACTGCCCCAGCCTCATGGAACCATGGGCGTCCCAATAAACAACTATATGCAGGGAAAATGTCCATCACTTGAAAAGTAATCTTGAAGACAAATGGTCCAATACCAATAGGTAAATCAACCTCTCCAACCACTGATTTCTTTGATCCATCAAAAGCCTTGACAATCACATTACTAAATCTCATTGGTATGCCACCATAAGACAGCTTAGCAAGAGTGGATTTCGGCATGACATTCAGCGATGAACCAGTATCGATCAACACATTGGACATTGAGTCCCCTTTGCAATTGACAAAGATGTGCAAAGCCAAATTATGATTTCTTCCTTCCTCAGGCAAATCTTCATCACTGAAGCTCAGATTGTTACACGCAGTGATATTACTCACAACCCCATTAAACTGATCCAGCATCACATCATGATCCACAAAGGCTTGATCAAGTATTTTCATCAAAGAATCCCTATGAGCAGGAGAACTTGTCAGCAGCTCCATTATAGAGATCTTATACGGGGTACGGTGTAGCTGATCTACGATCTTATAATCACTCATCTTGATAAGCTTCAAAATCTCATCCATCTCCTTTCCTGAAGATGATCCAGCATTCACTTTTGTCGCATCATTATTGTTCACAAGCACTTGAGTAGGATTCCTTTGGACATCCACAACTGTTTGGGGCTGAGTAAAAACTCGTCCACTCCTAGTCACTCTACTAACATCTGCTATAATCTCAACAGAAGACAGAGGCTTAATCTCAACTTCTTTTCCAGCTTCCAAAATGGTGGCATTGTATCTGTAGGGTACAGCTTTGTCAGAACTATAAGGTACAGATCCAGGCAAACATATCACAAGAGGTTCTACAGCAGCTTTGCCATAATAACCAATCTCTACACACTCCGGGATTTCAAAGCATGGTTCAATCACATTGACATCATCTTCATCTCTATCCCTCAGAATCTCAATGAGCCTTTGGTCTATCATCTCTTGCAAATCTCTTCTCACAATATAACATCCTCGAGGATTAACTGAACAGATCCTACAAGCAGCATGATTATGCTCATAATGACTGTATTCACACAAAGTGGCATGCATCTCTACCAATGATCCTCTGATGTGTTCCACACGGTAAATCTTATACTTCCCAGGGCACCCATACACCATATTCACAGCAGACGCTTCATGAGTTGGCAACGGATTATTCTTCACATTAGGGCCAATATCACGGAAAGAAAGCATTCCAGAACGAACCAATCTCTGAACTTCATTCTTCAAAGGCCAGCAATTCTCTAAGTCATGCCCAGGAGCATTCTGATGAATAGCACAAGTGGCATCAGCTTTGTACCACCAAGGGAGTTTCTCTGGAACAGGAGGTGGTGACCTTGGTTGAACCAACTTCTTATGAATTAGAGCAGGATACAGTTCAGTGTACGTCATGGGGATAGGATCAATATTAACTCGAGGATACGGATTCCGCCTTGCTGGTTGTTGATTATCAGGAGCTACAGGCACTGAATTCACAACAGGAGTCACTGACGCCACTTGTTGAGATTGATTTCTGAATCGACTATTCCTCCCATGAGAAACAGCATTAGCATCTGATTCCTTCTTCTTCTGGAATGAAGAACCATACTTCTTTGCACCACCAGACGAATTTTCATTCCGAACCAGACGGCCTTCTCGCACAGCTTCTTCTAACCTGACACCCATACCCACCATTTCGGTGAAGTCTACAGGAGCACTCGCAATCATTTTCTCATAGTAAAACGGACCAAGAGTCTTATGGAAAATCTTAGTCATCTCTTTTTCTTCCATTGGAGGAATCACTTGGGCGGCAACCTCACGCCATCTCTGAGCATATTCCTTGAAAGATTCCTTCTCTATCTGCATCATAGCTCGCAATTGATCCCTATCAGGAGCCATGTCCACATTATATTTGTATTGCTTCACAAACGCTTCAGCTAAGTCATTAAAAGTGCGAATATGGGTGCTATCAAGGCCCATGTACCACTTTGAAGCAGCTCCAGTCAAACTGTCTTGGAAATAATGGATCAACAGACGTTGATCATCAGTGTGAGTGGACATCTTCCTTACATACATCACCAGATGTGCCTGAGGGCAGGAGTTTCCCTTATACTTCTTAAATTCAGGTAATTTGAAATTAGCAGGTACTTTCACGTTGGGAACAAGGCAAAGATCATGCACATTCTTTCCAAACAGTTCTTTCCCACGCAAGACTTTCATTTCTTTCTGCAATTCTTCAAACTGATCTTGGAAACCATCCATTATGTCTTGAATTTCACTTGGAGCAGCATCATAAATGGGCTCTGGGACAAAAGGACCAGTATGAACAATAGGAGATGTGTTGACCATAACAGGAGTCAACGGACGAGTCATCTCAGGAACAGACAAATAACCTTCAGGCATGCCCCAGGGATATCCATTAGGCATACGTTGCTGAGTAGCACCAACAGGAACAACAGGAATGGTTGTAGCAGCAATTTCGGAAATCACAGTGGTCTGACCCTGAGCTTGGGTGTTGGGAGGAGGAACCTGATTCTGATTCTGATTCTGAGTAGCCATCAATGTCTCAACCAGAGTAGTGAGACGATCCACACCAGATCTCAAAGTAACAACCTCTTCGCGTAGCTCACGATTCTCTTGTTCAAGACCTTCCATCTTCTTCTTGCAGTTAGCTCGAGTGTTATACCGGTGAGACAACTTGATTCTGTATGAAGAACACTGAATAAGACCTCGGGAATACTCTCGGAAGCAAGACCAAAATGCAGAATGATGCATGAAATGAAATGCAAATGATTTTTGTTATTGGTTTTCAAGGAACTTTAAGACATTAATTGTAAACATTAACAAAAACAACATAAAACATAACAGCATTCTTCATTAGAAATGGAAAAGCTTACAAAAAGATTCAAAGATCCAAAATTACAAAATAAAGGAAAAGCTAGAAACTAGAAGGGAACACTTCTGATGAAGATTCAACTCCTCTCTGCAGCTTCCTACGGAGCTTCTCCAACTCATCTTCATAAAAGGCCTTCAAATGAGCATTCTCGACCATCAACTTATCAGCAACTTCCTTCCATGCAACTGAATCTTCTTGTTGTCTCTTTCGCTTTTCTCCATGTTGTTGAAGCAACTCTTCTTGATGACGGATTTGATCATCCTTTTCCATCAACCAACCATCTTGGATATCAAGCATTTCATCCTTTTCTTTCAAATGTATCTTCAACTCTTTATTCTCCATTTCCGAAGCATGAAACTTCTTCTCCCAAGCATCTCTTTCCATTCTCATCTTAGCTACGAGCTCAAGATGCCCCTCATTACTTTCAACAGGAGTAGTGAAAGACAAAGGTGGAGCAATGGGTAGAGAAGGCTCCTCAAGCAAATAAGGCATCTGAAAATTACGAGCTCTAGCTTGAACCCAATCAGTGTAGTCTTTGAGAGCAACACATTGTTTCGTTCCCAAATGCCTCTTCCTATCAATATGATGCCAAGCACGCATAAACCGATTTCTCATATCCGAACTTCCATCTTGATTAAGATAGAAGATTCCTGACACAAGAATACTAGTGGGTCGCTCCTTCATGGGATAGCAAAATTGACGCCTTGCAAGAATGGGGTTGTAGGTAATTCCCCTTGTATACCAAGAAGAGGTACATTAGGGAATTCTCCACAACTATCAATAATCTCACCAATGTCATAAGCAGGATTGTACCAATGGATATTCCCATTAGTAAGAGGCATGATCTTCTGAGACCATGAGAGACCATCAAGATTGTTCAAGAAATTCTTAGCTTGAGGTAAGTGCGAAATAAACCACTTATAGAGCAAAGGAGTGCAACAGTTGATAAGTCCACCTTTCTTATCATTTCTATGGTGAATGGAATGATAAGTGTCCCCAAGCAAGGTAGGTACAGGATTCCCGATCATGAAGATCCGAATAGCATTAACATCGACAAAATTTTCAATGTTGGGAAAAAGTATCAAACCATAGATGAGCAAGGCCAAAAATGTCTCAAAAGCAATCATACTTCCTTTACTGGCCAACATAGAAGCCTTTCCAATCAAGAACTTAGAAGTCAACCCCCAAATTCCTCCTTTTTTAGTCATGTTTGCTTTCACATCCGATATCTTCAACTGAAGGAGTTCTGCTATCTCATCAACCTGAGGCTCTTTCTCCAGACCACTAAACGGTATATCATTCGTAACCGGCAAACCAATCCAATAAGAATACTCCTCCAAAGTGGGCATAAGCTGATAATCAGGAAAGGTGAAACAATGATAAACTGGGTCATAAAACTGCACAAGAGTCTCAAGAATCCCTTTTTCCACTTTGGTCTTCAAGATAGAGATCAATTTCCCATAACGGCTTTTGAAGTTGTCAATATTAGGAACCAAAGTTGCTAGCTCTTTCAATTCCTTTGCACTTGAATTCCTGAAAGTGTACTTCTTGATGCTTCTCTTTTGATCCATGGTACCTATGATGTTTACAAAAAATATCTCTAAGTTCCTTAAAAACCATTTGTGAATGTCATTTTTATGAATGCATGAATGCATGGTTTATGCATCAATCACAATCAAGAGCACACAAGATCACAGCAAATCACACAAAATCACACAATCCAGGTTCTTAGGTTCGACGTCACGAGCATGGAGCCATGGGTCTACCCATCCCACAAGGTGTGATCTAAGGAGTTTTGTACCTGCCAATCGGGTTCTACAAAGGTTCCCAGAGTTTTCAATCTTCTATCGGATATTACCGGCATGCACAATTGCTCATGGGCGCCAATAATATGCCTAAAAAGACCTCGTCTGAGCGTAGTATCGCATGACAACAAGCTCAAATTGGTACTTAGTCTTGTTTCTGCACTACATCCTAAAAAGGCTTAGATGGGTTAAAAGGGTTCTAGGTCATTCAGCTTCTACGGACACTCACTATTGAAAGTAATAGCGTTATCACGATGGTTCGTAACAACCTCTACTACCTTCCATGAGGCCTCCACTGATTGGGGTTCCACCATATGACGCTCATGGTAAGGATTGCTCCTGACATGCGACTATTGGTCTTACCACCTCCTATCTTAAGTTACTCACCAAAGTCCGGGTTAGAACTTTATC
Organism: Vicia villosa; assembly: GCF_029867415.1. Taxonomy (NCBI): domain Eukaryota; kingdom Viridiplantae; phylum Streptophyta; class Magnoliopsida; order Fabales; family Fabaceae; genus Vicia; species Vicia villosa. The sequence goes on along the minus strand of NC_081183.1, from coordinate 23,787,975 downwards.
TCATCACAGAGGAACCATCGAGCACCAAAAAGAAAAAAAAATAAAATAAACAAACAAAGCACACAACAATATATACAAATAAAAACACACAGATAAACAAAAATAGGCTTACCACACTTAAAACTGGATCCCCAGTGAAGTCGCCATTTTTCTGTAGCGGGGAAAATCTGATATCGAAGCCATGGGATTGACTCGAATCAATATTTCGTTTGAAATCGCCACCGCGCTTTATTTTTTCAAAGGAAAAGGGAAAAGAAAGAAAAACCCAAAGTTTTGTTTTTAAAACAAAAAAAAAAGAGAACTCAGGTTCGGGTGTTGATTATATGAGGGGAATGTTTAAAGCACCCCTCATATCTGTGGTACTCCACATGAACCTTTTTGAAAATCTGTGTCGTGTGTGCTAAAAAACGGTTTGTTTTATTTTTAAAATAAGCTCGGCAAAGCGTTAAGCTTTGTGCCTACATACCTCCTCGGTGCAATGGAGAAGTCAGAGCTAATGTAGTTCCGCTAAAAGGGAAATCATTTTTAAAAACGAATAAACACTTTATTGTCGTTGGAGAGAAATACTCAGCCATTGATCTTGAGCATGAGAACAAACGAGTTCTTTGCATCGCAAATGAGAGAAGGGCTCCAACTCGGATAAAATCAACGAGTATGCCACTAGCTCTCTCACGCGGAAAAGATCTCATTATATCAATCAATTTCAAAATCGTGGGGTATAACCACTCGTTTCGACAATTAACGGTGTCTAAACTTTTAAAGAAGAGCCACTAAGGGCAAAAGATATTTTAAGAGAAAAGGTTTAAAAAAGATTGCAAACATAAGAAGGTTTTTGAAAAAGGGAGAAGATTTTGAAAATTTAAGAAGGGGAGGAGATGAAGAGGCTATCCTATTGCGTAAAATAAAAGCTAAGGAAAGAAACGGTCTAACCGAAATAAGAAGCCAACACTTGACATTGTGAGTCAAGGTAGATTTCCCTTCCTTTGGAATATCAATACTAAACCAACATTATCACTTGGGGATCCAGATGAACTTATTGTCTTAGCACCACTTTGCATTAAGAACATTTAATTTTCTGACGAAAATTGGGCAGAGTAACGGCTGTTTTCGGGTAAAATCCTTATTTCAATGCCTTGGAATTAACCATCAAGGGCTTTCAAGGAAATATCTGCACACATAAACAGACAACAATCCAATGCCAGACAGACAGAACAATCACAGAGTAATAACAGAATGAGAGTCCAGAGGTCCTAAGTCCATAAGTCCGAATCTCCAAAATGCTAGGGATAGTAACCAATAGTCCAAAAGAGAGCCTTAGGAGTTTTTTAGATTTTTGTTATTTATTAGTGTTTTAGCATAAAAGTAAAGTATGGTCCAAGTGGACAAAAGAAAATGGCGGAAACATAAACATAGCGTCCAAATGGACAAAGAGAAAATAGCGGAATATAAACGTCCAAATGGACAAAGGAAAAATAGCGGAATGTAAATATGATGAAATGATAAAATAAAGAAATAAAGCGAGAAATATAAAGAGCGGTATAATAAATTGCGGAAATGAAAGTTAGTTGTTAGATGTTAAAGATAACCATCTTGAAACTTGTCAAGTATGTTATCAAAGTTAGTAGTAAAGATCGATGGTGAGTGAAGGATGTTCTCGGATTTAAATTCAATGGAACTTTATCAGAAGCTTGATAAAATCATAGCGACTACACGATAAATTTCCATAAGTCTTAAATCAACCGCATACAATTCTCTTCCATATTTGATCTTTTTTGTTCGGGACACGAAATATTGCGCTATGTTAAGCAGATCGCCAAGTGATTTATGTATAAATCACCCTACAACGAGGCCGGTCAAAACTTTATGTGCTAATGCATGCGAGAGAAATGATATGTAGATCATTCTCCGAAAGCAATACCGCACGAAAAGAAAATAGGTAACGATCTAGTCTTTATTAAGAATCCATAAGAATTCTCAAAGTGTTAAGACTTTCATCGATCAAAAGAAAAAAAGGAGAAGAAGAAGATAAAATGCATAAAGTAAAGTCAACTCACACTATCATTAATATCATTCATCTAATATTATGGATTTGGTCTTTTCAAACCTATCAACATCCTAGATCCAATGATATTAATGAAATGGAGGAAGAAGAATAAAATTCACAAAAGATAATCAACTCACACTATCATTAATATCATTCATCTAATAATATGGATTTGGTCCTTTCAAACCTATCAACATCCTAGATCCAATGATATTAATGAAATGGAGAAGAAGGAAGCCAAAACAAGCATAAAAAAGGCAAAAAACCACATTCTGCCAGCAGGAAATCGATTTCATGCAGGGGGAAATCGATTTCCATAGTGCAGTTTTCAAAAAAAACAAGTTACGTTCAGGAGGAAATCGATTTCAGCCTTAAGGAAATCGATTTCATCAGTGTAAATTTCAGCAAAAAACATCATTTAAAGGCATGAAACTTGATTTGAACAAATATACAAACACCTTATGATCACACATCAACTTGAGCACGAAATTTCCATCACAAAACCAGCAAATATCATCAATATAGCATCAAAGATGCATTGAACACAAGCAATAAAGAACTGCATCATGGATCTACCAAATTACCACTTCTTTGAACAAAAGTCTTGGAGTAGCTTCAAGAGCAAGCACAAAGTGTATAGATCCTTCAAATTTGGAGATGAACAACCAAAGAAAAGAGAGAAATGTAGGAGGTTTAGTTCAAAATTAGCAAGATTCAATGTGAATATCACTAATCTTATAAAAATGAACTTTGGGTGAGGGTTTTGGAAAGGGTGAGAAATGAATTTGCAAGCAATTTTTTGGCTCTCCAAGCTTGAGAAATGAGAGAGTAGTGGCCTCTATTTATAGGATGAGAGCAAGAGTAGTGGCATTTTGGTCATTTGCTCTTAGTTAATTAACTTGTGTTTAATTGGTGATTAAAGTGGCATTTAAATGGTAAAAGATGGTAAAATGAGGTTAAAATGGAATTAATGAAGGGAATTATTTTGGTGAGGTGGAAAATTGGTAAAATGACAAAAATGGTCAAAGAAAATAGGTGCCAAAATCAAATCAAGCTTCCCTCTCTATTTTTTTGAATTTCGCCTTAAGGAAATCGATTTCCCCCAGGAGTGAAATCGATTTCACTCTGTTCTAGAAGAGAATTTGGCGCAAAATATACTAGGGAAATCGATTTACCCAGGAGGGAAATCGATTTCATGCTGTCCAGAATGTGATTTTGTTGAAGATTGCTGCATGGAAATCGATTTACCTAGTAGGGAAATCGATTTCATCAGTCCAAAATATGGAAAATGCCTTGTTTATTGCATGTTTTGGCTTGGTACCTACAAAACAAAAGCCTACAAAGAAACAAAGCAATATTTTTGGTATTTGGGTTAGTATAATATGCATACAAGATAAACAATCATTGGTGCTTGATGGTCCCTCTTATTGATGAGGTGAGTGCAACACCACAAACAAAACTTCCAAGTGAAGCTCTTGATTAATGATTGGGATATGAATGATATATGATCTTAGGGTCAAAAATTGGGGTATGACAGGTACGCATTTTAATTTTGATGAATCTTGTGTTCAAGCTTTCAATGACCTAAAGGAACGGCTAGCCACCGCACCTGTGATTGTAGCACCCGATTGGAAAAACCATTTTGAACTCATGTGTGATGCTAGCAACTATGCCATAGGTGCGGTATTAGGCCAGAGGAAAGGACAAAATTTTCATGTCATACACTATGTGTCGCACCCCAATTTTTGACCTAGTCTTTTTTATATAGTCATTCGCATTCGCATTTCATGTGCATCCAATCATCACATTTTGCATATCTTGAAAAAATTGACTTTTTATTAAAGTCAACAAAAAAAAATAACTTTAGATAGTTTAGATTAATTTTTAGTTTTAATATTATTTTTATTTTTAGATTTAATTTAGATTAATTTTTAGTTTTAATATTATTTTTATTTTAGATTTAGTTTAAATTAATTTTTATTTTTATTTATGTTTTCATTATTATTATTATTATCATTATTATTATTATTATTACTATTGATCTTATGTCCAAGTCCAAACAATACAAGCCAAAAATGCTACTGTTGCACAATACTACATACAAAACAGTCCAAAATTTCTACCCTGCTACACAAGACCTACTGCTCCACTCTCCATGCCAAACACTACTGTCCAAAATTGTTGCAAGAACCAGTCCAAAAATCTGCTCTATACTGTCCCAACAAAGCCAAATCTTGCACCATTTTGTTCATGACAAACCCTGTAGCAAGAAAGCACATAAATCAGTAATCATAAGTGTTCAAAATCACCAAACTTTCCCCCCAAAACTCCCCTCAATCCACTATAAAATGGATGCATAGCAGCAACGAAAAAAAGGAGGATAAAAAAAGCTCTGCATAAGAAAATTGTTCATAAAAGAAAAATCTCCCTCCAAAGTTTCATTGAAAACCGATATGCAACCTTCATCATTCCATTTTCAGTGAACCTACATACTAACAAAAACCTCCATCGACCTCACCTTCAAACTCTACCAGCCGAAACACAAGTCATATACTTCACTCTCACTGAATACTCACAAACCTTACCCACTCCAAACTTGAAGCACCCTACAAACCGCTCACTGAACATACACAGCACCAAACCAGCCTTCGACAAAAATCTCGATCAAATTCAAAAGCAGAAGAAGCAGTAGAAACGAGAAGAATGCACTGTACCTGAGCAGACTTATCACTCTGATCTGAAAGCTTCATCTCGGTTTGGATCCTTTAAATTTGTTATGCTTGTGCTAATATTCCATGCTTGACATGTAGTTGTTGTGATTTCCTTCTGTGTGAACCTTAAACCATGATAAATCTTTTGCTTTGTATTTGTTGTTTTCGTGTGAATGTTTGAATGTTTGAGAGATCGGTGAGTTTGTTTTATGTGTTTTTTTCAAAGAGAGAACTCGAAACCGAGAGAGCTGCGAGATCGAAAGAGAACAGATCTGAGAGAGACCCCTGAGTATTCAAAATCGAAGGTTGAGAGAGATCGAGAGAGGTTGTTGAGTGAGCAGAGAGTGTATTGAGCGTAATCTGAGAGAGTATTTCCGAGAGGTCAAGGAGGCGAGATTTTGTTCATGTCGTTGTTTGAGTTTAGGAGAAGAGCATGAGATTTTGCAGAGGGATAGTGAGATCGTGGAAAGAAGAAGATGAGGCTGGGCGGCTAGCTTTAGTCCTTTAGGTTTTTTTTGTCATAATTCACAGCTGGGCTCAAGCAATCCGAACCTAATCCCGTTTTCCTCAGCCCAATCCGATTTTCCCTTAATATCACCCTTAGACTGCAGTGTACACCCCCTTGTGCTGGGTGTTCTTTTATGATAATGGGCCGTTTCCTTTGGGCCAGCGCCCAACTACTATTTGCAATCCCTATTTTGCATTTTTTTTAGCCCAATTTATTTCTAATTTTAATTTTGTTTAATCAATTGTCTTTATCTTCTAATATGTATATATTATAAAAAGTAAAAAATATGTTTTTATCTTAGAATTTTAGTTTCTCATGTGTAATTAAAAATACCAAAAAACATTAAATTAATCTCGATCCAAAAAAAGAATAAATAAATCTTGGTCCAATGCCAAGTGGTTACAAATAATTTCTCGATCCAACATCGAGTTTTCTTCTTTTCAAAAACCTTTTTCTTAAATCGAAAGATCGAGTGACAAGAAGTGTACACCTCTTGAATACCTCGATTCTTTTGGATTAACACTTTTTAACCTTTCATTAATCACACAAAGTGATCAAGTGACAAGGGGTGCACACCTCTTGAATACCTTGATCCTTTGAATCAAAACACATTAATAAAATCAAGAGATTAAGTGACAAGGGGGAACACCTCTTGAATACCTTGATCTTTTGAACCTTTCTTTAATCAAACCAAAAGGTTAAGTGACAAGGGGTGAACACCTCTTGAATACCTTGATCTTTTGAACCAAAAAACATTAATCAAACCGGAAGATCCTGTGACAAGAAGTGCACACCTCTTGAATACCATGATCTTTCGAATCTTTTTTAATCAAATCAAAAGATTAAGTGACAAGGGGTGCACACCTCTTGAATACCTTGATCTTTCAAATCTTTTTTAATCAAATCAAAAGATTAAGTGACAAGGGGTGCACACCTCTTGAATACCTTGATATTTTGAATTAAAACACTTTAATCAAACCAAGAGATTAAGTGACAAGGGGTGAACACCTCTTGAATACGTTGATCTTTTGAATCAAAACAAATTAATTAACAAGGACAACAAGTGACAATGGGGCTCGCTCCTGTTGAATACCTTGGGTAAAGACGCGCTAGGTGAACACCTATGCTCAATCCTTTGCTAAATGTCCCTTTAAAAAAAACACTCTCAATTTCAATCAAACTTTTTTGCCTTATGGCTTTTTTAAATTCTTTTCATAAATGAGACACTTAATCAATTTTCAATACGAACATACTTCCACATGTGAAGATCGAATATCTTCCACTCGAATGCGATGATGGCCAAAATCATGTCTTATCTTGATTTAGTCATCCATTCTTGTAGTGATCTCATATCCATGTGCGCGTAGTATTTCCATTTGAAAACGATCGAGTACCTCTCGCTAAAATCAATTAACAACCTTTCGTGGTTCGCCCGAACTACGATTGCTCTGACTTTCCCATTGCACTAGGGAATACGTAGGCACAAGATACAAACGTCTTGGCGAGCATAATAATAAAAAAATCTTTCTTTTTCCTTCACAATAATAAAAATCTTAAAAATCCTTTTCTTTTATCTTTCCTCGATTAAGAAGCTAAAGAACGCAAACAATACGCTAACACTCAAACACGAAACTAACTAAATGGGTCCCATCGAGTACGATGGAGGTGAGGGGTGCTAATACCTTCCCCTTGCTTAACCGACTCCCGAACCCAAATTTGGTTGCGATGACCATCTTATCCATTTCTTTTTCTCTTTGTGGGTTTTATCGATATTTTCCCTTTCCTTATTGGAATAAATAAAGTTCGGTGGCGACTCTGTTGTATTTCGAGCGCGCGATTACGCTCGAGTCACATTTTTACCGCTACAGAAAGTGGCGACTCTGTTGGGGACTATTTTAAGAGGGTCAACCCTAGTTTAGTTTGTTTTATGTTTGAGTGTTTGCTTTTGTTTGTTTATTCTTGCGTTTTTTATGCTTATGTTCCTTATATTTATTCTTGTATTATTTATGTTTCTTTACTCCTGTTTTACCGCTTTTATTTATTTCTGTATATACTCAATTGTGGATATGGGAATGATATTTGAGTGAAGCTCTCAACCCGAGCTTTTGAAAAACAAGAGAAAAACATAAGTTAGGAGGTGGTTGTGTAGTGCTAGTCCCCAAGGTGAACACCTTGAATGGCTAATACGAGAACCCCGCTTGGAGGAGACTTAGTCATGAAATTTGTCATAAGATGGTTCGCCCATCGCATGGCAGAAATCTGATTTCGTCGCTAACTCCAAGGACCTTTAGAACCCGTTCCATCTATGGTGATGTAGACATCTCTACTATCAAAAACCTTAGATCTAACCTTGTGAGGGGATTCTTGGGTAAAAGAATATAGAACTGTCTTATTATAAGAAGCTTTCCTCAGTAGGTTCTGTTATCCATTTACATTTATCATTTTAATTCAATCTTTGTATAGCATCGTGTTGTATTCCATATCATATGACACTGCATCATTCATGCATGTAAAAAAAAAATCATGCTTCTGCATTCATACATCCAAGTTGTCAACAAAAGATTCATTTCGTCTGTCTTCACCCTCAAGTGGTCTGTCTACCGTCATGTTGATTCCTCAACACATTGAACTGGAGGCATGAATCTGAAGACTATGGAAGAACTTCAACGAGGCCAAGATTTGATAAGAGTAGAAGTTATCCAATTGAAGAGCCAATATATCAGTCATGATGGATCATCGTCGTCATTGATTATTTCACTAGGCCATGTTTCCTTACTGTTTGCAATTCCTTGTGTTGTATTGTGTACTGCATTGAACTTTGTTTGTTCTTGAATGTTAATTTTAATGAAATGAGCATTACATATTTGAATTAATCCATTTACATCCATTGTGTGTTTCTTTATGCTTTATCTTTCAAAAAAAAATAAAAATATATCTCTTCTTCATTTTCTTTATCAAACTTGTGTGTTATGCAAAGATTGGAGGGAGGATGATGACAACGAAATACCAAAGTTGTTGAATTGTATGCTTTCAAATAAAACTTTGTTGATGATGTACAAGCATTGTTTCAATCCCCAAACACTGGAGAAATAAGGAAGTTAATCCCTAGTCAACCCCTTTGAGCCTTCGAAATTGGAGTTTCTTTTTAAAACGAAAACCCGCAATTTTAACCTGGGGCAGGGTAGTTCTTAGTTAATTTGTTTGTGCATTCAATTCAAGAGAATCATAAAGTACACCTTCCAATAAGGGTTTCAATCAAAAGTGACCAAGATGGTTATCGTTAATCATTATCAAGGCAGTCACTATCTTTCCAATTCAAAAAATATTTCAAAAAAAAAAAGGCCCGCTAAGTCATAACCTACGAAGGAGGCTTAGGCAAAATTGGGGCATCCCGCTGACTGTGATCTCAAAAAGAAACAGTTCAGGCAAAATTTAGGGATATAAAGCAAAAAGGATAAGTCAATAAAATCCTAAACAACAAAAAAGTTGTGACTCTCGAAAGGAAGAAGTGACTGCCATCTCAAAGATTCCCTTGGTCTTTAAACAATCATCATTATCATAGGTGCAATTCCAAAGTCTCTTGGAACCTTAATGTATAATTTGAATTAACTGAGCGTAGCATTGGAGATCATCTCGAAGAGTGGGGTGGGTTAAAAATAAATTTTGAGCCTATATCCCTTGTTTCTGAAACTGTGAACCAAGCCACGTTACAACCTTCAAAAGACCTAATTGAAGCAAGGTTTATTTTGAAAGCATACTACAACAAGGTTGCGTTAACCTGACTCCTATAGATTTTTGCAAATTGTTTGTTTTACCATACCTTTTGCTTTATCCATCACTTTGAATATCTAGACCATTGTGTTTGGACCTTTGATTCATTTTTCTTTACATCAATAGCATCATTCCAATAATGACTTTGATTTCAAAATATGCTTTGAGCACTGCATTAAAATTACCATTTTTGAACGAAAATTTTACTTGCAAGTAAGTACTCATCTTTCAAGGAAGTTCAAACAGTCAAGAGACTTGATTAGTGATCCTATCAGGGGCACGTTACTTCAAGATCCTGTTGTTCAAGACTTATACTGGGGCAAGTATTCCCAACTTTCTCTCCAAGAACTAAAGCAACAATTAGTCAATCAGGGGCATTCTTCTTCAGTAATCCCAAGCAGTTTATCTGTCCTTCTAAAAAAGGATCATCAGTGTGATAAAACCATATTTGGAAGTGTTCTTGTGTTGAGGAATCAGAGTTCCAATCTCCCCTCACAAAAGAGTCTACCTCAGTTATCATAATCAATTGCATTGCATTGGTCATTCATATATCATGCATAGAAATTTTCATATGTCGTGCATACTCATGTGCATTGTCCCAAGTCTTGTTGTTCGTAACATCTTACCTTGAGATCAAAGTCCAACTCACTTGGCATTAATCAAATAGTTTTATCCATTTGTTTCAATTTGTCTTTGTTTTCCCGATGCTTTCCCGGATATGTCTTTGTTTTTCTGATGCTTTTCCAGATATGTCTTCAATCATTCTAATGATTTTCTAGAATATTCAGTTTGTTTCCATACATTCAATGCTTTCCTGAATGTCATGGATACTTTCTCCAGGATCTGTGGTATCATTCAATGCTTCTCTGGATGATTACTCAGATTTTCCATCTGGTTTCCACATCTAATGCTTTTCTGGATGCGTTTTCCAAAGATTATTCAATGATCTTCTGAATGCCTTTAACGATGTGTTTTAGAGTTATTTCAACGCTTTTCTGGATATTTCCGATGTTTGTTCTCGTACATTCAACGTTGTTCTGGATGTGCTTGATTGCTTTCCGAAGTTCGTTCAATGCTTTTCTGGATGCCTTCAATGTTTCCAGAGTTTATTCAATGATTTTCTGAATATCCCTGGTATTCATCACCTTTTACCCAATTGTCAAGTCTTTACTTCTTCCATCATTAATCTATCTCCTGTGACGCCATATTCCCCACAGGGTTCAACATCCGTCTCATATAATATTGCATTCAAAATAACAAAAAAAGAGTCCATGCATTGCATTTCATTTGCATATGAAGGACAAAAATTATGTACTTTGTATTTAAGTCTCTTCACATCTTCGATATAAGAAACTTAAATAGGGGCATCTGTCGCACCCCAATTTTTGACCTAGTCTTTTTTATATAGTCATTCGCATTCGCATTTCATGTGCATCCAATCATCACATTTTACATATCTTGAAAAAATTGACTTTTTATTAAAGTCAACAAAAAAAAAATAACTTTAGATAGTTTAGATTAATTTTTAGTTTTAATATTATTTTTATTTTTAGATTTAATTTAGATTAATTTTTAGTTTTAATATTATTTTTATTTTAGATTTAGTTTAAATTAATTTTTATTTTTATTTATGTTTTCATTATTATTATTATCATTATTATTATTATTATTATTACTATTGATCTTATGTCCAAGTCCAAACAATACAAGCCAAAAATGCTACTGTTGCACAATACTACATACAAAACAGTCCAAAATTTCTACCCTGCTACACAAGACCTACTGCTCCACTCTCCATGCCAAACACTACTGTCCAAAATTGTTGCAAGAACCAGTCCAAAAATCTGCTCTATACTGTCCCAACAAAGCCAAATCTTGCACCATTTTGTTCATGACAAACCCTGTAGCAAGAAAGCACATAAATCAGTAATCATAAGTGTTCAAAATCACCAAACTTTCCCCCCAAAACTCCCCTCAATCCACTATAAAATGGATGCATAGCAGCAACGAAAAAAAGGAGGATAAAAAAAGCTCTGCATAAGAAAATTGTTCATAAAAGAAAAATCTCCCTCCAAAGTTTCATTGAAAACCGATATGCAACCTTCATCATTCCATTTTCAGTGAACCTACATACTAACAAAAACCTCCATCGACCTCACCTTCAAACTCTACCAGCCGAAACACAAGTCATATACTTCACTCTCACTGAATACTCACAAACCTTACCCACTCCAAACTTGAAGCACCCTACAAACCGCTCACTGAACATACACAGCACCAAACCAGCCTTCGACAAAAATCTCGATCAAATTCAAAAGCAGAAGAAGCAGTAGAAACGAGAAGAATGCACTGTACCTGAGCAGACTTATCACTCTGATCTGAAAGCTTCATCTCGGTTTGGATCCTTTAAATTTGTTATGCTTGTGCTAATATTCCATGCTTGACATGTAGTTGTTGTGATTTCCTTCTGTGTGAACCTTAAACCATGATAAATCTTTTGCTTTGTATTTGTTGTTTTCGTGTGAATGTTTGAATGTTTGAGAGATCGGTGAGTTTGTTTTATGTGTTTTTTTCAAAGAGAGAACTCGAAACCGAGAGAGCTGCGAGATCGAAAGAGAACAGATCTGAGAGAGACCCCTGAGTATTCAAAATCGAAGGTTGAGAGAGATCGAGAGAGGTTGTTGAGTGAGCAGAGAGTGTATTGAGCGTAATCTGAGAGAGTATTTCCGAGAGGTCAAGGAGGCGAGATTTTGTTCATGTCATTGTTTGAGTTTAGGAGAAGAGCATAAGATTTTGCAGAGGGATAGTGAGATCGTGGAAAGAAGAAGATGAGGCTGGGCGGCTAGCTTTAGTCCTTTAGGTTTTTTTTGTCATAATTCACAGCTGGGCTCAAGCAATCCGAACCTAATCCCGTTTTCCTCAGCCCAATCCGATTTTCCCTTAATATCACCCTTAGACTGCAGTGTACACCCCCTTGTGCTGGGTGTTCTTTTATGATAATGGGCCGTTTCCTTTGGGCCAGCGCCCAACTACTATTTGCAATCCCTATTTTGCATTTTTTTTAGCCCAATTTATTTCTATTTTTAATTTTGTTTAATCAATTGTCTTTATCTTCTAATATGTATATATTATAAAAAGTAAAAAATATGTTTTTATCTTAGAATTTTAGTTTCTCATGTGTAATTAAAAATACCAAAAAACATTAAATTAATCTCGATCCAAAAAAAGAATAAATAAATCTTGGTCCAATGCCAAGTGGTTACAAATAATTTCTCGATCCAACATCGAGTTTTCTTCTTTTCAAAAACCTTTTTCTTAAATCGAAAGATCGAGTGACAAGAAGTGTACACCTCTTGAATACCTCGATTCTTTTGGATTAACACTTTTTAACCTTTCATTAATCACACAAAGTGATCAAGTGACAAGGGGTGCACACCTCTTGAATACCTTGATCCTTTGAATCAAAACACATTAATAAAATCAAGAGATTAAGTGACAAGGGGGAACACCTCTTGAATACCTTGATCTTTTGAACCTTTCTTTAATCAAACCAAAAGGTTAAGTGACAAGGGGTGAACACCTCTTGAATACCTTGATCTTTTGAACCAAAAAACATTAATCAAACCGAAAGATCCTGTGACAAGAAGTGCACACCTCTTGAATACCTTGATCTTTCGAATCTTTTTTAATCAAATCAAAAGATTAAGTGACAAGGGGTGCACACCTCTTGAATACCTTGATCTTTCAAATCTTTTTTAATCAAATCAAAAGATTAAGTGACAAGGGGTGCACACCTCTTGAATACCTTGATATTTTGAATTAAAACACTTTAATCAAACCAAGAGATTAAGTGACAAGGGGTGAACACCTCTTGAATACCTTGATCTTTTGAATCAAAACAAATTAATTAACAAGGACAACAAGTGACAATGGGGCTCGCTCCTGTTGAATACCTTGGGTAAAGACGCGCTAGGTGAACACCTCTGCTCAATCCTTTGCTAAATGTCCCTTTAAAAAAAACACTCTCAATTTCAATCAAACTTTTTTGCCTTATGGATTTTTTTAAATTCTTTTCATAAATGAGACTCAAATGTATGAGACTACAATCGCTCTGATTCTTCCATTGAAGATATGTAGGCACAAGACTCAAATGTCTTGGCGAGCATAATAATAAAAAAAAAATCTTTTTCCTCCATAATTAAAAAACCTAAAAAACATGTTCTTTCTCTTAATGAAATAAACGTAGACTTAAGCTAACACTCGATTACAAAACAACTAAATGGGTCCCATCGAGTACGATGGAGGTAAGGGGTGCTAATACCTTCCCCTTACTTAACCGACTCCCGAACCCGAATTTGGTTACGAAGACCATCTTTGTCCATTTCATTTCATTTGTGGGTTTTATCAATATTTTCCCATTCCCATTGGAATAAATAAAATTTGGTGGCGACTCTGTTCGATACAAATTTCGTGGCGATCATTTTTTGACCCGCGACAGAGTCGCCACTTTCTGTAGCGTGCAAACGCGTCGAGTCACATTTTTACCGCTACAGAAAGTGGCGACTCTGCTGGGGACTATCCTAAGAGGGTCAACCCTAGTTTAGTTTGTTTTATGTTTGAGTGTTTGCTTTTGTTTGTTTATTCTTGCGTTTTTTATGCTTATGTTCCTTATATTTATTCTTGTATTATTTATGTTTCTTTACTCCTGTTTTACCGCTTTTATTTATTTCTGTATATACTCAATTGTGGATATGGGAATGATATTTGAGTGAAGCTCTCAACCCGAGCTTTTGAAAAACAAGAGAAAAACATAAGTTAGGAGGTGGTTGTCTAGTGCTAGTTCCCAAGGTGAACACCTTGAATGGCTAATACGAGAACCCCGCTTGGAGGAGACTTAGTCATGAAATTTGTCATAAGATGGTTCGCCCATCGCATGGCAGAAATCTGATTTCGTCGCTAACTCCAAGGACCTTTAGAACCCGTTCCATCTATGGTGATGTAGACATCTCTACTATCAAAAACCTTAGATCTAACCTTGTGAGGGGATTCTAGGGTAAAAGAATATAGAACTGTCTTATTATAAGAAGCTTTCCTCATTAGGTTCTGTTATCCATTTACATTTATCATTTTAATTCAATCTTTGTATAGCATCGTGTTGTATTCCATATCATATGACACTGCATCATTCATGCATGTAAAAAAAAATCATGCTTCTGCATTCATACATCCAAGTTGTCAACAAAAGATTCATTTCGTCTGTCTTCACCCTCAAGTGGTCTGTCTACCGTCATGTTGATTCCTCAACACATTGAATTGGAGGCATGAATCTGAAGACTATGGAAGAACTTCAACGAGGCCAAGATTTGCTAAGAGTAGAAGTTATCCAATTGAAGAGCCAATATATCAGTCATGATGGATCATCGTCGTCATTGATTATTTCACTAGGCCATGTTTCCTTACTGTTTGCAATTCCTTGTGTTGTATTGTGTACTGCATTGAACTTTGTTTGTTCTTGAATGTTAATTTTAATGAAATGAGCATTACATATTTGAATTAATCCATTTACATCCATTGTGTGTTTCTTTATGCTTTATCTTTCAAAAAAAAATAAAAATATATCTCTTCTTCATTTTCTTTATCAAACTTGTGTTTTATGCAAAGATTGGAGGGAGGATGATGACAACGAAATACCAAAGTTGTTGAATTGTATGCTTTCAAATAAAACTTTGTTGATGATGTACAAGCATTGTTTCAATCCCCAAACACTGGAGAAATAAGGAAGTTAATCCCTAGTCAACCCCTTTGAGCCTTCGAAATTGGAGTTTCTTTTTAAAACGAAAACCCGCAATTTTAACCTGGGGCAGGGTAGTTCTTAGTTAATTTGTTTGTGCATTCAATTCAAGAGAATCATAAAGTACACCTTCCAATAAGGGTTTCAATCAAAAGTGACCAAGATGGTTATCGTTAATCATTATCAAGGCAGTCACTATCTTTCCAATTCAAAAAATATTTCAAAAAAAAAAAGGCCCGCTAAGTCATAACCTACGAAGGAGGCTTAGGCAAAATTGGGGCATCCCGCTGACTGTGATCTCAAAAAGAAACAGTTCAGGCAAAATTTAGGGATATAAAGCAAAAAGGATAAGTCAATAAAATCCTAAACAACAAAAAAGTTGTGACTCTCGAAAGGAAGAAGTGACTGCCATCTCAAAGATTCCCTTGGTCTTTAAACAATCATCATTATCATAGGTGCAATTCCAAAGTCTCTTGGAACCTTAATGTATAATTTGAATTAACTGAGCGTAGCATTGGAGATCATCTCGAAGAGTGGGGTGGGTTAAAAATAAATTTTGAGCCTATATCCCTTGTTTCTGAAACTGTGAACCAAGCCACGTTACAACCTTCAAAAGACCTAATTGAAGCAAGGTTTATTTTGAAAGCATACTACAACAAGGTTGCGTTAACCTGACTCCTATAGATTTTTGCAAATTGTTTGTTTTACCATACCTTTTGCTTTATCCATCACTTTGAATATCTAGACCATTGTGTTTGGACCTTTGATTCATTTTTCTTTACATCAATAGCATCATTCCAATAATGACTTTGATTTCAAAATATGCTTTGAGCACTGCATTAAAATTACCATTTTTGAATGAAAATTTTACTTGCAAGTAAGTACTCATCTTTCAAGGAAGTTCAAACAGTCAAGAGACTTGATTAGTGATCCTATCAGGGGCACGTTACTTCAAGATCCTGTTGTTCAAGACTTATACTGGGGCAAGTATTCCCAACTTTCTCTCCAAGAACTAAAGCAACAATCAGTCAATCAGGGGCATTCTTCTTCAGTAATCCCAAGCAGTTTATCTGTCCTTCTAAAAAAGGATCATCAGTGTGATAAAACCATATTTGGAAGTGTTCTTGTGTTGAGGAATCAGAGTTCCAATCTCCCCTCACAAAAGAGTCTACCTCAGTTATCATAATCAATTGCATTGCATTGGTCATTCATATATCATGCATAGAAATTTTCATATGTCGTGCATACTCATGTGCATTGTCCCAAGTCTTGTTGTTCGTAACATCTTACCTTGAGATCAAAGTCCAACTCACTTGGCATTAATCAAATAGTTTTATCCATTTGTTTCAATTTGTCTTTGTTTTCCCGATGCTTTCCCGGATATGTCTTTGTTTTTCTGATGCTTTTCCAGATATGTCTTCAATCATTCTAATGATTTTCTAGAATATTCAGTTTGTTTCCATACATTCAATGCTTTCCTGAATGTCATGGATACTTTCTCCAGGATCTGTGGTATCATTCAATGCTTCTCTGGATGATTACTCAGATTTTCCATCTGGTTTCCACATCTAATGCTTTTCTGGATGCGTTTTCCAAAGATTATTCAATGATCTTCTGAATGCCTTTAACGATGTGTTTTAGAGTTATTTCAACGCTTTTCTGGATATTTCCGATGTTTGTTCTCGTACATTCAACGTTGTTCTGGATGTGCTTGATTGCTTTCCGAAGTTCGTTCAATGCTTTTCTGGATGCCTTCAATGTTTCCAGAGTTTATTCAATGATTTTCTGAATATCCCTGGTATTCATCACCTTTTACCCAATTGTCAAGTCTTTACTTCTTCCATCATTAATCTATCTCCTGTGACGCCATATTCCCCACAGGGTTCAACATCCGTCTCATATAATATTGCATTCAAAATAACAAAAAAAGAGTCCATGCATTGCATTTCATTTGCATATGAAGGACAAAAATTATGTACTTTGTATTTAAGTCTCTTCACATCTTCGATATAAGAAACTTAAATAGGGGCATCTGTCGCACCCCAATTTTTGACCTAGTCTTTTTTATATAGTCATTCGCATTCGCATTTCATGTGCATCCAATCATCACATTTTGCATATCTTGAAAAAATTGACTTTTTATTAAAGTCAACAAAAAAAAAAAAACTTTAGATAGTTTAGATTAATTTTTAGTTTTAATATTATTTTTATTTTTAGATTTAATTTAGATTAATTTTTAGTTTTAATATTATTTTTATTTTAGATTTAGTTTAAATTAATTTTTATTTTTATTTTGTTTTCATTATTATTATTATCATTATTATTATTATTATTATTATTACTATTGATCTTATGTCCAAGTCCAAACAATACAAGCCAAAAATGCTACTGTTGCACAATACTACATACAAAACAGTCCAAAATTTCTACCCTGCTACACAAGACCTACTGCTCCACTCTCCATGCCAAACACTACTGTCCAAAATTGTTGCAAGAACCAGTCCAAAAATCTGCTCTATACTGTCCCAACAAAGCCAAATCTTGCACCATTTTGTTCATGACAAACCCTGTAGCAAGAAAGCACATAAATCAGTAATCATAAGTGTTCAAAATCACCAAACTTTCCCCCCAAAACTCCCCTCAATCCACTATAAAATGGATGCATAGCAGCAACGAAAAAAAGGAGGATAAAAAAAGCTCTGCATAAGAAAATTGTTCATAAAAGAAAAATCTCCCTCCAAAGTTTCATTGAAAACCGATATGCAACCTTCATCATTCCATTTTCAGTGAACCTACATACTAACAAAAACCTCCATCGACCTCACCTTCAAACTCTACCAGCCGAAACACAAGTCATATACTTCACTCTCACTGAATACTCACAAACCTTACCCACTCCAAACTTGAAGCACCCTACAAACCGCTCACTGAACATACACAGCACCAAACCAGCCTTCGACAAAAATCTCGATCAAATTCAAAAGCAGAAGAAGCAGTAGAAACGAGAAGAATGCACTGTACCTGAGCAGACTTATCACTCTGATCTGAAAGCTTCATCTCGGTTTGGATCCTTTAAATTTGTTATGCTTGTGCTAATATTCCATGCTTGACATGTAGTTGTTGTGATTTCCTTCTGTGTGAACCTTAAACCATGATAAATCTTTTGCTTTGTATTTGTTGTTTTCGTGTGAATGTTTGAATGTTTGAGAGATCGGTGAGTTTGTTTTATGTGTTTTTTTCAAAGAGAGAACTCGAAACCGAGAGAGCTGCGAGATCGAAAGAGAACAGATCTGAGAGAGACCCCTGAGTATTCAAAATCGAAGGTTGAGAGAGATCGAGAGAGGTTGTTGAGTGAGCAGAGAGTGTATCGAGCGTAATCTGAGAGAGTATTTCCGAGAGGTCAAGGAGGCGAGATTTTGTTCATGTCGTTGTTTGAGTTTAGGAGCAGAGCATGAGATTTTGCAGAGGGATAGTGAGATCGTGGAAAGAAGAAGATGAGGCTGGGCGGCTAGCTTTAGTCCTTTAGGTTTTTTTTGTCATAATTCACAGCTGGGCTCAAGCAATCCGAACCTAATCCCGTTTTCCTCAGCCCAATCCGATTTTCCCTTAATATCACCCTTAGACTGCAGTGTACACCCCCTTGTGCTGGGTGTTCTTTTATGATAATGGGCCGTTTCCTTTGGGCCAGCGCCCAGCTACTATTTGCAATCCCTATTTTGCATTTTTTTTTAGCCCAATTTATTTCTATTTTTAATTTTGTTTAATCAATTGTCTTTATCTTCTAATATGTATATATTATAAAAAGTAAAAAATATGTTTTTATCTTAGAATTTTAGTTTCTCATGTGTAATTAAAAATACCAAAAAACATTAAATTAATCTCGATCCAAAAAAAGAATAAATAAATCTTGGTCCAATGCCAAGTGGTTACAAATAATTTCTCGATCCAACATCGAGTTTTCTTCTTTTCAAAAACCTTTTTCTTAAATCGAAAGATCGAGTGACAAGAAGTGTACACCTCTTGAATACCTCGATTCTTTTGGATTAACACTTTTTAACCTTTCATTAATCACACAAAGTGATCAAGTGACAAGGGGTGCACACCTCTTGAATACCTTGATCCTTTGAATCAAAACACATTAATAAAATCAAGAGATTAAGTGACAAGGGGGAACACCTCTTGAATACCTTGATCTTTTGAACCTTTCTTTAATCAAACCAAAAGGTTAAGTGACAAGGGGTGAACACCTCTTGAATACCTTGATCTTTTGAACCAAAAAACATTAATCAAACCGGAAGATCCTGTGACAAGAAGTGCACACCTCTTGAATACCTTGATCTTTCGAATCTTTTTTAATCAAATCAAAAGATTAAGTGACAAGGGGTGCACACCTCTTGAATACCTTGATCTTTCAAATCTTTTTTAATCAAATCAAAAGATTAAGTGACAAGGGGTGCACACCTCTTGAATACCTTGATATTTGGAATTAAAACACTTTAATCAAACCAAGAGATTAAGTGACATGGGGTGAACACCTCTTGAATACCTTGATCTTTTGAATCAAAACAAATTAATTAACAAGGACAACAAGTGACAATGGGGCTCGCTCCTGTTGAATACCTTGGGTAAAGACGCGCTAGGTGAACACCTATGCTCAATCCTTTGCTAAATGTCCCTTTAAAAAAAACACTCTCAATTTCAATCAAACTTTTTTGCCTTATGGCTTTTTTAAATTCTTTTCATAAATGAGACTCAAATGTATGAGACTACAATCGCTCTGATTCTTCCATTGAAGATATGTAGGCACAAGACTCAAATGTCTTGGCGAGCATAATAATAAAAAAAAAATCTTTTTCCTCCATAATTAAAAAACCTAAAAAACATGTTCTTTCTCTTAATGAAATAAACGTAGACTTAAGCTAACACTCGATTACAAAACAACTAAATGGGTCCCATCGAGTACGATGGAGGTAAGGGGTGCTAATACCTTCCCCTTACTTAACCGACTCCCGAACCCGAATTTGGTTACGAAGACCATCTTTGTCCATTTCATTTCATTTGTGGGTTTTATCAATATTTTCCCATTCCCATTGGAATAAATAAAATTTGGTGGCGACTCTGTTCGATACAAATTTCGTGGCGATCATTTTTTGACCCGCGACAGAGTCGCCACTTTCTGTAGCGTGCAAACGCGTCGAGTCACATTTTTACCGCTACAGAAGTGGCGACTCTGCTGGGGACTATCCTAAGAGGGTCAACCCTAGTTTAGTTTGTTTTATGTTTGAGTGTTTGCTTTTGTTTGTTTATTCTTGCGTTTTTTATGCTTATGTTCCTTATATTTATTCTTGTATTATTTATGTTTCTTTACTCCTGTTTTACCGCTTTTATTTATTTCTGTATATACTCAATTGTGGATATGGGAATGATATTTGAGTGAAGCTCTCAACCCGAGCTTTTGAAAAACAAGAGAAAAACATAAGTTAGGAGGTGGTTGTGTAGTGCTAGTCCCCAAGGTGAACACCTTGAATGGCTAATACGAGAACCCCGCTTGGAGGAGACTTAGTCATGAAATTTGTCATAAGATGGTTCGCCCATCGCATGGCAGAAATCTGATTTCGTCGCTAACTCCAAGGACCTTTAGAACCCGTTCCATCTATGGTGATGTAGACATCTCTACTATCAAAAACCTTAGATCTAACCTTGTGAGGGGATTCTTGGGTAAAAGAATATAGAACTGTCTTATTATAAGAAGCTTTCCTCAGTAGGTTCTGTTATCCATTTACATTTATCATTTTAATTCAATCTTTGTATAGCATCGTGTTGTATTCCATATCATATGACACTGCATCATTCATGCATGTAAAAAAAAAATCATGCTTCTGCATTCATACATCCAAGTTGTCAACAAAAGATTCATTTCGTCTGTCTTCACCCTCAAGTGGTCTGTCTACCATCATGTTGATTCCTCAACACATTGAACTGGAGGCATGAATCTGAAGACTATGGAAGAACTTCAACGAGGCCAAGATTTGCTAAGAGTAGAAGTTATCCAATTGAAGAGCCAATATATCAGTCATGATGGATCATCGTCGTCATTGATTATTTCACTAGGCCATGTTTCCTTACTGTTTGCAATTCCTTGTGTTGTATTGTGTACTGCATTGAACTTTGTTTGTTCTTGAATGTTAATTTTAATGAAATGAGCATTACATATTTGAATTAATCCATTTACATCCATTGTGTGTTTCTTTATGCTTTATCTTTAAAAAAAAAATAAAAATATATCTCTTCTTCATTTTCTTTATCAAACTTGTGTTTTATGCAAAGATTGGAGGGAGGATGATGACAACGAAATACCAAAGTTGTTGAATTGTATGCTTTCAAATAAAACTTTGTTGATGATGTACAGGCATTGTTTCAATCCCCAAACACTGGAGAAATAAGGAAGTTAATCCCTAGTCAACCCCTTTGAGCCTTCGAAGTTGGAGTTTCTTTTTAAAACGAAAACCCGCAATTTTAACCTGGGGCAGGGTAGTTCTTAGTTAATTTGTTTGTGCATTCAATTCAAGAGAATCATAAAGTACACCTTCCAATAAGGGTTTCAATCAAAAGTGACCAAGATGGTTATCGTTAATCATTATCAAGGCAGTCACTATCTTTCCAATTCAAAAAATATTTCAAAAAAAAAAAGGCCCGCTAAGTCATAACCTACGAAGGAGACTTAGGCAAAATTGGGGCATCCCGCTGACTGTGATCTCAAAAGGAAACAGTTCAGGCAAAAGTTAGGGATATAAAGCAAAAAGGATAAGTCAATAAAATCCTAAACAACAAAAAAGTTGTGACTCTCGAAAGGAAGAAGTGACTGCCATCTCAAAGATTCCCTTGGTCTTTAAACAATCATCATTATCATAGGTGCAATTCCAAAGTCTCTTGGAACCTTAATGTATAATTTGAATTTACTGAGCGTAGGATTGGAGATCATCTCGAAGAGTGGGGTGGGTTAAAAATAAATTTTGAGCCTATATCCCTTGTTTCTGAAACTGTGAACCAAGCCACGTTACAACCTTCAAAAGACCTAATTGAAGCAAGGTTTATTTTGAAAGCATACTACAACAAGGTCAAGGAGGCGAGATTTTGTTCATGTCGTTGTTTGAGTTTAGGAGCAGAGCATGAGATTTTGCAGAGGGATAGTGAGATCGTGGAAAGAAGACGATGAGGCTGGGCGGCTAGCTTTAGTCCTTTAGGTTTTTTTTTGTCATATTTCACAGCTGGGCTCAAGCAATCCGAACCTAATCCCGTTTTCCTCAGCCCAATCCGATTTTCCTTTAATATCACCCTTAGACTGCAGTGTACACCCCCTTGTGCTGGGTGTTCTTTTATGATAATGGGCCGTTTCCTTTGGGCCAGCGCCCAGCTACTATTTGCACTCCCTATTTTGCATTTTTATTTTAGCCCAATTTATTTCTATTTTTAATTTTGTTTAATCAATTGTCTTTATCTTCTAATATGTATATATTATAAAAAGTAAAAAATATGTTTTTATCTTAGAATTTTAGTTTCTCATGTGTAATTAAAAATACCAAAAAACATTAAATTAATCTCGATCCAAAAAAAGAATAAATAAATCTTGGTCCAATGCCAAGTGGTTACAAATAATTTCTCGATCCAACATCGAGTTTTCTTCTTTTCAAAAACCTTTTTCTTAAATCGAAAGATCGAGTGACAAGAAGTGTACACCTCTTGAATACCTCGATTCTTTTGGATTAACACTTTTTAACCTTTCATTAATCACACAAAGTGATCAAGTGACAAGGGGTGCACACCTCTTGAATACCTTGATCCTTTGAATCAAAACACATTAATAAAATCAAGAGATTAAGTGACAAGGGGGAACACCTCTTGAATACCTTGATCTTTTGAACCTTTCTTTAATCAAACCAAAAGGTTAAGTGACAAGGGGTGAACACCTCTTGAATACCTTGATCTTTTGAACCAAAAAACATTAATCAAACCAAAAGATCCTGTGACAAGAAGTGCACACCTCTTGAATACCTTGATCTTTCGAATCTTTTTTAATCAAATCAAAAGATTAAGTGACAAGGGGTGCACACCTCTTGAATACCTTGATCTTTCGAATCTTTTTTAATCAAATCAAAAGATTAAGTGACAAGGGGTGCACACCTCTTGAATACCTTGATATTTTGAATTAAAACACTTTAATCAAACCAAGAGATTAAGTGACAAGGGGTGAACACCTCTTGAATACCTTGATCTTTTGAATCAAAACAAATTAATTAACAAGGACAACAAGTGACAATGGGGCTCGCTCCTGTTGAATACCTTGGGTAAAGACGCGCTAGGTGAACACCTATGCTCAATCCTTTGCTAAATGTCCCTTTAAAAAAAACACTCTCAATTTCAATCAAACTTTTTTGCCTTATGGCTTTTTTAAATTCTTTTCATAAATGAGACACTTAATCAATTTTCAATACGAACATACTTCCACATGTGAAGATCGAATATCTTCCACTCGAATGCGATGATGGCCAAAATCATGTCTTATCTTGATTTAGTCATCCATTCTTGTAGTGATCTCATATCCATGTGCGCGTAGTATTTCCATTTGAAAACGATCGAGTACCTATCGCTAAAATCAATTAACAACCTTTCGTGGTTCGCCCGAACTACGATTGCTCTGACTTTCCCATTGCACTAGGGAATACGTAGGCACAAGATACAAACGTCTTGGCGAGCATAATAATAAAAAAATCTTTCTTTTTCCTTCACAATAATAAAAATCCTAAAAATCCTTTTCTTTTATCTTTCCTCGATTAAGAAGCTAAAGAACGCAAACATTACGCTAACACTCAAACCCGAAACTAACTAAATGGGTCCCATCGAGTACGATGGAGGTGAGGGGTGCTAATACCTTCCCCTTGCTTAACCGACTCCCGAACCCAAATTTGGTTGCGATGACCATCTTATCCATTTCTTTTTCTCTTTGTGGGTTTTATCGATATTTTCCCTTTCCTTATTGGAATAAATAAAGTTCGGTGGCGACTCTGTTGTATTTCGAGCGCGCTATTACGCTCGAGTCACATTTTTACCGCTACACTATGCAAGCAAGGTGCTAAACGACGCTCAAGTCAATTATGCTACCACAGAAAAAGAATTTTTAGCTATAGTGTATGCCCTTGAAAAATTTAGATCCTATCTCATTGGGTCAAAGGTGGTGATTTACACAGACCATGCGGCCATTAAATATCTGCTCACCAAACCGGATTCGAAGCAAAGACTCATTCGTTGGGTCCTTCTTTTACAAGAATTTGACATAGAAATCCGGGACAAAAAAGGTTCAGAAAATGTGGTAGCAGATCATTTATCCCGTTTGGTCAATGTAAATGTCACCAACCAAGAAGCTGAAATAAATGAGGCATTTCCGGATGAACAACTATTTCAAATACAAACAAGACCATGGTTCGCCGATCTGGCTAATCATAAAGCAACCGGTATGATACCGGAAGATTTTGACTGGAACAAAAAGAAAAAGTGGTTAGCCGAGGCGAAATACTATGTGTGGGACGACCCATACTTGTTCAAGATAGGTAATGATGGAATTCTAAGAAGATGTGTTACTAAAGAAGAAGCCCAACAAATCTTGTGGCATTGTCATAATTCACCGAGTGGTGGACATTTTAATGGATGGAGGACGGCAACAAAAGTCCTCCAATCCGGATTTTTCTGGCCAACTATTTTCAAAGACGCCTATCACCATACAAAGAATTGTGACAAATGTCAAAGAGTTGGTGGGATAAGTAAACGAGATGAGATGCCACTTCAAACCATTATTGAAGTAGAAGTTTTTGATTGTTGGGGCATCGATTTTATGGGACCATTTCTTCCTTCTTTTGCTAATGAATATATTCTAGTTGCAGTGGATTATGTCTCCAAGTGGGTAGAAGCCATCGCTACACCAAAAGCGGATGCCAAAACGGTGCTAAAACTTTTAAAAAGTAAAATATTCACACGTTTTGGCATGCATAGAGTGATCATAAGCGATGGTGGATCTCACTTTGTTAACGAACAGGTGGCGAAAGTGCTGGACAAGTATCATATCAACCACAAGATAGCATCACCTTATCATCCCCAAACCAACGGAAAAGCAGAAATTTCAAATAGAGCAATCAAGAATATTCTCGAGAAGACTATGTCAGAATCCCGTAAAGACTGGTCAGTAAGGGTTGATGATGCCTTGTGGGCTTATAGGACAGCATACAAAGCACCGACAGGTGCATCGCCTTTTCAAATGGTTTATGGTAAGGCATGTCATTTACCGGTAGAGGTGGAGCACAAATCCCTATGGGCCTTACGTTTCTTCAATAGAGATGATAGTTTGGCGTATAGGAAGAGGAAGAATCATCTCCATGAGCTTGAGGAATTCAGGTACCTAGCATATGAGTCTAATAAAATGTATAAGGAAAATATGAAAAGGTACCATGATAAGAGAATCAAGAAGAAAGAGTTCAAGGTGGGCGACCTTGTGTTACTATTCAATTCTAGGCTCAGGCTCTTCCCAGGAAAACTGAAGTCTAAGTGGTCAGGACCGTTCATAATTAAGGAAGTTAAACCATACGGTGCCATTACTATTGAGGATAGTAAGACTAAAGAAAGTTGGACCGTCAATGGAGAACGGTTAAAGAACTACCTTGGAGGGGAGTTTGATAGAGAAGTGTGCACAATCTCACTTATGAGCACTTAGTATAAGGAGTTCGATCGTCGAGCCATGCGACGTTAAACGAAGCGCTTGTTGGGAGGCAACCCAACGGATTAAGTTCTTTTATCTTTCTGTTAGTTTTTTTTTATATTTATCATCAAACTAGTGCAATGAGAGTAAGGAAGAATATAAAATATTGAAGTGGGGAAGTGCAAGAAGAAAAATAATCAAAAAAATTTTGTAGACCGCGCCGCGAACCATAAAGGGGCGCCGCGACGCCAAACAGAGACTTTTGCGCGTCGCGGGAGTAACCTTGCGCGCCGCGGTAGTGCGAAAAATAGCTTTTAGTTTGAAACTACTCACTTCCCCCTCATTCTTTGTTTTTTGAAAAAAAAAAGAAACTTCCTACTCCTCAGAGCGAAATATCACGAATCTGTAGTATCACCCACTAACCTTGTTCATCTTCACTCGTCATTACTCACTCCACGGCAAGGTATGTTCTTCGTTCTCTACTCTTGTATTCTAACCACACTATTCGAAGGTAACCCTAAATCTTAGGAATTAGGAATCTAATGAAATTTGTGAAAACCCTAGGGTAGATGACATTGGTCTGTTGTTCGATAGCTTCTCTATGGTCTATTTAAGGGTGTTAGGGATGCAGAAAACAACCCCTTTGCAGGGAAACCCTTTCAGATGCACCGCAGCCGCGCCGCGGGAAACCGCAGTCGCGCCGCGGCTGGAGAAAATTTGAGACATTTTGTTTTGTTTCTTCTAACCCTATCTGTTGCTCTGTCATTTCTTGTGATAATTGCAGATGAATCCTGCCAAGAGAGTACGCACCAAGTCAACAAGTTCTGGTCCTAGAGGAGCACGTGCTGCAGCCAACCAAGTGATCGATTTCTGGGTCGGGCCCAAGCCGACAGGTTCAAGGATTTGGGTTCCCGAACCATTTTAACTGAAAAAGTGGTTGTTCCCTTAGGACAAGGAGGAGGTCCTTATGCCACTATGTGGGACTATCTAGAGAATAGGAACTGGCAACGTGTGTTTGAACCACACACAATCATTAATTATGACATAGTAAAGGAATTCTATGCAAACGCTATCAAAACCACAGACGAATCAGTAGCCTACACCTATCAATCCTATGTAAGAGGAAAAACTGTGGAATTTGATAGAGCGTCAATCAGTGACTTTTTAGGGGAACCACTCCAATTGATGGAGAATGAGAGGTGTTTCTACAGGCAAAATGTAACTAATTGTGCAAATCTTGTGGAGCTGATGTCTGAAACAATTTGTATTCCAGGTAGAGGACCAGAACTTAGCCGGCAAGGAAATCCAACCCACTACAACAGGAAGGATCTGAAAATCCATGCAAGGGGCATTTTGTCTGTGATCCTGTACAACATAAGGCCAAGGACACATGTTACCACAGTTCCTTTAGATGTGGCATTCTTGATAACCGCCATCATGACCGAGAATACTGTTGATGTTTCTTTCATTCTCTCGAATGAACTGTGCCGAGCTGCATTGAGTGACACACAACATGGCATTAATGCCAAATGTGTGCTACCCCTACCCGGTTTGATTATGGGATTATGCAAAGAGGCAGGGGTAGAAATTTTGGGACAGGGACACCATGTGATTAACACTTTCGTTGATGATGTTTTTATTGACAGGTTTTGTGCAAAGCCATATTATAGGGATCAATCAGCGGCCGCTTCTCAAGCTGGACCTTCTGTCTCTGCAGCACCACCTAATAGTAGTGCAGCCCCTTTTGATCCTCTAGTGGCTCATCACTATTATTCAGCCATGTTTGAGGCGAACAAGAGGTCCCAGATCTTCCTGCATGATGCCATGCAACAGCAGTACAGGAACTTTTCTGCTGCCCCTGAGGAGAGAACTTTCCTAACCAGGGAAAGCTATTTCACATACTGTGGTTGGCCAGAGACCAACCCTTTTCCTGTTGGGGAGGGTGCAGGTGCAGGTGATACAGGTGCAGGTGGTGCTGGGAATAATAACCCAGAGCAAGAGAATGAAGACATTGATGCTGATATTGATTCGATGTTTGTGTGAGGTGATATGAGAGAGGAGTGAGAATAGCTTATTTCTGGTAACTGATGAGATGCTAATGCTGCTTTTTAATTTTTTGTTTTTATCTGACCTATACTATAGTGAACCTTAGGGTCACTATGATTTGGTTTAAGTTCTTTAAGGTTTGTGTTAAGCACTGCATTATGTTTGTGTTCTTTTTTGTTTATCTCGATTTAGAGTGAGTAATCCCACAACAGAATGAGAATCTCAAGCAAAGTACCAACAACTGAGCAACATACTTGAAAGTGGTAGTGAGTGAAGTGAAGCTTTAGTTTTTTTCAAAAATATCTTTTCATTCACTCTCTTTTTCAATAAAGTAACGAAGCAGGTATGAATTTTCAAACTCAAATCCTTAATGTGTGCATGAAACTTAGGGTGTTAGTAAATACTGACAGAAGTTCTTTATGGTACACAATTTTTTGATTGGATCGGCTTAGCCTTAACCATTGTGAGGAAATCTTTCCATTGTTTACTATATGCAGGAGACCATCAATTGTTTTGACTTGTTTGTATCATGCTAAACCGTTTGTCGCATTGTTTGTGGAAATCTGTGAAATTGATTTAGGCACTTGTTTGAATCTGAGAGTTTCTTTGAGCCGATTTCAGTGTAAAACTTCTTTTTTCTGTGAGAGAGTGATCTTTTTGCTAACCATTCTTTGAGCCTGAGGTCAAGATAAGCATCATAATATGCACCAAGGAAAATACCTGGTGAATTTTGATCTCAATAAAAAGTTTTGTTTTAGACCATTAACCATAAAATTTGGTGACGTGTTTTCTCTTTGACCTTTTTAGAAAGTAGGGGAGCATCCATATAATCTAAAAACAGGTTGATCTCCAAGTTGGGGAGTGTCACACTCAAAAGAAGAGTAGTTACATGTGGTAAGCTGTGAAGGATAAGAGAAATTCGTAGCTTGAAAAAAAAAGAGTTTATGGAAAAAGAACAACGTTTGAATCTAAACAGTTGTTGAACAAAAGAAAAAAAAGAGAATGAAAAGAAACACCAAGCTACGATTGGAAAAAGATGAACGGGTGAGAGAATTAAAGTTATAGAGAAGAAGGAATGAGTTATGATTTAGATGCTTCCCTAGATTAGGAACAACCTTTGATTATCTTCTTTTCTTTGAATCTAAACCACATTACAACCCTAGAAAGACCTTCTGATTCTCAGATTCCACAGGACTTGATGCTAACAATTTGGTGAACGTATGATATGGATCCTTGTCGATTTAATTGTTTGGATGAGTGTTTAACCCCTCTTTTATTCATCATATCTTTTGATGAGTGATTAATGCTGATTCAATTATAATTGGTAGTATCTTGAACTTCGATGGGTAATTTGCTTTCAAAATTTGTTTCATGGGTATGTTCTGAGTTTGCAGGAAGAAGAGGAATATTTGACTTGGTTACTGAATTGAACCACTTGAAAGAAACCTTTTGAAAAACTTGTTGCATGATCATCGGTATTTGTGTTGGAGGTGGGTAATTTTGTTTAGGGACAAACAAAACTCTAAGTTGGGGAGAGTTTGTTAGGAGTGAATTAATGGTAAATTCATGTGTTAATATAAGTAATTTCTTCTCTAAATTAATGCAATTGGTGATAGATCCATAGGTTTTTAGTAAGAATTGAACTGAAAAGGTTTAGTTCATGTGTAAAGCAAATCGAATCACTTGTGGGTATTATTGATGCAGGTTTAGAGCTGAACTGGAGCTGTAGGGAAACATGAAGAGGAAAGGAAGCTGGAAGTCTCAAAGGCAAAGCAAAAATATGAAGTTTGACAAGGGCGCGCCGTGGGAGTTCTAGCCAGCACCGCGCCAAAGTCTCTGTTTGTGATCGCGCCGCGGCTTCGGCGTTAAAAGCCCAAAACGTATAAATAGAAGCCCTAGCTTCCAAGTGAAAAGGAGATCTTTTGTGAGCGAAATTAGGAGAGCATTCTGAGTTTGCAGTCAAGAATAACAATTGAAGGCCAAATCTTTACCAATCGAAGACATTCCATTGATGAAGATGAATCCCTCTATTAATTCTTGTGTGTTTTTCATGTCTATGGAGAGCTAAATTCCTCTTGTTGAGTTTAAGGTAGTAGTTAACCTATGAATATACAATACCATTAATTATTTCCTATGAACAATTGTTTGAATTTATTATCAATAAGAAACCTTGTTTTTACTTTACACCATTGTTGAATCTTTGATCGAAAGAAAGGATCTTAACTTTTTCCCTAGGTTACTATATTGATTCAATCCCAATTTGCAGAGATGGAATTGTGATTGAGTTTTCATAATTATCATTCCTTATTACTATTATCGATATTGATATTTGGAGAGATCGAATCTCATACCGGTAAAAGTCTATCTAATTTGATTTGCAGACATGGAATCATATTTGAGGATAAGTGAAGATAGTGATTCAAATGATTGTTCAATTGTGGATTAATTGATAAATTGTATAGGAATAGGTTGATGAACCCTAAAGCTCAACATACTTCCTTAATCGTTAACAAAAGTTCATTATTTGCATTTAAATTATTGTTTAAATTCTGATAGTATTATAATCATAAAACAAATCTAATTACTTTTTCTCACTCAAAATAACTAACTATAGAACGACAGTGATATTAACCAATCCCTGTGGATACGATATATTACCGAAAATATTTACCCACAAATACTTTCAACAATGACTGGCATTGAGAGAGCCTTGAAGTCGACGAAGTTAACTCCGCGTTTCATTGGTCCATTTCAGATTACTAAGAAGATTGGGAAGGTTGCTTATCAGATTTCTTTACCGCCTGCACTCGCTAATTTGCATGATATGTTCCATGTATCCCAGTTGAGGAAATACATTGCGGATCCGTCCCATGAGATTCAGGTAGATGATATACTGGTGTGAGATAATCTGACTGTAGAGACATTACCTATGAGGATTGAAGATCGTAAAGTGAAGCAGATGTGAGGTAAAGATATAGCAACAGTGAAAGTGGTTTGGGGAGGACCAGCCAGTGGGAATGTTACATGGGAGTTAGAGAGCCAGATGAAGGACTCTTACCCGGAACTTTTCGTCTAAGGTATGTTTTCGAGGACGAAAACTCTTTTAGTGGGGGAGAGTTGTAACACCCCATAATTTCAGTTTATTAATATAATTTGGATTTAAATTAAATAATTGGAATTTAGTATTTTAATTAGATTTAATTGGAAAATGATGGAATAAAGGCTATTGGGCTTATGGTGTGATGTTAGTAAAAGAGGGGTGCTATATTGGTTAGGCCTTTTACTAAGTTGTGATATCTTATTTTTTTTATTTTATTTTCATAAAATAAGAAAAAAGGGACCATTTGTGGAAAAAGGAAGAACACGTGAAAAGAGCAAGAGAAGAGAAAGAGGAAAGAACGTGAAACCGGAAGGAGAGCATTCAAGAGATTCATCGAGGTAAGGGGGGACTCTTCCTTTTAGTATCTCTTATGTGGTCTTAGGTAATAGGTAGATTGATGTATGGTTTGGTTCAATTAGATATTGGGATTGTTAGGTTAGGGTGTTATAATTGGATTGAATTGATGATAATTGTGTGAATTAATTGGTTAATAATGAGTTTGGATGATGTTTTATGGTGTATGATTGAATGTATGATGATTATATGCCTGTATGTGATGTATGGGATCGTTTTTGGGTGAAAAGGATGTGAAATCGCAGGGTCTGTCGCAGACCTGGGGTTTGCTGAAATCGCAGGTCCGCTGAGCGGAGGGGGGTCCGCTGAGCGGAGGTCCTAACGTAGTTCGCTTATGTTTGACGTCGCTTGAGGTCCGCTGAGCGGAGGTCTGAAGGATTTCGCTTCTGCCTTTCTCCGCTGAGCGAACCTTGCTGTGTGTGAATTTTTCCAAACTTCAAAATAACGTATCTTTTGATTCGTGTATCATTTCTTAGTGCCGTTTTGGGTGTTGTGCAAGTAATTAAATGTTTTATATGATGAATGATGAATATTGGCAGTAGCCGACTTTATTTCTTTAAAACTCGATTTAATTACTTGATGAGGATTGAACATTGTGTGCATATGAGATAGGTGTGACAATGTGTTTGGTATGATGATGAATTGGATGTGATTGTTATTATGATTGTGATGAATGCATGACTACTTGAATGATGTTGAAAACATGTGCATACTTATTCGGTGATATGGTGTTGAGATGAGTTGTTCATCGTGATTCGGTGTGTCTTTAAGTATGTTATGTGTGTTTCATTCATTCATATGCATTTGACGATGGATCCAGTTGATGAGTGGATCGTTGGTGGACATATTTCCCATTGTGCGGAAATTGTGTCGGTGAGCCGTATCTCGATGAGGCGTAGATCGGTTAGGTGGATTGATTCCACGGTTTATTGGTACCACATGCATAGTGTCAGTTGTGTCATACGCATTTTATCATAACATGATCGTATGGATTTCTGTGTTATGTGTTGTAATCTATTATTGTGTGACTTAATGAATAATAGATGTGAATATGAATATGTATAATTGGGTGAAAGGTATATTATGATGCTTGTTACTTACGAATTGCATAATATTTACTAATGGAGAATGAGACTCACCCTTACATGTTGTCATTTTCAGATTGAGGAGTAGCGGCATTAGTGCTTGGTGAGGATGACTCGTAGAGTTTATCCGTTTATGTTGGGTCGTGTCGGTCATGCTCTGATCTGTAACACTGGGGAACGATAGTTTTTAGAGTTTTTATGAGATTACTCTATTTTAATTGGTGATGAATTGTGTTTCCATTAGTTGTATTTAACGATGTTCCTTATTCCGCTGTGTTAAACATGATTATGTTTTGGTGAATCGTTTCCTAATGAAGCATGACTTTGACCTTAGTTGATTTAAATATTTTAAATAATTGTGGCACCCTTGTGCATATGTTTTTACTCTGATTAATTATTAAATTGCCGTGGGGTTTAGAAGGGTGTTACATGAGTCACTCAAGATGACTCGTGAAGGAAATGCTCAAGTCAAAGAAACAAAAGCTCTAGCTTTAATTCAGAAGTATGAAGCCTTCGAGATGGAAGAGGAGGAGACTATGGAAGCCATGTTCTCAAGATTTCAAACCTTAACAGCTGGTCTACGAGTTCTAAACAAAGGATACACCAAAGCTGATCATGTAAAGAAAATTATCAGAAGTCTACCAAGAAGATGGGGGCGAATGGTTACAGCATTCAAAGTTGCAAAGAATCTTGATGAAGTATCCCTTGAAGAACTATTCAGTGCACTAAGAAGTCATGAGATTGAGCTCGATGCAAATGAGCCTAAAAAGAAAGGTAAGTCTATAGCTCTTAAATCTGTTAAAAAATATGAAACTAATGTTTTGCAGGCTAAGGAATAATGCTTAAGTGAGTCCGGATCAGAGGAAGAAGATGAGTTGTCTCTTCTATCCAGAAGAGTAAATCAACTCTGGAGGAACAAGCAAAGGAAGTTCTGAAACTTCAGAAGACCTTAATATAAAAGAGAAACCTCTGAATACAGAAAACCTAGCAGAAGAAGCGATGTGTGCTATGAATGTAACGAACCAGGGCACTTCAAAAGTGAATGTCCTAAACTGCAAAAAGAAAGGCCTAAGAAAAGATCTGAAAGGAAGAAAAGCTTGATGGCTACTTGGGATGATTCTGAATCATCGGAAGATGAATACAACTCAGAAGATGAACATGCCAACATAGCATACATGGCCACTACAGAAAATGATTCAGACTCAGAAGCTGAATCAAATGAGGTATTTTCTGAACTTACTAGAAAAGAGCTTGAAGAAAGCTTATCAGAACTTTTAGAAAGACATAATAGATTAAGAATGAAATTTAAAAAGCTGAAGATTGAAATGTTAAATGAAACAAAGAAACTTAAACAAGAAAATTCTGAACTTAAAGATAACACTACACAACTACTAGAGGAAAAGGAAACAAAGATCCTTAATAGCATCTTAAAATCTGATATTCTGAAAGAATATGATGATAGTTTTCAAAAATTTCTTGTTAAAAGCATAAACAGAAGGAAAATGGCCTCAATGATTTATGGTGTTAGTAGAAGCAATCGAAATGGAATTGGCTACGAAACACCTCAGGGTAAGGAACCCTACATACCTAAATCAGTTGATGACATGAAAATAAAATATAAACCTTTGCACACACATTTTAAATTTGGTCACACTCACAATATTAAATATACATCCTACTCTGAAAACTATTGTGCTAGACCTAAGCTAAGACAAAGCTTCAGGCTCACTAACATCAAAGGACCCAAAAAGATATGGGTACCTAAGAAGAATATTGTCTATGTTGCATATGCCCTTAGCAGTGAAGTCAAACACACCAATCATGGTACATGGACTCTGGATGCTCGTATCACATGACGGGAAGAAGGTCTATGTTCCAAAGCTTGGAACTTAAATCCGGCGGAGACGTCAGATTTAGAGGGAACCAAAAGGGAAAGATCGTTGGGTCAGGAACTATTGGTAATGGTAACTCTCCCTCTATAACTAATGTTTTACTTGTTGAAGGATTAGCTCATAATCTGTTGTCCATTAGTCAACTAAGTGATAATGGTTATGATATGTTCTTTAATAAAAAATCATGCAAGGCTGTAAGTCAGAAAGACGGATCAATTCTTTTTACTGGTAAAAGAAGGAATAACATTTATAAGATTGATCTTTCTGATCTTAAATCTCAGAAAGTGACTTGTCTTCTGTCTGTAAATGATAAGCAATGGGTTTGGCACAGAAGATTGGGACACATTAGCTTAAGGAGATTATCTCAGCTTAACAAACTCAACTTAGTAAGAGGACTGTCCAATTTAAAGTTCAACTCAGATGCTCTTTGTGAAGCATGTCAGAAGAGAAGGTTCTCAAAATCCTCTTTCAAATTTAAATATGTTATTTCTTCTCCAAGACCTTTAGAACTTCTACATATTAATTTATTTGGTCCAGTGAAAACAGCATCAATAAGAGGTAAGAAACATGGTTTAGTCATTGTAGATGACTACAGCAGATGGACATGGGTTAAATTCTTAAAACATAAAGATGAAACACATCCTGTATTTTTTTGACTTCTGTAAACAAATTCAAAATGAAAAGGAATCTAAAATCATTAAGGTCAGAAGTGATCATGGAGGAGAATTTGAGAATCATCTCTTTGAGAAGTTCTTCAAAGAAAATGGAATCTCTCACAACTTTTCCTGTCCTAGAACACCTCAACAGAATAGGGTTGTAGAACGTAAAAATAAAACATTACAAGAAATGGCTAGGACAATGATCAATGAAGCCAATATGGCTAAGCACTTCTGGGCAGAAGCAGTAAACACTGCATGCTATATTCAAAATAGAGTGTCCCTAAGACCTATTCTTGATAAGACTCCTCATGAACTATGGAAGAATAGGAAACCTAATATTTCATATTTTCACTCATTTGGTTATACTTGTTTTATCCATAACACTAAAGAACATCTGAAAAAGTTTAATTCTAAGGCTCAAAAGGGTTTTCTGCTTGGATATTCTGAATGTTCAAAAGGCTACATAGTATATAACACAGAGACATTAATAGTTGAAGAATCAATCAATATCAGATTTGATGATAAGCTTGACCATCAAAAGCCAAAACAAACTGAAAATCTTGCAGATACAGAAGAACTACCTTTGAATCCTGAAGACTCAGAAGACAAAGATACATAAGAAATCACATCAACCATGGAGAACATGAGAACTTCTGAAGAAAACTCTTAGAAAAGATTTCCATGACTAACTACACATCATTCAGAAGATGTTATCCTGGGCAAGAAAGATGATCTTATCCGAACTAGAGCATACCTAAGAAATAATGAAAATTCATTATTTGGATTAGTATCAATGATAGAGCCAACTTCAGTAGATGAAGGACTTCAAGACACAGATTGGATCATTGCTATGCAGGAAGAGCTAAATCAATTCACCAGGAATGATGTATGGGATCTAGTTCCATGACCTAAAGGATTCAACATTATCGGAACAAAGTGAGTGTCCAGAAACAAAATGAATGAGCAAGGAGAAGTCATCAGAAACAAGGCACCACTAGTTGCTCAAGGGTATAGTCAGCAAGAAGGCATTAAATATAATGAAACCTTTGTTCCAGTCGCCAGAATTTGCTAAGTTTATGCAGGAAGAATTTGAAATGAGCATGATGGGTGAACTAAAATTCTTTCTGGGAATTCAAATAAACCAAACTTCTGAAGGCACTTACATTCATCAAGTAAAATATGTCAAAGAACTTCTGAAGAAATTCAAATTATTAGAAAGTAAAAAAGCAAAAACACCAATGCATCCTACTTGCATTTTAGGCAAAGAAGATGTAAGTAAGAAGGTAGATCAAAAGCTCTACAAAGGTATGATTGGATCATTACTCTACCTAACTGCATCTAGGCCTGATATTCTGTTTAGTGTGTGTTTATGTGCAAGATTCTAATCAGATCCTAGAGAATCACACTTGACTGCTGTCAAGAGAATTCTAAGGTATCTGAAAGGTACTACTAATATTGGATTATGTTACAGAAAATCCAAAGAGTTTAACTTAGTAGGTTATTGTGATGCTGATTTCGCTTGAGATAGAATTGAACATAAAAGTACATCTGGAAGCTGTCAGTTTCTAGGAAATAATTTGATCTCCTGGTATAGAAAAAAGCAAGCCACCATTGCACTATCAACTACAGGAGCAGAATATGTTGCTGCTGCAGGATGTAGCACTCAAATGCTTTGGATGAAGAGTCAGTTAGAAGATTATCACATCTATGACCGTAAGATCCCCATTTTCTGTGATAACACTTCTGCAATATGCCTTTCCAAAAATCCTATTCTTCACTCAAAAGCTAAACACATAGAAATTAAGCATCATTGAATCTGAGACTACATTTAGAAAGGGATATTGAGCTTAAGCTTTACTGATACAGACCATCAATGGGCTGATATTTTCACAAAACCTCTTTCTGAAGATAGATTCAAGTTCATTCTAAAGAACATTAGTATGGATTTGTGTCCTGAATGAAATCATGGTTAAATTCTGAAGTGCAAGTTGAACTATCTACAAAGTTATCATCTAGAAATATCTGACCCCCTCGATCAGAAGTTTGTTTTCTAAGATGAATCAGAAGTTCAGCATATAAAATTGTAAATTCACGTAAACCTGAGATTGTTGAGCACATGTTCAAAATCCGAAAGGTCGCGCGTGTAAAGAAAAATGAGTAATAAGTCTTGGTAACTGTTGCATTAGTTCTCTGCATTATCCCTAACATGTTTTTAATCATAACGCTACTATTTCCTTGGTCATTACGATATTTCTCTTCTTCTCTTCATTCCATAATGCATGCGAGTTCATACATTGATTACCTAGTCCAAACGTTTTCTATTCTCATCAACCTCGATAAAAAGCTTTCCTTTTCTAACATCCATTTATTCAATTAATATCAGATTTCTGTTCTCTCATTAATACTTCCTTCAGGCACGTCGTCCCAAACATCCCTCACTGTCATAAAAGAACACAATCTATGGCTAGCTAAAAGAGACAACTACTACATAAACCTTTGCTATAAGCAAGGATAGGAATCCTACATTTCTATCCTAAATGGTTTTGTCCTTCCAAACCTTGTCAAAAACTTCTGGGTCAATGCGTCTGTTAGTGAAGATAACCTCAGTATCACCTCCTCCGTTTATGGAACTCACTTCACTATTTCTGAAGCATCCATTGTTGAAGTCATTGGTTGTCCAGTCAAGCATGATGCTGCATGTCTCTCAGTCTTCGACTATGCCAATGCATTTGTCATTCCAAATGATTAGAGCATACTTGCTCGTCGTATAAAAAACAATCCCTACTACCTCTCATCATCCAAACAAGTCTGGTTCAGGATGATTCTTTCAAATCTCATTCCTAGAGGAAAATTCCATAAACTCATGTGTTCCAGAGACAGGTTCTTGATCAATCTCCTGGAATCGGGTAAATCGATAAATCGATAAATCTTGCTGCGATTATCTTTGGAAACATTAGAGAGTCTCTAATAGCCATCAAGTGTTGACAAGAATTCTCCATTCCATATGGAAGAGTCCTGTAAGCATGTTTTGAATCTGCAGGAATCGTGAACACTCTCCGTATGTCAGAACTTCCGAATAAAAGGGAAGCACTGCATGCAGAGCGCTGTGACCATTTCTTTTTTTCATGGAGGATATTATGAACCCATCTACTAGGAGTCTATGTATCTTTAGTCTCTATTCTTTTCTTCTAATCAATGAATATTTTTATCTTTATCATTTGCTTATTGTCTGGGATAACATGAAAATCTAATGCCTATAATGGTTCTACCTGACTAAACTCATACATTTTCATTAACCATCATTTCTTTTTTATTATGACAAAAAGGGGGAGAATCAGATGGTATAAATTTTTTAAGTAAACAGGACAAGTTAAGGTCTACATATTAAAGACAAAATCTTTTTTAACTTGTGCTCCAAGAAGGTTCTGTTGTTATAAGGAATGCAAAAATACTTTTAGAACTTCTGAGAAGATGCGCATATACACAACCATATCCATCAATCTTCTGAAAGAGAAAGTCAAGAAGAAAATTATTCAAGGAAGTTATCCATCATATTTCTATTTAAATATTTATTTCAAGGAGAGATTATACATCTCAGGGGGAGATCAATTTTCTTATACAAAATTTTGCTTTAGAATGTAAATGTTTTGTCATCATAAAAAAGGGGGAGATTGTTTAAACATAGTTTGGTTCTAATTATACTTTAGTGTTTTCATGATAACAAACAAACATATTTTGTATAGAGCAAACATGGTACTCTAATCATATGGTTATAATTTCAGAAGATGTACCAGTACCAACAATCAGAACTTGAAGAATTAGAACTTAAAGCTAGAGAAACTTCTGATACCACAAGATGCAAACATATATACAACAAAAGTTGAAGAACAAGGCTGAATAGAAGATTATAAAGAATGATTCAAGTTAACACCGCTGAAAAGCAACTTCTGATATCGCACGCCGAAGACATATCCACAACAGAAGTTGAAGAACAAAGACTAAACAGAAGTTTACGCAGATCGATTCAAATTAAACCGTTGAAGACATAATCATTAGCAAAACGGCTGCAAAACTCCAAAAGCGTAATTTCCAAGGTTGATTGAAGAAGCTATCCACATGAAAATTCTTGGAGAAAGCAAAAGAAAAGATAACACGCAAACCATTTAATGCTGATTGCAAGCTTTGGAGATAACAGAAAAAAATTCTGAAGCTATATATATATATATATATATATAGTCATGATCGTTTGAAGAAAAGAACAACACAACGAGCGAAATAGAAAGAAACAAGAAAGAACACACAAGAATGTTGCAACTCTGATAAATCATCAAGTGTGAAGAAAAACTCTCGGAAGCTAAATTCTTTCATTCATATTCTGAGTTCATTATTCTCTACTTAATCTTAGTGAAATATCACAGTGGTGATTACAGCTTTCTAGAAGCAAAACTATACACCATCAACTGAAGTTACGTGGTAACTAAGTCCTTGAGAGACCAGTTGGGTCAGAAGTCTCAAGAAGTCTAGGACTACTTGAGTCTTAGAGGATTGGTTAGTCACAAGCAGTTAGCTTGTGCGGGATCGTTAGTCAGCAGCAGTTTGGCTCGTGCACTGTATTGTGAGTCACGGCAGTTGGTCGTGCAAGTGTAATCAGGTTCTGATTATAGTGTATTAAGACCTCTGTTGAGAGAGGTAAATCACCTTGTCGAGGGTGGACTGGAGGTAGCCTTATTGAGAAGGTGATCCAGGATAAAAATATTTGTGTTCTGATTATCTTTCCTTCATAAAGTTTTTAAAATCCACTTATTCAACCCCCCCTTCTTAGTGTTTTCTCAACCTTCAGGGTAGTGATTAAGTGAGAAGTGTAAACTGGGACTGTTTAGCTACAAATTGATACTATCGTATATTGATTTCATCCTGGCTTGGTAGCCCCCAAAGTAGGAAGGATTGTTCTGAACTAGGTTAACATATCGCCGTGTTCTTTACTTTCTGCACGTTTATTATCGCTGCTATCAAACTTGTTTAGAACAGATAAAGTGCTCAGATATTATGTCGTGATATCTCATTCGACATATCATATCTGAAACTAGAATTCCAACTATTATCGTTTAATGCATACACCGAGCATACGACTCAACCATCATGATAATAATTATGTAATAAAAAACAACAGAACAATTAAGTACACAATTATTTCACACAGTAACATTCCACACATTCAGTATGCACAATTCACAACTCAAGTATGTATGCAAAGTGATTCACCCATCACGACACTATGCATGCGGTACCAACATAAACAATATGGTTCAAATAAATTGAACCTGATTCCTATCAGAATCTGGATAAGTCTTAAGTGTTCCCCCGGACTATGACTTATCTCAACACGACTCTATCCCGAGAGTCCAGACGAGACTAGGCACCCATAACAGATTCCCACCTAGACTCATCTCCATGTAATGATGTGAATGCATGATACACCACAAACTCAAGCATAATAACATTATGCACACCACGATCCTCATTGATCACCGTAATTCTCCCTCCGAATTACTCCAACATACAAGAATATTACACAAACATAATAACATTATGCATCCCACGGTCCTCATTGATCACCCGTGATTCACATAGTCACCGTAAATCTCCCTTGAATTACTCCATCACACAAGAATATTATACAATTCAAGATATCACAAATGCCACACGTATTAACGCTTCATCAAGTTACAATCAATAATAGTAACATAACGTCATAACCACAAAAAATCATGGTATTATAATTAACTATGAATGTTTTCAATTCATCAAGTATATTTCATATCAATAACACAACATCGCGTTATTACATTAGAACACCATCATCACACATAATAACATCATACACACATCTCAGCATAACAGGTAAAATCTCGCATGTAAGAGCGTCGAACACAATAAATAATTGCCCACTTTATTTGAAATTATTTTTATTAATTAGAAAATATTTTTAGTTTCTCGTAGGTTCAAACGACACATCAAACAGACATCTGAGTAAAAAGTTATGGATTTTTGAAGTTTCGCGAAAAAGCAAACACTAATATCATATACTAACAAAACAAAACCTCATTACACACCGACTAAATTTATTTCCAGAAACATGAAACCATTTTTACAAGAAAGAACACTTTATTAGTTTTCCACAAGTTCAAACGGCGCATCAAATGGACACTGATGCAACAGGTTACATTGGTTCCAGAAGCAAAAATACCCCATTTTTCTTCAATGTAACCGGTAACCTCAACCATGTAACCGATTACATCACCAAAAATTGTAGAAAAACAATTTTTCAATGTAACCGGTAACCTCAACCATGTAACCAGTTACATCACTAACAAATGCACTTTTCTGCAACTTTTTCAAAATGAAAAATCACTTTAAGCCATCCCAAAACCCAATTTTCTTACAAATAATTTAGCCTATATTTTAATATGAAATAATCGCTTTTTAAAAGTTCCAAACCCCAAATATTTTTCACCAAAAACACCCATAACTCAATTCTGACGCTGACTCGCAACCACACATATCAACACCACATTCACCATAAACAATTCCATCAAATGTATATTTTTAACAGCAACATTACACAATTCACTATGCAATCATCAATCACAACGATTACGTACATATGGAACGAACATACGTTGAAAACCACAACTAGAAAGCGTTAGAATACGCTCAAATCACAAACCAAAGATACAATATAACAATTACACAAACACCACATCAATTACGGTTCATCAATCAATTTGATTTCTCCAAAAAAAAACATATCAACAATTCATCATATAGGGATTCACACATACACATA
Organism: Vicia villosa; assembly: GCF_029867415.1. Lineage (NCBI taxonomy): Eukaryota > Viridiplantae > Streptophyta > Magnoliopsida > Fabales > Fabaceae > Vicia > Vicia villosa. The sequence continues at coordinate 23,746,423 of NC_081183.1, read as the reverse complement.
AAAAATTTCATAAACAAAATCATACAATAATCATGACAATCAAATTCCCACATTCCAGCCATTATACAATCTCTTTAGAAAGTTGGAACCCCACCCTTACCTCAGATTGATGGTTCCCGAGCTTGGACTTTTTTCCTCTTCTTTCATGAAAATCTTCCCCAAACCCTAGCTTCTCTTCTCACTCTTTTTCCTCTTCTCCAATGTTACGATCGTTCTAAAAATATGATTCCTCTCTCTACTTCTTTCTTTTTACTAAAATAACCCTTAGGCCCCTATTATGGTCTTCCATCCTTACCCTCACTAAACCACATGCAATGACCATCTTTCCCTCATTATCTCTACTGGTATTCTAAGTTCATGCAATTAAATCTAATGTCCTTTATGTCCACATGCAAGCATTAGATAAGTCCATTATGCCCTCCAACTTAACCTTATTTACAACAATGCCATTATGTTCATTCCAATTACTTCTCTTAAAATATTTTCAATTACAATATATCTCTCACACTTAAAGATATAAATATAGGGATGTTACATATTTTGTTTTATATTACAATATAATTTAGAACAAAAAGGGATTTTATATTAATTTGTATCAAGTATTGAAATGAATTTCCAGAAAATTTCATATTATTATTTTAATATTATATAAATTTTATCATTAATAATATATCAAATTTACCCAAAAATTTTAAAATTATTTATGACGACACACGTAAAGTTGTGGAATTTTTATTTAAGAAGGAAGTCACTCTAATTTACTTTAAATTGTTAAAAAGTTATTCAAATTATTTAAAAAAAAATAGTTTTCAAAAAATCCATAACTAACTCACTCTTTAATATCAGATACAATCTATCTCCAAACCGTTACTTAATTTAGGCTTAATTGCAACTTTACTCCCTCTATTTTGTCTTTTTCTTGATTTTCATACCTCTATTTTAGAAGCCATAATTTTAGTCTCCTTTTTAAGTTTGATGTTCAATTTTCTTCCCTCTATTTTGTTTTTTATGCAAATTTAGTCCGTATTTTGGTCGCTTTTTCAACAGAAAGCTCAGAAGTTGACCAAAATCGGGGTTTTAAAAAACAGGGGGAACCAAAATTGAAAAAAAAGGACAAAATAGGCGGATCAGAGTTGCAATTAAGCCTTAAATTTATTTTAAAAAATATTATTTAGAATTCCTGCATATCTTCAAAATTCAATCAAAACCAAAACCTTTCTTATTTTGGCTTTAGAAATCTTATTTTAGCTATTTCACAAAAACAAACAAAATGGAATCCCTTGAAATATAAAATTCCAAAAAGTTATATCTGATTTTTAAAAAATTTAACAAAATCAAATCTTACTTATTTTGCCTCTTAAAATCTTATTTAAGTTATTTCATAAAAAGTATTTTGAAACCATCCATATATAATTTTATAAAAAATACTCTACAAAATTGAGAAAAATGAATTAAAGCCAATCTTTTCGTAAAGCCCGCAAAGTATTTTAGCCCATTTCATTAAGGATATAGGAATCATGAATTAAGTTGTTTTTTCAGATTAATAAAATATCTTTCAAAATCTTATTTAAGATATTTCTTTTTCTTTTAAAAGAATCGCTTTAAATATAAGTTCTAAATTAAAATCTCTACAAATCTTAAAAAATAAAATAATATCAAAATTTCCCTATTTATTCTCTCAAAAGTTTAAACCATATATGTGTTGTTCGACTGGACCAAATTAGGGTCCCTCCGAATCTTTATTGGAATTTCTTTGACAAATTTAAAGTTGGAATCTAGAAATTTAGGATAATGATCAGCATATTTAATATGTAGTTATGAAGTCAATTTTGACCCTAAAATTTGTAAAATTTGAGACAATATTTAGAATATACACATAAATTTGGGAATTGTTATTAAAAAAAAGTAATTTAATTCCAAATCTATGTGAAATATTGGGACACATACTAGACGACTAATATAATAACTTTAACTACAAAAGTTTAAAATTTTTATAAAAATCCAATCGTTGAGTTAAATCAAAAATAATAATTTTGTTTTTTTATTTAAAACAAAATACTTCAATATGATCAATCAAATATTTCAAAATGACACTAAAAACATAAATGTATTCCCCACTGATTATAGAGAAACCCAAATCCTTTCTCATTCAAAACTTCTTTATAGAATACAATTATCTTGAAACCCAAAATTACTCTTTCATGAATTCTAAATTAAATAATTACTTTTGATGAATATGTATATAAAATTATCCACCTTTATTAATTACAATAAAATTAAAATTTAACCTTTATATAGGAAGAAAAGTATTAAACAATGTGAAGAGAGTAAACATAACAATTTCATATCATTAATAGATAGAAAGTTTAACTACATTGATATTTGACGAGATTAGTTGCGATTCTTCTCATATTCATTTAAAGTGGCTAGCATTTCATCCGTAAGAGTAACACTGGTGCCGGGATAATATGATTTTGTTTCTTCCCAAGTGAGATCAGAAAACTGATTGAGGCCAGCTGTGTGACTATACTTTTTCATTTTATTGTGTTCAGTCATCTTGGAATAACAACCCGCAAACAATTTGAACCTATACTTCTTTTCATCCTCTGAAGAGTCTGTTTTGCCATATTTCTTGCACCAATTTTCAAAGATTTCACCGATATCCGAAGCAGATTCCTTATATTACCAATTAAAAATACATATAAGTTAACTCATGATGTAACACATATAATATTTCAACAAAGAAAGTGAATCACAAAATTAGTACTTCAGTTGCATAATATATGAAGAAAAATTAATATATCATATAATTTGATAGAAGAGACAAATGTTTTATTAAAATATATTTTATGTCTCAAGGGATTTATCGCAAAAAAAATTAATTTTACTCTTATGAAATATTAACCAATATATTATGATTGAAGTTTGTTGGGTGTATTGAATAACATACCTTGTTTACTTCCTGTAACAACTACGCAAAACATATGTCTAGAATAATGTATTACATAGTTAGAAGATGGTACTGAAACATACAATACGCCTAAACGGCCAAGAGTTATGTATTCGTTACAACACTAGTTAACCAAAATACATAAACATAAAATAGCCAAAAGAACAAAAGATTACAACGAAAGCTTAACGAAACATCCATCACGCCCATCACTACACCGCTTTGCTCTTTCCCTTATCCTGAGATGAAGCACCTGCAAAAAAAAAATAATAATAGGAATGGGGTGAGATACTAATCTCAGTGGGTTTCCCTATCTTAGGGTCCACTCGGCTCTACAAGGTTCCGAAACGAAGTTCCTAGCAAGTCCTTACCCATACAGTTCTGAAGTACTTTATTTTAACCTAGAGAATGAATCTTATTTCCAACATTGTGTTAAGTAACTCATGTGGACTATAGAGAACCATGAGATCGATATTGAATCGCCATTACGATTCAACTCCCCCAATATCCCAGGGCCCGAGTCATACAACGACATTCACCCGTAATGGGAGGTGACAAAGGAAAGGTGGTGGTCCACATCTCCGGGAGTTCATCCCCGAAGAATAGCTCCTGAACTACGGAGCACGACCCATTCCCGAGGCTCAAGCTCGAGAAATAACCTGCATATATATGGCACAGGGGTATCCTTGGAATCATCTCACAAGAAATAGCCAACATATATATGTAACATGCCTCATTTTCAGATCATCAATGACCAATGAACAGTTACTATCCTTCTGTCTGTTCTCTAACCCCTTGTCCTATACGTACTACACCAATATATTTTAGGATCTTGGAAGGAGCCGCTTAAAGGGAAAAAGGAAAAAAACGGACAACTTCCAACCATTACTCTTACTTATACTTCCTAAGGTTCATCTTTCCAAGTCTTTATCTTTATTAATCAAGATACAAGAATATAAACGTGGATTATATAATAATTAAGAGTGTTCTATGGTTGTGGAAACTTAGTCATCTTATAGCCCTTTCCTATAGCTTTCCAAAGCCTCCGACGGCGCCTACTTCTGAGTTACGGAAATCTAGTTATGGTCAAAACAATAAAAGGAAAATTTGCTGTCAGGTGCAATCGATTTACACTGTTGTGCAATCGATTGCTTACTGAATAGAATGTCCAGAATGACAATTTTTCACCGTGCAATCGATTGCTTGACCCATGCAATCGATTGCTTACTGAACCAGAAGCAAAAATATCATTTTTCCTGCATTAAATCAGTTCCAAACACATTCTATTCTCATCCCAAGCTAACCCAACATGGCAAGAGCTCAATTATCATGAATTCACAAGTAAGATATCATAGTATCCAACATACACACTCATGTTATCAAGGATCAAACAATTTTCATAACTCATATAACATGTAAAAGCAACATTCATGATCATCAAGCTCACACCAAGAAAAGCAACATTCTCAAAACCCCAAATCCCCATTATCATAAACCCTAACAATTTACCCAAGGCACTATATAGAAACCCACCTTAAGAGGGATAAGATGAAGGTTGGAGGCTGGTTTGGTGATGAGGATGATGATGTTGCATGCATGAAACTTGGAACTTTCTTCCTCTCTTCTTCTTCTCTTGTCTGCCCCTCTCTTCCTCTTGTTCTTGATTTCAGAATTACTCTAAGAGTGGAAAAAGAACAAAATGGGAAGGAAACCAGTTAGATACTTAAAAATTGGTTTATGTAGTTCACAAGTGAAAGGACTAATATGCCCTCCACTTAAACTCTCATAAACTAATCATGTTTAGCTTCACCAATTTATTCTAACACCTTCCTCTAATTAATAATCATCACAATCATTCCCAATTACCAATATTAGTATAATTAGTGTGATTAGAAATCTAGGGATGTTATATTCTTCCCCCCTTAAAATAAATTCGTCCTCGAATTTAAAACTTACCAGAACAAGTGAGGGTACGAAGCCCGTATCTCAGATTCTAATTCCCAAGTAGCCTCGTCTGGATTCAAATTCTCCCAATTAACCTTTACCATTGGTATTTCCTTGGTCTGTAACTTCTTACTTGAATACTCCAAGATACGATTTCGGTGGGGCTGGAAGGAAAGATTTGCTTCTACTTCAACTGTATCAGGAAGAATAGGATGAAAAGAGTCGGGAACAAACTTTCTAAGCTGAGATACGTGGAATACATCACGGAGACCAGAAAGAGATGGCGGTAAGGCTAACCGGTAAGCCACTTCTCCAATCCGTTCTATGATTTGGTAAGGTCCTACGAATCTCGGACTTAGCTTCCTTGACTTAAACGGGGTCTTCAGGTTAAGCCGAGGGGTAACTTTTAAAAACACATGATCCCCCTCGTCGAACTCTAAAGGCCTCCTTCGTAAATATGCATAACTCTTTTGACGGTCCTGTGCCTTCTTCAACTTATCATAGATCATCCTCACTTTTTCGGTAGTCTCTTGGATAATCTCCGGTCCAATAATACTTTTCTCACCAACTTCTGACCAACATAGAGGTGTTCTACATCTCCTTCCGTATAAGGCTTCATAAGGGGCCATCCCTATACTCGCATGATGGATGTTGTTATAAGCGAATTCAATCAAGGGTAAGTGATCCTTCCAATTCCTTCCGCCTTCCAACACACAAGCTCTTAACATATCCTCCAAGGTCTGAATTGTCCTTTCGGTCTGACCATCCGCTTGCGGGTTTGATGTGCTCATCCGTACTTGTGTACCCTGGGAATGTTGGAATGCCTTCCAGAATCTAGAAGCAAATTTTGGGTCTCTATCTGATATCACATTCGACGGAACACCATGCAAACGTACGATTTCCTCAATGAATAACCGTGCAAGACGAATTGTCTTGTACGTGGTTTTGACTGCCAAGAAATGGGCTGTTTTGGTTAATCGGTCTACAATCACCCAGATTGAGTCATAACCGTCAAATGTATGTGGTAATCCCACCACAAAGTCCATGGAGATACTATCCCATTTCCAAACAGGGATCTCAAGTGGTTGCAACAATCCCCCTGGCCGTTGGTGCTCTATTTTCACCTGTTGACACACAATACACCGGGCCACAAACTCGTTAATGTCCTTTTTCATACCAGGCCACCAATAATCTCTCTTTAAGTCTTGATACATCTTGGATGAGCCTGGATGAACAGTGAATTTGCTTTTGTGAGCCTCCTCGAGTATGTTCCTTCTTAACTCTTCATCTTTTGGGACACAAACTCGTTGGTTAAATAGAAGTATCCCGTCTGCAGTTTGAGAGTAACCAGGTCGTCCAAAATTGGATTGTAACTCCTCATCCACAAGTTGACGACTTCGAACTCTATCTCTTAACTCACTAGTGATGTTCAAATTACCAAAAACCACTCCTTCGGGAAGTTCAACAACTTGTAAGTTGAGATCTCGAAACTTTTCCAATAACTCTAATTCCAACACCATAAAATTTGCCACATGCAATTCCTTCCTACTCAATGCGTCTGCTACCTTATCTGGCTTTTCGGGATGGTACTTAAGCTCGAAATCAAAATCCTTCAAATACTCCATCCATCTCCTTTGCCTCATATTCAACTCCTTTTGATCGAAAAGATACCTCAAGCTCTTGTGACCACTAAACATTTGAAAGTGGACTCCATATAGGTAATGGCGCCACACTTTAAGTGCAAATACGATAGCCGCTAATTCCAAATCATGAGTAGGGTAGTTTTCTTCATGCGGCCTTAACTGTCGAGATATGAAAGCTACCACTTGCCCATTCTGCATTAGAACTGCTCCAAGTCCTTTCTTTGACGCATCACAAAATACTTCATAAGGAATACTAAGGTCTGGGATAACTAAGACAGGGGCTGTAGTCAATCGTTCCTTCAGTTCTATAAAGCTCTCCTCGCACCTTTCGTCCCATACAAACTAAGCTTCCTTCCGAGTGAGTCGGGATAAAGGCAAGGCTATTTGAGAAAATCCTTTGGTAAATCTCCGATAATATCCTGCTAAACCCAAGAAGCTTCTGACTTCTGAAACATTCTTAGGTCTTTCCCAGCTGACCACTGCTTCTACTTTTGATGGATCCATGGACAATCCACCTTGTGATATGACATGACCAAGAAACTTAACTTCCGTCATCCAAAATTCGCACTTGCTGAGCTTAGCAAAAAGTTGCTCCTCTTGTAGAACTGATAGAACAATCCTCAAATGCTCGGCATGTTCTTGTGGTGTCCGAGAGTAGATAAGAATATCATCAATAAAGATCACCACAAACTGATCAAGATAAGGTTGAAAGAATCGGTTCATGTAATCCATAAATACAGCCGGTGCATTCGTCACTCCGAATGGCATCACAAGGAAATCATAATGGCCATACCAGGTCTTAAATGCGGTTTTTGGAACATCGGAGTTCTTCACCCTAATTTGGTGGTAACCCGACCGTAGGTCAATTTTTGAGAATACACATGCTCCTCTCAATTGATCCAGCAGGTCATCAATTAGAGGCAACGGGTACTTGTTCTTGATGGTTACCTTGTTTAACTGGCGGTAATCAATACATAAGCGCATCCCACCGTCTTTCTTCTTGACTAGCAAAACTGGAGCTCCCCAAGGAGAAACGCTGGGTTTGATGAAGTGTTTGGACAATAACTCTTCCAATTGACTCTTCAACTCCTTAAGTTCAGATGGTGACATTCTATAAGGAGCAACGGAAACTGCGGCTGTTCCCGATACCAAGTCGATAGAGAATTCCACTTCTCTCTCAGGAGGTAAGGAATTGATATCCTCTGGAAAAACTTCCGGAAATTCACAAACTACTGGAATTTGTGAAACAGACGACTTCTCATTCGAATCCTCAGCTAGAAAAAGAATAAAACTGTTCTCTTGATCATTTAAACAGTTGATCATATGAATAGTACCTTCCAAGAGGGTGGTCATTGGATCTTCCGGAGCAGTTTCAACAGCGGGAACTAGAATGGCCCTTTCCTTACAATTAATGAGTACTGAATTGGCGGAAAGCCAATCCATTCCCAACACCACATCCACCCTCTTAAGTGGTAGACAAATCAAATCCACTAAGAAGACTCGACCGTCAACAGTTACGACACAATCCTCACACTTCTGAGTAGCTTCTACACTACCATCGACTGCTGTGCCAATTACCATTGCAGAAACTAAAGGAACAGTCTCTAACCCGAGACGTTGAACACACTGAGGTGAAATAAAAGAATGCGATGCTCCACAATCAATCAAAATAAGACATTTCTGATTATTCACTAAACACGTACCAGCAATTAACTCATGGTCCTCCTTTGCCTTCCTTGCATTAAGTGTATACACCCTTCCTGTAGTCCCTCCTTGGCGATTCTTGTTTGGGCAGCTCCTAGTAAAATGTCCTTCCTTGTCACGTATATAGCACTTCCCCCCTTCGCTTGTCTTATAACTCCCGAAGTGGTTCCGCTTGCAACTTCTACAAAGAGGCGGGTGTGATGGCCTAACATTCTGATTTTGCTTGCCTTTAGATGGTGACCCCCTTGGTTTTAAGTGCTGACTTGTCCTCCTATACTCGTCCTGACTTGGCTTGTCTTGTTCTTTCTCTAGCTGAATCTTTTTCAGGCTTTGCTCAGCAATATAACATTGTTCAAGTATCTCCGAATAAGTGTTATAACGTTGCTTCCGCACACAATAATCTATATCCCCTCTGAGTCCAATCTTGAATTGGTTAATCTTCCAACGTTCATCTGGGGCATAGAGAGCTTGATTTGAATAGGCTGCCATATCTTCAAACTTTGCTGCAAATTCAGCCACAGTCATAGATCCTTGGCATAGCATTTGGAACTCTAACTCCTTTTGAGCTCTCATGCTATCTGGAAAGTACTTCTCTAGCACGGCGGCCTTAAAGTGGCCCCAAGTCTTGTCAATTCCTAAGGTAGTCATTCTAGCGGAAGCACTTGTCCACCACCGGGCAGCTGGTCCCCGCAGCATCTGAGTAGCACAAACCACTTTGTCTTCTTCTGAACACGGAGTTACCTCAAAGATCCTTTCGACACTGGTGAGCCAATCATGAGCTTTGAGAGGGTCAAGGTCACCATGAAACTCGGGAGGATTCATGCGATAAAACTCTCGAAACCCCCTACTCCCATCATTCTGTCGAGGAGGTGGGTGGGCACCCTGCATTTGTTGCATCATCTGAGCCATAAACTCTTGTTGTTGTTGTTGCATCTGCAGTTGATGTTGTTGTTGCATTTGCATCAACTGTGCCCATTGATTACCACCGACTCCTCCTTCAGGATTCTCATTCTGATTCTGGGCAGCATTAGTCCTCGGCCTTCCCCTCCCCCTTGGTTACTCAGCCATGAAGTCTCCTGTCACATACATAGACATCGAGTTGATCAGGCTCAATACTAGATAATATGACAGAATCCATATAACATCAACACACACAAGCGTGGAAAAGCTAAACTATTGGTGTTTCATGATTGGGTCGAGAATCGACCAGCTCTGATACCAATTGTAACAACTACGCAAAACATATGTCTAGAATAATGTATTACATAGTTAGAAGATGGTACTGAAACATACAATACGCCTAAATGGCCAAGAGTTATGTATTCGTTACAACACTAGTTAACCAAAATACATAAACATAAAATAGCCAAAAGAACAAAAGACTACAACGAAAGCTTCACGAAACATCCATCACGCCCATCACTACACCGCTTTGCTCTTTCCCTTATCCTGAGATGAAGCACCTGCAAAAATAATAATAATAGGAATGGGGTGAGATACTAATCTCAGTGGGTTTCCCTATCTTAGGGTCCACTCGGCTCTACAAGGTTCCGAAACGAAGTTCCTAGCAAGTCCTTACCCATACAGTTCCGAAGTACTTTATTTTAACCTAGAGAATGAATCTTATTTCCAACATTGTGTTAAGTAACTCATGTGGACTATAGAGAACCATGAGATCAACATTGAATCGCCACTACGATTCAACTCCCCCAATATCCCAGGGCCCGAGTCGTACAACGACATTCACCCGTAATGGGAGGTGACAAAGGAACGGTGGTGGTCCACATCTCCGGGAGTTCATCCTCGAAGAATAGCTCCTGAACTACGGAGCACGACCCATTCCCGAGGCTCAAGCTCGAGAAATAACCTGCATATATATGGCACAGGGGTATCCTTGGAATCATCTCACAAGAAATAGCCAACATATATATGTAACATGCCTCATTTTCAGATCATCAATGACCAATGAACAGTTACTATCCTTCTGTCTGTTCTCTAACCCCTTGTCCTATACGTACTACACCAATATATTTTAGGATCTTGGAAGGAGCCGCTTAAAGGGAAAAAGGAAAAAAACGGACAACTTCCAACCATTACTCTTACTTATACTTCCTAAGGTTCATCTTTCCAAGTCTTTATCTTTATTAATCAAGATACAAGAATATAAACGTGGATTATATAATAATTAAGAGTGTTCTATGGTTGTGGAAACTTAGTCATCTTATAGCCCTTTCCTATAGCTTTCCAAAGCCTCCGACGGCGCCTACTTCTGAGTTACGGAAATCTAGTTATGGTCAAAACAATAAAAGGAAAATTTGCTGTCAGGTGCAATCGATTTACACTGTTGTGCAATCGATTGCTTACTGAATAGAATGTCCAGAATGGCAATTTTTCACCGTGCAATCGATTGCTTGACCCATGCAATCGATTGCTTACTGAACCAGAAGCAAAAATACCATTTTTCCTGCATTAAATCAGTTCCAAACACATTCTATTCTCATCCCAAGCTAACCCAACATGGCAAGAGCTCAATTATCATGAATTCACAAGTAAGATATCATAGTATCCAACATACACACTCATGTTATCAAGGATCAAACAATTTTCATAACTCATATAACATGTAAAAGCAACATTCATGATCATCAAAGCTCACACCAAGAAAAGCAACATTCTCAAAACCCCAAATCCCCATTATCATAAACCCTAACAATTTACCCAAGGCACTATATAGAAACCCACCTTAAGAGGGATAAGATGAAGGTTGGAGGCTGGTTTGGTGATGAGGATGATGATGTTGCATGCATGAAACTTGGAACTTTCTTCCTCTCTTCTTCTTCTCTTGTCTGCCCCTCTCTTCCTCTTGTTCTTGATATCAGAATTACTCTAAGAGTGGAAAAAGAACAAAATGGGAAGGAAACCAGTTAGATATTTAAAAATTGGTTTATGTAGTTCACAAGTGAAAGGACTAATATGCCCTCCACTTAAACTCTCATAAACTAATCATGTTTAGCTTCACAAATTTATTCTAACACCTTCCTCTAATTAATAATCATCATAATCATTCCCAATTACCAATATTAGTATAATTAGTGTGATTAGAAATCTAGGGATGTTATACTTCCATTAAAAAAGAGAGAAAACCTTGAACTGTACAAACTTTGAAATTGAGTAATTCAACAAGTTGTCGGAATGTTTATTATGAGAAAATATAAGGTTACAAATAGGGTATTTATCATACACATTGAATCAAAGTCTCACAAAATATGTATCAATCAAATATCCATGTATTAATTGTCATCCGTTATACCATTAATGAATTAATTGTGTTGGAAAATAAATGATGATATTATGATAATTGATTTTGTTTTATATTACAATATAATTTAGAACAAAAAGGGATTTTATATTAGTTTATATCAAGTATTGAAATGAATTTCCAGAAAATTTCATATTATTATTTTAATATTATATAAATTATATCATTAATAATATATCAAATTTACCCAAAAATGTTAAAATTATTTATGACGACACACGTAAAGTTGTGGAATTTTTATTTAAGAAGGAAGTCACTCTGATTTACTTTAAATTGTTAAAAAGTTATTCAAATTATTTAAAAAATAAATAGTTTTCAAAAAATCCATAACTAACTCACTCTTTAATATCAGATACAATCTATCTCCAATTCTCCTTTCGATTGATAAACATATTATTAAAGATTAAGAACGTTGTTTATACCTATACAAATAATTAAAACCTCGTTTTCTCTATTTTACCTCACAAATTGTTATTTAATTTAGGCTTAATTGCAACTTTACTCCCTCTATTTTGTCTTTTTCTTGATTTTGATACCTCTATTTTAAAAGCCATAATTTTAGTCTCCTTTTTAAGTTCGATGTTCAATTTTCTTCCCTCTATTTTGTTTTTTATGCAAATTTAGTCCGTATTTTGGTCGCTTTTTCAACAGAAAGCTCAGAAGGTGACCAAAATCGGGGTTTTAAAAACAGGGGGAACCAAAATTGAAAAAAAAAGGACAAAATAGGCGGATCAGAGTTGCAATTAAGCCTTTAATTTATTTTAAAAAATATTATTTAGAATTCTTTCAAAATCTTGTTTTAGCTATTTCACAAAAACAAACAAAATGGAATCCCTTGAAATATAAAATTCCAAAAAGATATCTCTGATTTTTTAAAAATTTAACAAAATCAAATCTTACTTATTTTGCCTCTTAAAATCTTATTTAAGTTATTTCATATAAAGTATTTTGAAACCATCCATATATAATTTTCTAAAAAATACTCTACAAAATTGGGGAAAATGAATTAAAACCAATCTTTTCGTAAAGCCCGCAAAGGATTTTAGCCCATTTCGTTAAGGATATAGGAATCATGAATTAAGTTGTTTTTTCGGATTAATAAAATATCTTTCAAAATCTTATTTAAGATATTTCCTTTTCTTTTAAAAGAATCGCTTTAAATTTAAGTTCTAAATTAAAATCTCTACAAATCTTAAAAAATAAAATAATATCAAAATTTCCCTATTTATTCTTGATCGGTAAAATAGCAAGTGTACTATTTTCACCGGTGTAGTTATAATGGGTGTTACCCCAAGTATCGATCACGAGGATTGCGTAGGCAATACAAGATATTATATGAAGTCAATTAAACAAAAGAGCATAAGGGTGTTGTTTTATATGACCAACAAAATAGATTAAAATACTAAATAAGCTGAAATTAAAGTTGAGCTTTTGATAATCTGAAAATAATGCTAAGGTAAGGTGTGTGATTTAATCTATAACTCCTCTGGATGAAGATCTTTTTAATAAGTTTATAGAATTCAATTATTTATTCTTAAGGATGTTTTCCTAAGTCCTTAGTGAAAACCTTTTGGTTTACAATCCTATAACCTAAGTCCTTAGGGAAAGAGGAGAAAACCAAATCGTTGATTTATCAAGAATTTCTAAATAACCTTGTGTATCCCTAGTCCTAGGTGATAATTCTAAGGTTCAATTGTATACAAACCTTAACAATCGTAGTCCTACAAATTGTTAACCACATAACAATCCTTATTGATCAGATAAAGAAAGCACTATAATCATTATACAATCGAATTGAATAATACGAACATTTGATTAACAAAATACCAAATCCAGAGTTGTTACAGATCGAATCAGGGACACCCCCTAGCATTGGAGGGTTTAGCCTCTCATAATATTCAAGAAACACAAGTGGAAAAGTTTAGACATTACAAATAATTGGGAGAACTCGGATCTTTAATGGTGTCCACCGTTGAATCTCTTCGTCTTCCAAAACCTCGTTCAAGTCCTCTTTTCTTCTCTGCAATTCTATCTTATGATCTCCAAAAGTGTCTTCTCTCTTGCCCTAAAGTTATTTTTATATTCTCTCTTCCATTCAGGTTGAAATCAAATACCAAAAATACCCTTAATGACCCCCTTTGAGTGAGGAAACATAGAAACAAATATTCAGCACGCGCTCATCAACACGGGCCGTGTTGCTGCACACGGGCGCCCGTGTTGATCGTCTGTTCCTTGGCTCAAAAGACACACTTCCAGGCACTTTTCTACACGGGCCGTGTCTGCGAACACGGGTGCCCGTGTAGATCCTCTGACTTGGGTCCAAAATTGCATTTGCAGCCACATTTCAACACGGGCCGTGTTGCTCCACATGGGTGCCAGTGTTGGCCTCTGAACTCAGCTTTTCCGGCTTCTTTTCATCCACTCGTGCGTGCCACAAGTTCCTATTTTTCCCATGCATCAACCTTGCAAACAACACTACCAACCGGCGCATAAAAAGACATTTTTTGTAACACTCATAAAGCATTCATACGCATAATGTCACACAATTGAAAATACGAAAACTTACTTTAAAACACATGCAAATGCCACTTAGTGTTACCAAAACCATGAATTCTTGTCGAAAAAAGGAGAAAAAATTTACTAGAAATGGTGACCGATCACAACCCCACACTTATCTCATTGCTTGTCCTCAAGTGATGTATCGAGACTAAACAAAGGTCACCGACGAGATTCTTTTTTCTCCACAACACAATCAGGTTATTCGCAAACACCTTCACTTAGCAATCGAGTCTATGGCATCCTTCGTCAATCTTTCTACCACATTATCACTTCCGAGCACTTTTTCACCTGCAAGCTTTTTCACATTCTCACAAAATCTCTCCGGGTTAAAGTGTTTACACTCACAGTACCAAGGCATGCATATTACTTTTAACTTTGAATACATTCTCGAATCACTACACACACAGATTACACACACATTCATGAGGTCTTTCGGCTGTAACGTGGCTTGGGTTCGGTGGGGTAAACAAGGAATGGGATAACAAAAGGTTTTGGTGCTCGGCATTCATGTTGGTTTCACATTTATACTTTTAATGGTTTGAATCATAAGAATGGGGTTAAGACCTTCGACTCTTGTTTTTAGCTTTTTAGAGTCATTCATATAGTCTTTCGGGCAAGTGTTAAGGACTTTTCCTTTGTTTTGTTTCTCAAAATTTTTCTTTGGATTGTCACAAGTTAAACATTCATCTCTTTTTTTTTTCTTTTTATATATTTTTTTACTTGCCCTTTTCTCAATGGTTCACTACCCCACACTTAGATTCTTTTATGTCTTTCAAGAGGAAAACATCAATACCGAGCGATAACATGAATAGTGAATATGTGGATGGTAATATGAATAACAATAATGAACAAAACAAACATTTCGGCTCCAAGGGGTTGACTATGGATATAATGCATACAGGATGGCTAGAAAGGCTCGGGGCTACAGAAAAAAAAAACTTGCCTTAGTGTGCGTTTTCGTAGTGTGTTTGTGTTACGAGAACATACGCAAAATCAAAGTGAATAGTGCCATACCTGACTGAACTCTCATGCGGTATTATGAATTTGGCTCTGTGATCTCACCGGGTAGGTTAAGCTTACATGCTCCGAGGTGTTCTCGGTGTCATGCGGTTTCCTTTCAACTAAAACATACCATACCACTCTCTTGGTTCAGTGTTGATGCCTTGCGTCCTACCTTCTTCTCTTGATTGTGTCGACTTCCGTGGTGCCTACGGAGATCAAGTATGGGGTGTGTTGTTCAACCACTAGCTATTAGTTTGCTCCCCTTCAACTTCTATCACTAATCTGGTAACACCATGACAGCACTGCACCATACAAACTTGAACGAAACACAATTTAAAAAAAACTAAAGTAACACAAACAAACCAAACAAACTAAACTATGAATTCAAAAACACAAAGCAAAGCAATAAAAACAAACCAAACAAACTAAAATATGAATTCAAAAACACAAAGCAAAGCAATAAAATAAAATAGAACCTCCCCCACACCTGAACGAAACATTGGCCTCAATGTTTTAATTCAAGTGTGACGGAGACTACCTGGCCTACTGAAACGGCGGTGGAGGAGGAGGATCCTGTGGAAAGTGCAACATAAGACGTCGCATCATATGTTGGACATCGTCCACCACAGTTCCTTGTCGAAACAGCTCAACACTTTGTCTGGTCTGCTCGGTACAGAGAGCACCAATCTCTGTTTGTACCCACCCCCATTGGTCGGGAGTCATGGATGACGACACAACATATTGTTGGTTGAACTACTGAGGAGGCGGGACAGGGTGATCTTGAGCTGGAGTATCATGCTCCATGTCGTCACTTAAAAAATTATGATCATGTGGAGGGCTCTCCCCTAGAGGTGAACCTCTAGCTACATATAACCAGTTAGCACGATTTTCAATAGAAATACAATTGGGTGCGGGTAGTGCCATAATATGTTGCTCATGACTAATCAGGGAGTAGTATCCCGGCTGTACCACAATCATCCTTTGATTGACAAGAGTTGTCATGTCAATCTTTTTACCCGGTATCGAGGGTTCCTCTATCGGAAGCTGACTATAGGTCAAGTGATCAGCCAGTTGAGTGATCATCCCACCCACCGATATCTCCCTAGTGGAAGCATGTCCAACTTGTTTCAGGTGGTTAGCAGCAAAAGCCGCTATATTCACTCGTCCTACATCAATCATATTATGTAACAGAAAGAGCTCTCTCTTCGCACATACCCCCGTGCTATCTCCCCGCCCAAATAAAGTATAGGCCAGGCCTTTCTGGGCATATCGGAAACAAGGATTATGAATCCCCGAGGCTTTGGCCCTACTAGGGTTGTACCCAGCGGTACCTGTGATGGCCTCCCAAAATTCAGCAGCAGGAAAAGTCTCGGGTGGGGCTCTCGGTCCAGAGGATGGTAGTTTAAGGGCCGCCCCAACCTCTTCCACAGACAATGTATGCTTGTGACTAAACATAAAAAATTTGAGATCACCATAATACTCCAATTCGGAGCCATTCCACCAGTGTCTCAATTTAAATTCAACGGTACTAAAAAATTCAAGAGTTAGGCCTTCAAAAGTGGGTGCCTCAAATAACATAAATGGCAACATCCCAATGTTGTGAAACATACGGTATACCTCATCTTTAAGGCCTAACTTATTAAGTGTTTCAGCACAGATATAGCGGGTAAGGAGTAATCTACGCTGAATTAAAACATCATACCAATCTTTGTGCTCAGGTTTAGTGAAGATAATGCCATGGGCATTCTCATCCTGAGTCATACTTCGACCGGAGGTGCGACTAGGAGCGCGACGGGGCTTCTGCCTTGGTTGAGAGGATTCCGCGAAATCATCTCGCCTAGTGGGGCGCTGGATTGATTTTTTAGGAGGCATGATAAGGTCTTGGTAAATGCTTAAATCATGTTAAAATATCATATTAAAACATAGCATTTATCTTACTTAAATGAAGAGTTTATAACATCGAAACCTCAATTATTGAATAAAAATACTATTGTGCAAGTTTACTTGGTTTGGTGTGCATTTATGCAGGATTTGGCCTTAAAGCAAAAACCAGAAAACAGAGCATTCCCTGCAGCGAACTATATTTCGCCGTAGCGAACTCCAGGCACTCAAAGGCAAAAATCCAGAAACAGGGCATTCGCTGCAGCGAAAGGTAGCGAAAGGTAGCGAAGGCCCGATTCGCTGCAACGAAGCATATTTCACTGTAGCGAATGAAGTCAGAATCAAACTTCCCAGTTTCACTAGCAACAAGCAGTAGCGAGGTACAGTCGCTGCAGCGAACTATATTTCGCTGTAGCGAACTTTGGCGGTTTTTAGAAGATTTGAATTTCTTAAAGCTGAAGAAAACATTCGCTGTAGCGAAATATCCTTCGCGTAGCGAACTCTGGCGATTCAAACAAAGACTTAGCAATGAAGCAAGGTATTCGCTGCAGCGAACTTCTGTTTGCGTAGCAAACTCAGGCGGCCAAAACAGCTATAAAAGGAGCAGAAGTCAATTCATGGAAAGACATTCACTTTTATTTTGCAATACCTTTGTAATAGTAACAGAAAAAGAGGTTTTTAGGGAGAGAGAGCTGGATATACATCGAGAGTCGGGAAATCGTCATTAATGTCGTTCCAACTCAATTCTTCCATTGTTCATCAAGCTACCATGAGTAGCTAAACCCCTCTCTTATTGGGATTGGTCGTAGTTCACCGAAACAGTATGTATTTTCTTTGATCATGGCATTATATATAATTTATGTTTGAATCATTATCGTTGTTATCTTCGTTTTACCGTTTATTTCATGGATTGAATTGATATTGACAAATACAATTCTAATCTTGATCCAAGATAACATCTATTAAACTCTAAATGCTAGACATAGATTTAGGTTTAATATTCACTTTAAGTATTGAATCTTAATGCTATCGTATCGTTTAATAGGCTGAGAAATCGTCGATTAAACTATAAGGTAGAAATTTCGACAAACGTTTAGACATGAACTTTGTTGTGAGCAATACGTGATAATATTGAAACAAGCATAGATTGTGTATAACTGATCCAAGATTGGCATATTGAATCGGTGGATGAAAACAAATTCCCAACAAGTCTATTCCTCTGAAACTTATATTTCGTTATTTACGCACTTTTACTTTCCGTAACTTTCAACCAAACAAACTTGAAACTTTATGCTTAGAACTATAGAAATTGTTGTACGGTTTTGATATCGCTCCAATCCCTGTGGATACGATAATATAAAATACTTACATTTGACTTGTACTTTCTACAACATCAGGTCTCTGCAAAAAGATGAAAACAAGACACAAACACCACCACAATAGAAAAATTTTAAAATTAAAATTGCACAAAATTAAAATCTAAACCGGTGAAAGTGTAGAGGTTGGAGAGTAGAGCAACTTTAATGAAAGCACAATGGTGTTTAAGTGAGTGGGTGATGGTGAAAAAGTGAGTTTTTTGAAGGTGGAGGCTAGGTTTTCATGGAAGAAGAGAGTGAGAAGTGGGAGAGTGAGTTGAATGAGGGAGAAGAAGTGTTATAATGCAGATGGGGTCCACACAAGTGACCAAATAAAATTTAAAAATTCTGTCCCGCACTTGTCACACGGTCCGTGTGACCATACACGGTCACCCGTGTTAAAATTCTGCTCGTGTGCTTGTGAATGATACTGAAGACAACACGGGCCGTGTTTCCCCACACGGGCACCCATGTTGATGGCTTTGTAGCTTAAATTTATTTTATGTTCACCAGCTCTTGCTTTTCACACAACACGGGCCGTGTGTGATGACACGGGCACCCGTGTTGATGCTACTGTATGCACCAATAGCGAATTATCGTAGTGCTTTTTGACTCAAGTCGCTCCTATCGATCCAACCTCTGACCACCTAAAATGAAATAAGATAGAACAAAATAAAAGAAAATGCGTTAGAAGAACACGAGCGTGGGTTGCCTCCCACAAAGCGCTTCGTTTAACGTCGCATGGCTCGACGGTCTACACCTCATCCGGTGAGACGCAAATGATCGATCACTCCTGCTCCTACTCCAGTGTAGTAGGGCTTCAACCTTTGTCCATTCACTTTGAATACATCCCCATTGTTTGGATTTTTAATTTCTACCGCGCCATGAGGAAATACTGTCTGTACCACAAACGGACCAGACCACCGGGATTTCAACTTCCCAGGAAAAAGTTTAAGCCTGGAGTTAAATAGAAGCACTAACTGGCCTTCCCAAAAGTCCTTCTTGATGATTCTTTGATCATGCCACTTCCTTGTTTGTTCTTTATACATCTTTGCATTTTCATAAGCTTGATCTCGAAATTCCTCTAACTCATGTAGTTGAAGAATACGAGACTCACCGGCTTTTACAATATCGTAGTTATGGAATTTAGAAGCCCAAAACGCCTTGTGCTCAAGCTCGAGTGGCAAATGGCAAGCTTTACCATAAACCAACTGATAGGGTGACATGCCTATGGGCGTTTTGAATGCAGTCCTGTATGCCCATAATGCATCTTCAAGCTTCATAGCCCAATCTTTTCTTGAAGCACTCACAATCTTTTCGAGGATCTGCTTTATTTGCCTGTTCGATACCTCTACCTGACCACTAGTCTGAGGATGGTAAGCTGTTGCAATCTTATGCTTCACATTATACTTCTTCAGTAGATTCTCCATCAACTTATTCAAGAAATGAGTACCTTCATCGCTTATGAGTGTTCTGGGTACACCGAATCTGGAGAAAATGTTGTTTTTGAGGAAATTCACTACCACCTTAGCATCATTCGTAGGAAGAGCTACTGCTTCAACCCACTTAGAGACGTAGTCCACCGCTACAAGGATGTAGTTCTTCCCAAAGGATGATGGAAAAGGTCCCATGAAATCAATACCCCACACATCAAACAATTCCACTTCAAGTATACCCTTCTGAGGCATCTGATTTCTTTTTGAAATATTCCCCGTTCTCTGACACCTGTCGCATTCTTTCACAATGCTTTGAGCGTCTTTGAACAATGTGGGCCAATATAAACCAGATTGTAAAACCTTTGCAGCCGTTCTGTCACCACTGAAATGTCCTCCATATTCGGAGTCATGGCATGCTTTTAGCACATCCCTTTGTTCCTCCTCGGGTACACATCTTCTAATCAAGCCCTCTATTCCCTTCTTGTATAAGAATGGATCATCCCACAAGTAGAACTTGCAATCATGTAAAAACTTTTTCTTTCGGTTATAGTCAAAATCATCAGGGATAATACCACCTACCAGATAGTTCGCATAGTCGGCGAACCAAGGCACACCAATAACAGCGAGGATATGTTCATCTGCGAACTCGTCCTTTATTGGGCGCGTATCTTCTGTTTCTTCAATAGGTGACATTCGAGACAAGTGATCGGCCACAGTGTTTTCAGACCCTTTCTTGTCACAAATTTCCACATCAAACTCCTGAAGGAGTAAGATCCATCTTAGCAATCTTGGTTTAGAGTCCTGTTTAGCAAAAAGATACTTCAAGGCAGCATGGTCAGTATAAATAATGACTCGGGAACCCAACAGATATTGCCTGAATTTATCAAAGGCATAAACAACCGCTAACAACTCCTTTTCGGTAGTTGCATAATTCATCTGTGCAGGGTTCAACACATGACTAGCGTAGTAAATGACATGTAATAATTTTTCTCTACGCTGTCCTAGAACCGCCCTTATTGCAATATCACTTGCATCACACATGATCTCAAAATGTAGAGACCAATCAGGGGCTACAACAATTGGTGCCGACACTAATTTTTGCTTTATTGTGTCAAATGCTACGGCACACTCGTTATCAAAATTAAAGGCTTTGTCCTTAACTAAAAGCGTAGTTAAAGGTTTTGCTATTTTAGAGAAGTCTCTTATGAATCTACGGTAAAAACCTGCATGCCCTAAGAAACTTCGGATACCTTTTTCATTCATGGGAGGAGGCAATTTTGCTATGACTTCTATCTTGGCCTGGTAAACTTCTATTCCCTTATTAGAAATTTTGTGGCCCAAAACTATACCTTCACGCACCATGAAGTGACACTTCTCCCAGTTGAGGATTAGGTTGGTCTGTTGGCACCTTTCTAACACTAGAGCAAGGTTAGTTAAACAATTATCAAAAGACTTACCAAAAACCGAGAAGTCATCCATGAATACTTCCATATGCTTCTCAAGCATATCGGCAAAAATAGATTGCATGCATCTTTGAAATGTGGATGGGGCGTTACATAACCCGAATGGCATTCTTCTGTAAGCAAAAACACCAAAAGGGCGTGTAAACGCGGTCTTCTCTTGTTCTTCAGGTGCGACAGCTATCTGATTGTACCCCGAGTAGCCATCGAGGAAACAACAGTACTCATGACCCGCTAACCTTTCTAACATATGGTCGATAAAAGGCAACGGGAAGTGATCTTTTCTTGTCGACAGATTTAGTCTGCGGTAATCAATACAGACTCTCCACCCTGTAACTGCCCTCGTGGGAATCAACTCATTCTTTTCATTCTTAATCACTGTAGTGCCACCTTTCTTTAGCACCACATGAACTGGATTACCCATGAACTGTCAGATATTGGATAGATCATCCCTGCGTCCAAAGGTTTTACCACCTCCTTTCTAACCACTTCCTTCATCGCTGGATTGAGTTGTCGTTGAGGTTGGACAACTGGTTTGTGATCATCTTCCATTAGGATTTTGTGCATGCAAATTGTTGGACTTATTCCTTTCAAGTCTTCTATGGACCATCCGAGAGCACTCTTATGCTTTTTAAGAACTTTGACAAGCTTATCTTCTTGAAGGAATTCAAGGTGAGAACTTATGATGGTCGGGCACTTACTCTCAGTGTCTAAAAAAACATATTTGAGGTTTTCCGGTAATTGTTTTAGTTCAGCCCCCTTCTTTGGTTCATCTTTACTTCCTTCCACTAACGGTTGCCTTAGCTCCTCCTATCGGTTGTGGCGAGAATTTTTGACAAATGATGTTGTTTCCATCATGGCTAAAACTTCACTATATTTTTCATCAACTATCTCCTCTTCTCTAAAGATTGATAAACTCAAAACTCTCTCCAACGGTAACTTTTGTGTTGTCAAAGAATTTCCTTCATCACAAATTTGATCAATTACCTCAATGTGTTGACTTGTGGCAATGTCATCTTTGTACTTCATGGTGTTTCGCACATCAATCTTTAGTTCCTCATCATAAACTTTCAAGGTCATAGTACCTTCCTCTATGTCGATCAAGCATCTCCCGGTCTCTAAAAATGGTCTCCCCAATATGATTGGTATCTCTTCATCTTCGGGCATCTCTAGAATAACAAAATCTACAGGGAACACGAACTTGTCGATTTTCACCAACACATCTTCTACCACTCCGTAAGGTCTTTTCACCGATTGGTCAGCAAACTGAAGTGTCATTCGTGTATCTTGTACTTTACCTATTCCCAATCTTTTGTAGATGGATAATGGCATAAGACTTACACTTGCTCCTAAATCAATTAGAGCTTTCTTGAAAGACCTATCACCGATGGTGCATGGAATAGTTACTGAACCTCGATCTTTCTTTTTAACCAGAATCTTCATGCCCTGCAAAATAGCACTACAAGTTTCAGTTAGAATAATCGGATCACTCTCGATGATCCGCTTCTTTGAAATAATATCCTTCATGAATTTTGCATAGGTTGGCATTTGCTCAAGTGCCTCTAAGAAGGGAATGTTCAGCTCAAGTTTCTTGAACATTTCCAGGAACTTCTCGAAATTCTTCTCATGTTGTTCTTTCTTCTTATTTCTTGTGGGGAAAGGAAGCTTAACCGCCGGTTTAGGTGTAACTGTTTTTTCTTTTACCACTCTTTCATCTCCCGTGGCCTCTTGACTTACAACCTCATTTTCTTTAATCTCTACATCCACCTCAATCAACATATCTTCTTCATCAGAATTCTTCTCAGGTTTGTCATTGGATTTACTGCTTCTGGTAGTCATAGCGTTCACATGATTATTGTCTCTGGGATTCGTAACCGTAGCACTAGGTAGAGCACCCTGTTGTTGAGAGTTAGTCATTTGTTGTGCAATCTGACTCATTTGGATTTCCAGATTTTTGATAGAGGCCCCTGTATTCCTCAGGTTGCTCCTAGTTTCTTCCTGGAATTGAGAATTTTAAGCGGCCATTTTTTCAATTGCTATCTCCCAGTCTGCCTTCTTCGGTGCCTATTGTTGACTTTGAGATTGGAACTGTTGTGGCTGGTGTTGAAATTGTTGCTGGTATGGAGGTTGTTGTTGTGGAGGTCTATATTGTTGTGTTTACGCTGGAGCTTGAAACTGGTTTGGTCCTTGCTTTTGGAAGTTTCCTTGCTGGTCCTTCCATGCGAAATTTGGATGATTTTTCCAACCTGGATTGTATGTATTGGCGTATGGATTGTTTTGCCTCAACATATGAATCTGTTCAACCTATTCTTGCGTTGCCACACAATGCATAGCAAAATGCGGCCCACCACATATTTCACACAACACTGAAGTGACTGGCTCAACCTGTGCTACTTTCTGTTCACCAATATTCATCTTCTTTAACCTTCTTTCCACTTCAGTCGCAATCTGTTCCTCCATTTTAACCACTTGGTCTGCCAGCTTCAAATCAATTTTTCCTTGCGGTTGGCTCATTGCCCGATCATATAACTCGATGTGCTCGTTCGCGGCAATAGCTTCTATGATTCTCTTGATACCAGTGGCTGTTGAGAAATTAGTTGAGCCACCGGCTGCAGTGTCTATCAGTTGTTTTGTTTTAACTGGGAGACCATTAACAAACGTCTGCATTTGCTTGGTTGGATCCATGTTATGAGTAAGACAGTAACCAAACACCTCTTGAATCTTTTATATGCATCTCCTAGCAGTTCCCCTTCTTTCTACTTGAAATTAACGATATCGTATCTTTTACGAATGAAGACCGAAGCTGGGAAGTACTCATTAAGGAAAGCAGTTTCCATTTGTTGCCATGTGGTGATACTGATGTTGTAGAAAGTACAAGTCAAATGTAAGTATTTTGTATTATCGTATCCACAGGGATTGGAGCGATATCAAAACCGTTCAAAAATTTCTATAGTTCTAAGTATAAAGTTTCAAGTTTGTTTGGTTTAAAGTTACGAAAAGTAAAAGTGCGTAAATAACGAAAGATAAGTTCAGAGGAATAGACTTGTTGGGAATTGATTTTCATCCACCGATTCAATATGCCAATCTTGGATCAGTTATACACAATTTATGCTTGTTTCATTATCATCACATATTGCTCACAACAAAGGTCATGTCTAAACGTTTGTTGAGATTTCTACCTTATAGCTTAATCGACGATTACTCAGCCTATTAAACGATACGGTAGCATTAAGATTCAATACTTAAATTGAATATTAAACCTAAATCTATGTCTAGCATTTATATTTTAATTAATGTTATCTTGGATCAAGATTAGAATTGTATTTGTCAATATCAATTTAATCCATGAAATAAACGGTAACGCGAAGATAACAACGATAATGATTCAAACATAAATTATATATAATGCCATGATCAAAGAAAATACATACTGTTTCAGTGAACTACGACCAATCCCAACAAGAGAGGGATTTAGGTACTCATGGTAGCTTGATGAATAATGGAAGAATTGAGTTGGAACGACATCAATGACGATTTCCCAACTCTCGATGTATATCCAGCTCCCTCCCCCTAAAAACCTCTTTTTCTGTTACTATTACAAAGGTATTGCAAAATAAAAGTGAATCCCTTCCTGAACTGATTTTCTGCTCCTTTTACAGCTGTTTTGGCCGCCTGAGTTCGCTACGCGAACAGAAGTTCGCTGCACCGAATGCCTTGATTCATTGTTAAGTCTTTGTTCTGACCGCCAGAGATCGCTACGCGAAGGATATTTCGCTGCAGCGAATGTTTTCTTCAGCTTTAAGAAATTCAAATCTTCTAGAAACCGCCAAAGTTCGCTACAGCGAAATATGGTTCGCTGCAGCGATTGTACCTCGCTACTGCTTGCTGCTAGCGAAACTGGGAAGTTTGATTCTGACTTCATTCGCTACTGCGAAATATGGTTCGCTGCAGTGAATCGGGCCTTCGCTACCATTCGCTACCTTTCGTTGCAGCGAATACCCTGTTTTCTGGATTTTTTCCTTTGAGTGCCTGGAGTTCGCTACAGCGAAATATAGTTCGCTGCAGCGAATGCTCTGTTTTCTGGTTTTTGCTTTGAGGCCAAATCCTGCATAAAAACAAACCAAGCCAAGTAATCTTGCACAATAATAGTTTATTCCATAATTGGGGGTTTTTATGTGAGAAATAGGTCAAATAAGCAAGATAAGTGCTATGTTATAATAAGTCATTTTAGCATGAATCAAGCACTTATCAAACTCTCCCCAACTTGAATCTTTGCTTGTCCTCAATCAAAGTAAGAAGCAAGAGTTTCTAAACCATTTTTCGCATGATTAACCAAATTTCTCAATGAAGTATAGGAGGCACATGGCTCTTTGAAGTTTGAACATCCAAGGATAAATGTTTTATGACTTCCTTTAGCATTTAGACATATTCATGAAACATGTTTTCCACATAAAAGCCATGTCAATCAATCCAAAGCACTAAACATGTTAATCATGAATCACACCTACCACACTTTTTGTATAAGTGAAAATGATGAGGTATGTTGATCTCTCACATGGCAAATTTGCTAACATCTAGATCAATTCATACTTTCATCCAAGCAAGATATGTTGATAAGTAAGAGTATAGATCACTAAGGTCTTTTATGGTTGTAATGTGGCCAAGGTACCAAGGAAGTGTCATTTTTATGGATAATTGAAACAAAAGGTTGTTGATTTTTCTTTTTAGAAGAGCATTCAAAGTTTTGACTCTTTTATCCAATACTTCTTATTTCTTCCCTTTGAAAACATTCTTACTTGTTATATCTTTTTCTTTTTCTTTTCTCATTTTCCATTTACTCTTTTGATTCTCACACCTTTTTTTTCTATTCTTTTTGAAGAAATTCTATTTCTCTTTTCTCCCTAACTTTGAACAATACCATATTTGCTTTGAATGCTCATTATGATTTGGCAAAAGATATCATGGTTTCATGGTTTTATTCAAGGAAAAATAGAATCTATCATATATGAACTTTTTATGATTTTCAAAGATATAGAACAATATCCACTAAGTGGTTTACTTAATGTATTGTTCAATTCATCAATGATAGATTCATTGTCATATGGCTCAAAAGGGGTTGCAAAAGATCACTCACTCACAAGGGATAATGAGGCTATATTTGGTTTAGTAGTTATGCTCAATTTCAAAGAATTGCCTTGATCCCTTCTATGTTTTTGCAATTACCAACATAAATGCAAGATTAAGCATGAATCAAACGAGTTAAAACAATAATTTGTCAGTCTCCTTGGCATATAGTGAACAATGGAAGGTTACCTCACTTTCTTGTTTTAGAACTAAGTGATTCATATGAAAACATGTCATGGCATAGGATTGCATGAACTAGTTTTATGCAGCCTACTCATGTCATGCATATGCTAAATTCTAATAAAGTAGTAAAACACATACCTTGGATAGTGCAATTCTTTCAAGTCATGCCCTTATCATTGTGCCTTTGGTTTATGTGAAGTTAATCTTCCACTCCATGCTTATTCTTTCATCTCATTTGTTTAGAGGGCAAATTTTCAAGCATAATTATCATGGATTGGTCATAAGACACCTTCCTAATTACTAGATTAAAACACACAAAATTCAAAGATGAAGAAGATGGCATGATTGGCAAAAATGTTGCTGATTCTGTTGTGTTCGCTGCAGCGAATCAGGGCTTCGCGTAGTGAACTCTGCAGAATTCAGTTTTATGCAGAAACTCATTTGTGTCGTGCCATGTCATGCTATCTTCTTCTTACTAATTCAACTAATGATGCAGAAAGATAATAAAGAAGTAAAAGGTTGGGTTGCCTCCCAACAAGTGCTTGTTTAACTTCATTAGCTCGACGCCTGTTTTGAATAAACTTACGGTGGTTTGTATGAATTCGTCAAAACATCCTTGCCACCATCATTTGGCCTTTCTTTCTCATCCATTCCTTTCAATGCTTCCAGGCCTACTTCATCAGGAGCTTTAACTTTGGAATAGTCATCCTCTTTCTGTTGAAACAATGTGAAATTGATTTCTTCCTCTTTGTGCCTTATTTTCATCTCTCCTTCATCCACGTCAATCATCATTCTTGCTATCTTTATGAATGGACGACCTAAGATCGGAGGACTGTCTTCATCATTGTTCATGCTTATTACCACAAAGTCAGTTGAAAATCGAAATCCATCCACTTTGACCATTACATCTTTCATTATGCCAATTGGTTCTGTGGTTGATTTTTCGGCAAGTTGCAACTTCATTGTTGTAGGGTTCAAGTGAAGATCTTCAATCTTTCTCATGGTGGATAATGGAAGAAGATTGACGTTTGATCCAAGATCAACTAAAGCGTTATCAAAATAGATATTTCCAATGGTAACCGGTAAGGTAACTTTTCCAGGATCCGCATTGTTTTCTTCCTCCTCCTTACGTTTTCTTTTTTCATGATTTTTATCTACCACGATACCTTTTCAATTCTCCCCAACTTTGTCTTGAACAATTTCAACATCTTTCGTCGTGATTGCATTACAAGCTTCCTTGGGATTAACTTGAGTGGTGGCAAAAAATGTACCTCTTTGTTGCTCACTTAGTTGCTTCGCAATTTGCCCAACTTGCGTTTCAAGATTTCTAATCGACGCATCGGTGTTTTTCTGGTTTGCCATGGACAGTTGCATAAATTGATTCAAGGTATCTTCTATCTTTGAAAGCTTGTCTGGCTGCGTGTAGCTTTGGTATTGATTCGGTCGGTTTTTGCCATAGCTTGCGTTGTTGTTGTGTGGATAACCTTGATTGTACAGAACTTGCCTTTGTTGTTGATTTCCCATATATTTTACCTCTTCGTTGATCGGGGGACAGAAACCAGTTGGATGATCACCCGTACAAAGTTCACAAAAAGCTACTTGTTGTGATGCGTTTGACGAACCGTGCACATCTTTGAGTTGTTGAGGAAGCTTGGACAGCTGTTTTGTCAATTCCTCTACGGTTTGAGTGAGCAGTTTGTTTTGTGCTTGGATTGCATCATTTGTACCCAATTCCAAAACTCCAGGCTTCTTTTGGACGGTACCTCGATTGTGTTGAACTTGGTGATCTTTGAGAGCCATCCTATCAATGATTGAAATTGCTTCTGCTGCACTTTTTGCTATCAAGGAACCTCCAGTTGTTGTGTCAAGTAAAAGCTTTGGTTGAGGTAATAATCCATGACGGAAAATGTGGATTTGTGACATGTCATCGAAATCGTGGTTTGGACACTTCCGTAGCATGGATTTATAGCGTTCCCAGGCTTCACACAAAGTTTCATTTAAAAATTGGGTGAATGTGGCAATAGCTGTCTTTGCGTCCATGAATTGGTTGTGAGAAAAGAATCTGCTAAGGAAGTTTCTCTCTAACACATTCCAATTGGTCATGGTTTCCGTTGATTGATCGAGGTACCAATCCTTTGCTTTGCCGATCAAAGAGTGCGGGAATAATCTCATGAAAACGGCTTCCTCTTCAGCTTCTGGTGCACCTAATGTACCAGCTATTTCGTAGAATCGGGTGAGGTGAGTGTAGGGATCTTCATGATCCAAACCTGCAAAAGGATTAGCATAAATAATTTGCAGCAGTCGTGTTTTCATCTCAACTCGTCTTGCGGCTGGATTGTTGGTGAGATGGGCGAACCACCTTGGGCCACTTTCACAAGGACCATTAACAACTTCAGCCATTGTTTCTTTTGATGAATTTGATGAGGAAGTAGATGTAGATGCTCCTTTTCTTTTCTGTTTGGATTTTTGTTTCTTCGTTTGCTTCCTGTTCGTTCGGATTGTTCTTTCGATCTCGGGATCAAAAAGAAGTTGCTCCTTCGAACTTTTTCCTCGGAGCATAAACAAAATTTCTTTCACCTATCCAAACACTTGAGCAAACGTTGCGAAAAATAGAAAAATATATAAAATATATAGACAAACTCACAAAACTTAAAAGTATAGAAACGATTGCGATGTTTTAATATCTTAAACGCCAATCCCCGGCAATGGCGCCAATTTGATGTTGTAGAAAGTACAAGTCAAATGTAAGTATTTTGTATTATCGTATCCACAGGGATTGGAGCGATATCAAAACCGTTCAACAATTTTTATAGTTCTAAGCATAAAGTTTCAAGTTTGTTTGGTTTAAAGTTACTGAAAGTAAAAGTGCGTAAATAACGAAAGATAAGTTCAGAGGAATAGACTTGTTAGGAATTGATTTTCATCCACCGATTCAATATGCCAATCTTGGATCAGTTATACACAATCTATGCTTGTTTCATTATCATCACGTATTTCTCACAACAAAGGTCATGTCTAAACGTTTGTTGAGATTTCTACCTTATAGCTTAATCGACGATTTCTCAGCCTATTAAACGATACGGTAGCATTAAGATTCAGTACTTAAAGTGAATATTAAACCTAAATCTATGTCTAGCATTTAGATTTTAATTGATGTTATCTTGGATCAAGATTAGAATTGTATTTGTCAATATCAATTTAATCCAAGAAATAAACGGTAACGCGAAGATAACAATGATAATGATTCAAACATAAATTATATATAATGCCATGATCAAAGAAAATACATACTGTTTCGGTGAACTACGACCAATCCCAACAAGAGAGGGATTTACCTACTCATGGTAGCTTGATGAACAATGGAAGAATTGAGTTGGAACGACATCAATGACGATTTCCCGACTCACGATGTATATCCAGCTCCCTCTCCCTAAAAACCTCTTTTTCTGTTACTATTACAAAGGTATTGCAAAATAAAAGTGAATCCCTTCCTGAACTGATTTTCTGCTCCTTTTATAGCTGTTCTGGCCGCCTGAGTTCGCTACGCGGACAGAAGTTCGCTGCAGCGAATGCCTTGCTTCATTGTTAAGTCTTTGTTCTGACCTCCAGAGTTCGCTACACGAAGGATATTTCACTGCAGCGAATGTTTTCTTCAGCTTTAAGAAATTCAAATCTTCTAGAAACCGCCAAAGTTCGCTACAGCGAAATATGGTTCGCTGCAGCGAATGTACCTCGCTACTGCTTGCTGCTAGCGAAATTGGGAAGTTTGATTCTGACTTCATTCGCTACAGCGAAATATGGTTCGCTGCATCGAATCGGGCCTTCGCTACCATTCGCTACCTTTCGCTGCAGCGAATACCTTATTTTCTGGACTTTTGCCTTTGAGTGCCTGGAGTTCGCTACAGCGAAATATAGTTCGCTGCAGCGAATGCTCTGTTTTCTGGTTTTTGCTTTAAGGCCAAATCCTGCATAAAAACAAACCAAGCCAAGTAATCTTGCACAATAATAGTTTATTCAATAATTGGGGGTTTTTATGTGAGAAATAGGTCAAATAAGCAAGATAAGTGCTATGTTATAATAAGTCATTATAGCATGAATCAAGCACTTATCAGATACTTCCAGCTGGAAGTGAGTAAAACCACTTTGCCGCATCTTCGGATAAAGTGATAGGGAACATCACAAGTCTCTTTGCTTCTTCGGAGTGGCCTTCTATCTTCAATGATGTTGTTGTGGTCAGGAATCTCTGTAGATGCTTTTTCGCATCTTCATTGATTCTCCCAGCAAAGGGCTTGCTTTCTAACTGGCGGATAGTGGAGGGTTGTAGTTGGAAGTGTGCCACGTTAACCGGTTGATTCACTATGGTCATTCTTCCAAGCGGTGCATTCGCCGTTCCATAATCCCCCCAAAGTCTCTCTGGAGGGGGTGGATCAGCTGCCATAGTTTCAGGCTCGGATTCTGACTGTTCGGATGGAATAGATAGTATTTCTTTGTCTTCCGATTCTGAAACTACAGGTGATTCTTCTTTTGAAGCCAGTCTTTTCCGCTTAACTTCTCGAAGTCGTGCTCGCAATAATCTTTCTGGTTCTGCGTCAAAAAGAAGTTCAGCTGAGGCCTTACCTCGCATACAAGATTAGACAATGATTAGTTGGGAGTAAAAAATAAAAACAAACAAAATATAAATTTCAAAAAAAAATAATTTTAATTGCAGAGCAATAAAATTCTAATTGACTAAATAATGACTTATATTTTGGCAATCCCCGGCAACGGTGCCAAAAACTTGATCGGTAAAATAGCAAGTGTACTATTTTCACCGGTGTAGTTATAATGGGTGTTACCCCAAGTATCGATCACGAGGATTGCGTAGGCAATACAAGATATTATACGAAGTCAATTAAACAAAAGAGCATAAGGGTATTGTTTTATATGACCAACAAAATAGATTAAAATACTAAATAAGCTGAAATTAAAGTTGAGCTTTTGATAATATGAAAATAATGCTAAGGTAAGGTGTGTGATTTAATCTATAACTCCTCTGGATGAAGATCTTTTTAATAAGTTTATAGAATTCAATTATTTATTCTTAAGGATGTTTTCCTAAGTCCTTAGTGAAAACCTTTTGGTTTACAATTCTATAACCTAAGTCCTTAGGGAAAGAGGAGAAAACCAAATCGTTGATTTATCAAGAATTTCTAAATAACCTTGTGTATCCCTAGTCCTAGGTGATAATTCTAAGGTTCAATTGTATATAAACCTTAACAATCGTAGTCCTACAAATTGTTAACCACATAACAATCCTTATTGATCAGATAAAGAAAGCATTATAATCATTATACAATCGAATTGAATAATACGAACATTTGATTAACAAAATACCAAATCCAGAGTTGTTACAGATCAAATCAGGGACACCCCCTAGCATTGGGGGGTTTAGCCTCTCATAATATTCAAGAAACACAAGTGGAAAAGTTTAGACATTTCAAATAATTGGGAGAACTCGGATCTTCAATGGTGTCCATCGTTGAATCTCTTTGTCTTCCAAAACCTCGTTCAAGTCCTCTTTTCTTCTCTGCAATTCTATCTTATGATCTCCAAAAGTGTCTTCTCTCTTGCCCTAAAGTTGTTTTTATATTCTCTCTTCCATTCAGGTTGAAATCAAATACCAAAAATACCCTTAATGATCCCCTTTGAGTGAGGAAACATAGAAACAAATACTCAGCACACGCTCATCAACACGGGCTGTGTTGCTGCACACAGGCGTCCGTGTTGATCGTTTGTTCCTTGGCACAAAAGACACACTTCCAGGCACTTTTCCACACGGGCCGTGTCTGCGAACACGGGTGCCCGTGTAGATCCTCTGACTTGTGTCCAAAATTGCATTTCCAGCCACATTTCAACACGGGCCGTGTTGCTCCACACGGGTGCCCGTGTTGGCCTCTGAACTCAGCTTTTCCGGCTTATTTTCATCCACTCGTGCGTGCCATAAGTTCCTATTTTTCCCATGCATCAACCTGGCAAACAATACTACCAACCGGCGCATAAAAAGACACTTTTTGTAACACTCATAAAGCATTCATACGCATAATGTCACACAATTGAAAATACGAAAACTTACTTTAAAACACATGCAAATGCCACTTAGTGTTACCAAAACCATGAATTCTTGTCGGAAAAAGGAGCGAAAACTTATTAGAAATGGTGACCGATCAATTCTCTCAAAAGTTAAAACCATATATGTGATGTTCGACTGGACCAAATTAGGGTCCCTCCGAATCTTTATTGGAATTTCTTTGACAAATTTAAAGTTGGAATCTAGAAATTTAGGATAATGATCAGCTTATTTAATATGTAGTTATGAAGTCAATTTTGACCCTAAAATTTGAGACAATATTTAGAATATACACATAAATTTTGGAATAGTTATTAAAAAAAAGTAATTTAATTCCAAATCTATGTGAAATATTGGGACACATACTAGACGACTAATATAATAACTTTAACTACAAAAGTTTAAAATTTTTATAAAAATCCAATCGTTGAGTTAAATCAAAAATAATAATTTTGTTTTTTTATTTAAAACAAAATACTTCAATATGATCAATCAAATATTTCAAAAGGACACTAAAAACATAAATGTATTCCCCACTAATTATAGAGAAACCCAAATCCTTTCTCATTCAAAACTTCTTTATAGACTACAAATATCTAGAAACCCAAAATTACTCTTTCATGAATTCTAAATTAAATAATTACTTTTGATGAATATGTATATAAAATTATCTACCTTTATTAATTACAATAAAATTAAAATTTAACCTTTATATAGGAAGAAAAGTATTAAACAATGTTAAGAGAGTAAACATAACAATTTCATATCATTAGTAGATAGAAAGTTTAACTACATTGATATTTGACGAGATTAGTTGCGATTCTTCTCATATTCATTCAAAGTGGCTAGCATTTCATCCGTAAGAGTAACACTGGTGCCGGGATAATATGATTTTGTTTCTTCCCAAGTGAGATCAGAAAACTGATTGAGGCCAGCCGTGTGACTATAATTTTTCATTTTATTGTGTTCAGTCATCTTGGAATAACAATCCGCAAACAATTTGAACCTGTACTTCTTTTCATCCTCTGAAGAGTATGTTTTTCCGTATTTCTTGCACGAATTTTACAAGATTTCACCGATATTCGAAGCAGATTCCTTATATTACCAATTAAAAATACATATAAGTTAACTCATGATGTAACACATATAATATTTCAACAAAGAAAGTGAATCACAAAATTAGTACTTCAGTTGCATAATATATGAAGAAAAATTAATATATTATATAATTTGATAGAAGAGAAAAATGTTTTATTAAAATATATTTTATGTCTCAAGGGATTTATCGCAAAAAAAAAAAATTTTACTCTTACGAAATATTAACCAATATATTATGATTGAAGTTTGTTGGGTGTATTGAATAACATACCTTGTTTACTTCCATTAAAAAAGAGAGAAACCCTTGAACTGTACAAACTATGAAATTGAGTAATTCAACAAGTTGTCGGAATGTTTATTATGAGAAAATATAAGGTTACAAATAGGGTATTTATCATACACATTGAATCAAAGTCTCACAAATATGTATCAATCAAATATCCATGTATTAATTGTCATCCATTATACCATTAATGAATTAATTGTGTTGGAAAATAAATTATTATATTATGATAATTGATTTTGTTTTATATTACAATATAATTTAGAACAAAAAGGGATTTTATATTAATTTGTATCAAGTATTGAAATGAATTTCCAGAAAATTTCATATTATTATTTTAATATTATATAAATTTTATCATTAGTAATATATCAAATTTACCCAAAAATTTTAAAATTATTTATGACGACACACGTAAAGTTGTGGAATTTTTATTTAAGAAGGAAGTCACTCTGATTTACTTTAAATTGTTAAAAAGTTATTCAAATTATTTAAAAAATAAATAGTTTTCAAAAAATCCATAACTTACTCACTCATTAATATCATATACAATCTATCTCCAATTCTCCTTTCATTTGGTAAACATATTATTAAAGATTAAGAACGTTGTTTATACCTATACAAATAATTAAAACCTAGTTTTCTCTATTTTACCTCACAAACTGTTACTTAATTTAGGCTTAATTGCAACTTTACTCCCTCTATTTTGTCTTTTTCTTGATTTTGATACCTCTATTTTAAAAGCCATAATTTTAGTCTCCTTTTTAAGTTTGATGTTCAATTTTCTCCCCTCTATTTTGTTTTTTATGCAAATTTAGTCCATATTTTGGTCGCTTTTTCAACAGAAAGCTCAGAAGGTGACCAAAGTCGGGGTTTTAAAAACAGGGGGAACCAAAATTGAAAAAAAAGGACAAAATAGGCGGATCAGAGTTGCAATTAAGCCTTTAATTTATTTTAAAAAATATTATTTAGAATTCCTCCATATCTTCAAAATTCAATCAAAACCAAAACCTTTCTTATTTTGGCTTTCAAAATCTTATTTTAGCTATTTCACAAATACAAACAAAATGGAATCCCTTGAAATATAAAATTCCAAAAAGTTATCTCTGATTTTTAAAAAATTTAACAAAATCAAATTTTACTTATTTTGCCTCTTAAAATCTTATTTAAGTTATTTCATAAAAAGTATTTTGAAATCATCCGTACATAATTTTTTAAAAAATACTCTACAAAATTGGGAAAAATGAATTAAAACTAATCTTTTTGTGAAGCCCGCAAAGTATTTTAGCCCATTTCATTAAGGATATAGGAATCATGAATTAAGTTGTTTTTTCAGATTAATAAAATATCTTTGAAAATTTTATTTAAGATATTTCCTTTTCTTTAAAAGAATCGCTTTAAATATAAGTTCTAAATTAAAATATCTACAAATCTTAAAAATTAAAATAATATCAAAATTTCCCTATTTATTCTCTCAAAAGTTAAAACCATATATGTGATGTTCGACTGGACCAAATTAGGGTCCCTCCGAATCTTTATTGGAATTTCTTTGACAAATTTAAAGTTGGAATCTAGAAATTTAGGATAATGATCAGCATATTTAATATGTAGTTATGAAGTCAATTTTGACCCTAAAATTTGTAAAATTTGAGACAATATTTAGAATATACACATAAATTTGGGAATAGTTATTAAAAAAAAGTAATTTAATTCCAAATCTATGTGAAATATGGGGACACATACTAGACGACTAATATAATAACTTTAACTACAAAAGTTTAAAATTTTTATAAAAATCCAATCGTTGAGTTAAATCAAAAATAATAATTTTGTTTTTTTATTTAAAACAAAATACTTCAATATGATCAATCAAATATTTCAAAAGGACACTAAAAACATAAATGTATTCCCCACTGATTATAGAGAAACCCAAATCCTTTCTCATTCAAAACTTCTTTATAGACTACAAATATCTAGAAACCCAAAATTACTCTTTCATGAATTCTAAATTAAATAATTACTTTTGATGAATATGTATATAAAATTATCTACCTTTATTAATTACAATAAAATTAAAATTTAACCTTTATATAGGAAGAAAAGTATTAAACAATGTTAAGAGAGTAAACATAACAATTTCATATCATTAGTAGATAGAAAGTTTAACTACATTGATATTTGACGAGATTAGTTGCGATTCTTCTCATATTCATTCAAAGTGGCTAGCATTTCATCCGTAAGAGTAACACTGGTGCCGGGATAATATGATTTTGTTTCTTCCCAAGTGAGATCAGAAAACTGATTGAGGCCAGCCGTGTGACTATACTTTTTCATTTTATTGTGTTCAGTCATCTTGGAATAACAATCCGCAAACAATTTGAACCTGTACTTCTTTTCATCCTCTGAAGAGTATGTTTTGCCGTATTTCTTGCACCAATTTTACAAGATTTCACCGATATTCGAAGCAGATTCCTTATATTACCAATTAAAAATACATATAAGTTAACTCATGATGTAACACATATAATATTTCAACAAAGAAAGTGAATCATAAAATTAGTACTTCAGTTGCATAATATATGAAGAAAAATTAATATATCATATAATTTGATAGAAGAGAAAAATGTTTTATTAAAATATATTTTATGTCTCAAGGGATTTATCGCAAAAAAAAATAATTTTACTCTTACGAAATATTAACCAATATATTATGATTGAAGTTTGTTGGGTGTATTGAATAA
Source organism: Vicia villosa (assembly GCF_029867415.1). Classification (NCBI taxonomy): domain Eukaryota; kingdom Viridiplantae; phylum Streptophyta; class Magnoliopsida; order Fabales; family Fabaceae; genus Vicia; species Vicia villosa. The sequence goes on along the minus strand of NC_081183.1, from coordinate 23,709,635 downwards.
CATACCTTGTTTACTTCCATTAAAAAAGAGAGAAACCCTTGAACTGTACAAACTATGAAATTGAGTAATTCAACAAGTTGTCGGAATGTTTATTATGAGAAAATATAAGGTTACAAATAGGGTATTTATCATACACATTGAATCAAAGTCTCACAAATATGTATCAATCAAATATCCATGTATTAATTGTCATCCATTATACCATTAATGAATTAATTGTGTTGGAAAATAAATTATTATATTATGATAATTGATTTTGTTTTATATTACAATATAATTTAGAACAAAAAGGGATTTTATATTAATTTGTATCAAGTATTGAAATGAATTTCCAGAAAATTTCATATTATTATTTTAATATTATATAAATTTTATCATTAGTAATATATCAAATTTACCCAAAAATTTTAAAATTATTTATGACGACACACGTAAAGTTGTGGAATTTTTATTTAAGAAGGAAGTCACTCTGATTTACTTTAAATTGTTAAAAAGTTATTCAAATTATTTAAAAAATAAATAGTTTTCAAAAAATCCATAACTTACTCACTCATTAATATCATATACAATCTATCTCCAATTCTCCTTTCATTTGGTAAACATATTATTAAAGATTAAGAACGTTGTTTATACCTATACAAATAATTAAAACCTAGTTTTCTCTATTTTACCTCACAAACTGTTACTTAATTTAGGCTTAATTGCAACTTTACTCCCTCTATTTTGTCTTTTTCTTGATTTTGATACCTCTATTTTAAAAGCCATAATTTTAGTCTCCTTTTTAAGTTTGATGTTCAATTTTCTCCCCTCTATTTTGTTTTTTATGCAAATTTAGTCCATATTTTGGTCGCTTTTTCAACAGAAAGCTCAGAAGGTGACCAAAGTCGGGGTTTTAAAAACAGGGGGAACCAAAATTGAAAAAAAAAAGGACAAAATAGGCGGATCAGAGTTGCAATTAAGCCTTTAATTTATTTTAAAAAATATTATTTAGAATTCCTCCATATCTTCAAAATTCAATCAAAACCAAAACCTTTCTTATTTTGGCTTTCAAAATCTTATTTTAGCTATTTCACAAATACAAACAAAATGGAATTCCTTGAAATATAAAATTCCAAAAAGTTATCTCTGATTTTTAAAAAATTTAACAAAATCAAATTTTACTTATTTTGCCTCTTAAAATCTTATTTAAGTTATTTCATAAAAAGTATTTTGAAACCATCCGTACATAATTTTTTAAAAAATACTCTACAAAATTGGGAAAAATGAATTAAAACTAATCTTTTTGTAAAGCCCGCAAAGTATTTTAGCCCATTTCATTAAGGATATAGGAATCATGAATTAAGTTGTTTTTTCAGATTAATAAAATATCTTTGAAAATTTTATTTAAGATATTTCCTTTTCTTTAAAAGAATCGCTTTAAATATAAGTTCTAAATTAAAATATCTACAAATCTTAAAAAATAAAATAATATCAAAATTTCCCTATTTATTCTCTCAAAAGTTAAAACCATATATGTGATGTTCGACTGGACCAAATTAGGGTCCCTCCGAATCTTTATTGGAATTTCTTTGACAAATTTAAAGTTGGAATCTAGAAATTTAGGATAATGATCAGCATATTTAATATGTAGTTATGAAGTCAATTTTGACCCTAAAATTTGTAAAATTTGAGACAATATTTAGAATATACACATAAATTTGGGAATAGTTATTAAAAAAAAGTAATTTAATTCCAAATCTATGTGAAATATTGGGACACATACTAGACGACTAATATAATAACTTTAACTACAAAAGTTTAAAATTTTTATAAAAATCCAATCGTTGAGTTAAATCAAAAATAATAATTTTGTTTTTTTATTTAAAACAAAATACTTCAATATGATCAATCAAATATTTCAAAAGGACACTAAAAACATAAATGTATTCCCCACTGATTATAGAGAAACCCAAATCCTTTCTCATTCAAAACTTCTTTATAGACTACAAATATCTAGAAACCCAAAATTACTCTTTCATGAATTCTAAATTAAATAATTACTTTTGATGAATATGTATATAAAATTATCTACCTTTATTAATTACAATAAAATTAAAATTTAACCTTTATATAGGAAGAAAAGTATTAAACAATGTTAAGAGAGTAAACATAACAATTTCATATCATTAGTAGATAGAAAGTTTAACTACATTGATATTTGACGAGATTAGTTGCGATTCTTCTCATATTCATTCAAAGTGGCTAGCATTTCATCCGTAAGAGTAACACTGGTGCCGGGATAATATGATTTTGTTTCTTCCCAAGTGAGATCAGAAAACTGATTGAGGCCAGCCGTGTGACTATACTTTTTCATTTTATTGTGTTCAGTCATCTTGGAATAACAATCCGCAAACAATTTGAACCTGTACTTCTTTTCATCCTCTGAAGAGTATGTTTTGCCGTATTTCTTGCACCAATTTTACAAGATTTCACCGATATTCGAAGCAGATTCCTTATATTACCAATTAAAAATACATATAAGTTAACTCATGATGTAACACATATAATATTTCAACAAAGAAAGTGAATCACAAAATTAGTACTTCAGTTGCATAATATATGAAGAAAAATTAATATATCATATAATTTGATAGAAGAGACAAATGTTTTATTAAAATATATTTTATGTCTCAAGGGATTTATCGCAAAAAAAAAATAATTTTACTCTTACGAAATATTAACCAATATATTATGATTGAAGTTTGTTGGGTGTATTGAATAACATACCTTGTTTACTTCCATTAAAAAAGAGAGAAAACCTTGAACTGTACAAACTTTGAAATTGAGTAATTCAACAAGTTGTCGGAATGTTTATTATGAGAAAATATAAGGTTACAAATAGGGTATTTATCATACACATTGAATCAAAGTCTCACAAATATGTATCAATCAAATATCCATGTATTAATTGTCATCCATTATACCATTAATGAATTAATTGTGTTGGAAAATAAATTATTATATTATGATAATTGATTTTGTTTTATATTACAATATAATTTAGAACAAAAAGGGATTTTATATTAATTTGTATCAAGTATTGAAATGAATTTCCAGAAAATTTCATATTATTATTTTAATATTATATAAATTTTATCATTAGTAATATATCAAATTTACCCAAAAATTTTAAAATTATTTATGACGACACACGTAAAGTTGTGGAATTTTTATTTAAGAAGGAAGTCACTCTGATTTACTTTAAATTGTTAAAAAGTTATTCAAATTATTTAAAAAATAAATAGTTTTCAAAAAATCCATAACTTACTCACTCATTAATATCATATACAATCTATCTCCAATTCTCCTTTCATTTGGTAAACATATTATTAAAGATTAAGAACGTTGTTTATACCTATACAAATAATTAAAACCTAGTTTTCTCTATTTTACCTCACAAACTGTTACTTAATTTAGGCTTAATTGCAACTTTACTCCCTCTATTTTGTCTTTTTCTTGATTTTGATACCTCTATTTTAAAAGCCATAATTTTAGTCTCCTTTTTAAGTTTGATGTTCAATTTTCTCCCCTCTATTTTGTTTTTTATGCAAATTTAGTCCATATTTTGGTCGCTTTTTCAACAGAAAGCTCAGAAGGTGACCAAAGTCGGGGTTTTAAAAACAGGGGGAACCAAAATTGAAAAAAAAGGACAAAATAGGCGGATCAGAGTTGCAATTAAGCCTTTAATTTATTTTAAAAAATATTATTTAGAATTCCTCCATATCTTCAAAATTCAATCAAAACCAAAACCTTTCTTATTTTGGCTTTCAAAATCTTATTTTAGCTATTTCACAAATACAAACAAAATGGAATCCCTTGAAATATAAAATTCCAAAAAGTTATCTCTGATTTTTAAAAAATTTAACAAAATCAAATTTTACTTATTTTGCCTCTTAAAATCTTATTTAAGTTATTTCATAAAAAGTATTTTGAAACCATCCATACATAATTTTTTAAAAAATACTCTACAAAATTGGGAAAAATGAATTAAAACTAATCTTTTTGTAAAGCCCGCAAAGTATTTTAGCCCATTTCATTAAGGATATAGGAATCATGAATTAAGTAGTTTTTTCAGATTAATAAAATATCTTTGAAAATTTTATTTAAGATATTTCCTTTTCTTTAAAAGAATCGCTTTAAATATAAGTTCTAAATTAAAATATCTACAAATCTTAAAAAATAAAATAATATCAAAATTTCCCTATTTATTCTCTCAAAAGTTAAAACCATATATGTGATGTTCGACTGGACCAAATTAGGGTCCCTCCGAATCTTTATTGGAATTTCTTTGACAAATTTAAAGTTGGAATCTAGAAATTTAGGATAATGATCAGCATATTTAATATGTAGTTATGAAGTCAATTTTGACCCTAAAATTTGTAAAATTTGAGACAATATTTAGAATATACACATAAATTTGGGAATAGTTATTAAAAAAAAGTAATTTAATTCCAAATCTATGTGAAATATTGGGACACATACTAGACGACTAATATAATAACTTTAACTACAAAAGTTTAAAATTTTTATAAAAATCCAATCGTTGAGTTAAATCAAAAATAATAATTTTGTTTTTTTATTTAAAACAAAATACTTCAATATGATCAATCAAATATTTCAAAAGGACACTAAAAACATAAATGTATTCCCCACTGATTATAGAGAAACCCAAATCCTTTCTCATTCAAAACTTCTTTATAGACTACAAATATCTAGAAACCCAAAATTACTCTTTCATGAATTCTAAATTAAATAATTACTTTTGATGAATATGTATATAAAATTATCTACCTTTATTAATTACAATAAAATTAAAATTTAACCTTTATATAGGAAGAAAAGTATTAAACAATGTTAAGAGAGTAAACATAACAATTTCATATCATTAGTAGATAGAAAGTTTAACTACATTGATATTTGACGAGATTAGTTGCGATTCTTCTCATATTCATTCAAAGTGGCTAGCATTTCATCCGTAAGAGTAACACTGGTGCCGGGATAATATGATTTTGTTTCTTCCCAAGTGAGATCAGAAAACTGATTGAGGCCAGCCGTGTGACTATACTTTTTCATTTTATTGTGTTCAGTCATCTTGGAATAACAATCCGCAAACAATTTGAACCTGTACTTCTTTTCATCCTCTGAAGAGTATGTTTTGCCGTATTTCTTGCACCAATTTTACAAGATTTCACCGATATTCGAAGCAGATTCCATATATTACCAATTAAAAATACATATAAGTTAACTCATGATGTAACACATATAATATTTCAACAAAGAAAGTGAATCACAAAATTAGTACTTCAGTTGCATAATATATGAAGAAAAATTAATATATCATATAATTTGATAGAAGAGACAAATGTTTTATTAAAATATATTTTATGTCTCAAGGGATTTATCGCAAAAAAAAATAATTTTACTCTTACGAAATATTAACCAATATATTATGATTGAAGTTTGTTGGGTGTATTGAATAACATACCTTGTTTACTTCCATTAAAAAAGAGAGAAAACCTTGAACTGTACAAACTTTGAAATTGAGTAAGTCAACAAGTTGTCGGAATGTTTATTATGAGAAAATATAAGGTTACAAATAGGGTATTTATCATACACATTGAATCAAAGTCTCACAAATATGTATCAATCAAATATCCATGTATTAATTGTCATCCATTATACCATTAATGAATTAATTGTGTTGGAAAATAAATTATTATATTATGATAATTGATTTTGTTTTATATTACAATATAATTTAGAACAAAAAGGGATTTTATATTAATTTGTATCAAGTATTGAAATGAATTTCCAGAAAATTTCATATTATTATTTTAATATTATATAAATTTTATCATTAGTAATATATCAAATTTACCCAAAAATTTTAAAATTATTTATGACGACACACGTAAAGTTGTGGTATTTTTATTTAAGAAGGAAGTCACTCTGATTTACTTTAAATTGTTAAAAAGTTATTCAAATTATTTAAAAAATAAATAGTTTTCAAAAAATCCATAACTTACTCACTCATTAATATCATATACAATCTATCTCCAATTCTCCTTTCATTTGGTAAACATATTATTAAAGATTAAGAACGTTGTTTATACCTATACAAATAATTAAAACCTAGTTTTCTCTATTTTACCTCACAAACTGTTACTTAATTTAGGCTTAATTGCAACTTTACTCCCTCTATTTTGTCTTTTTCTTGATTTTGATACCTCTATTTTAAAAGCCATAATTTTAGTCTCCTTTTTAAGTTTGATGTTCAATTTTCTCCCCTCTATTTTGTTTTTTATGCAAATTTAGTCCATATTTTGGTCGCTTTTTCAACAAAAAGCTCAGAAGGTGACCAAAGTCGGGGTTTTAAAAACAGGGGGAACCAAAATTGAAAAAAAAGGACAAAATAGGCGGATCAGAGTTGCAATTAAGCCTTTAATTTATTTTAAAAAATATTATTTAGAATTCCTCCATATCTTCAAAATTCAATCAAAACCAAAACCTTTCTTATTTTGGCTTTCAAAATCTTATTTTAGCTATTTCACAAATACAAACAAAATGGAATCCCTTGAAATATAAAATTCCAAAAAGTTATCTCTGATTTTTAAAAAATTTAACAAAATCAAATTTTACTTATTTTGCCTCTTAAAATCTTATTTAAGTTGTTTCATAAAAAGTATTTTGAAACCATCCGTACATAATTTTTTAAAAAATACTCTACAAAATTGGGAAAAATGAATTAAAACTAATCTTTTTGTAAAGCCCGCAAAGTATTTTAGCCCATTTCATTAAGGATATAGGAATCATGAATTAAGTTGTTTTTTCAGATTAATAAAATATCTTTGAAAATTTTATTTAAGATATTTCCTTTTTCTTTAAAAGAATCGCTTTAAATATAAGTTCTAAATTAAAATATCTACAAATCTTAAAAAATAAAATAATATCAAAATTTCCCTATTTATTCTCTCAAAAGTTAAAACCATATATGTGATGTTCGACTGGACCAAATTAGGGTCCCTCCGAATCTTTATTGGAATTTCTTTGACAAATTTAAAGTTGGAATCTAGAAATTTAGGATAATGATCAGCATATTTAATATGTAGTTATGAAGTCAATTTTGACCCTAAAATTTGTAAAATTTGAGACAATATTTAGAATATACACATAAATTTGGGAATAGTTATTAAAAAAAAGTAATTTAATTCCAAATCTATGTGAAATATTGGGACACATACTAGACGACTAATATAATAACTTTAACTACAAAAGTTTAAAATTTTTATAAAAATCCAATCGTTGAGTTAAATCAAAAATAATAATTTTGTTTTTTTATTTAAAACAAAATACTTCAATATGATCAATCAAATATTTCAAAAGGACACTAAAAACATAAATGTATTCCCCACTGATTATAGAGAAACCCAAATCCTTTCTCATTCAAAACTTCTTTATAGACTACAAATATCTAGAAACCCAAAATTACTCTTTCATGAATTCTAAATTAAATAATTACTTTTGATGAATATGTATATAAAATTATCTACCTTTATTAATTACAATAAAATTAAAATTTAACCTTTATATAGGAAGAAAAGTATTAAACAATGTTAAGAGAGTAAACATAACAATTTCATATCATTAGTAGATAGAAAGTTTAACTACATTGATATTTGACGAGATTAGTTGCGATTCTTCTCATATTCATTCAAAGTGGCTAGCATTTCATCCGTAAGAGTAACACTGGTGCCGGGATAATATGATTTTGTTTCTTCCCAAGTGAGATCAGAAAACTGATTGAGGCCAGCCGTGTGACTATACTTTTTCATTTTATTGTGTTCAGTCATCTTGGAATAACAATCCGCAAACAATTTGAACCTGTACTTCTTTTCATCCTCTGAAGAGTATGTTTTGCCGTATTTCTTGCACCGATTTTACAAGATTTCACCGATATTCGAAGCAGATTCCTTATATTACCAATTAAAAATACATATAAGTTAACTCATGATGTAACACATATAATATTTCAACAAAGAAAGTGAATCACAAAATTAGTACTTCAGTTGCATAATATATGAAGAAAAATTAATATATCATATAATTTGATAGAAGAGACAAATGTTTTATTAAAATATATTTTATGTCTCAAGGGATTTATCGCAAAAAAAAAATAATTTTACTCTTACGAAATATTAACCAATATATTATGATTGAAGTTTGTTGGGTGTATTGAATAACATACCTTGTTTACTTCCATTAAAAAAGAGAGAAAACCTTGAACTGTACAAACTTTGAAATTGAGTAATTCAACAAGTTGTCGGAATGTTTATTATGAGAAAATATAAGGTTACAAATAGGGTATTTATCATACACATTGTAACACCCATATATAATTACATGCACCAAATCATATAAATATACATGAATCCAAGTATTTGGTACTGAAATACCAATAAGTTCCTAGTCAACACATTATACATATTAATGCCCAAATACTAAAGTTCTACACAATGGCATAATACATACAAGATGTTCAAAATAAAATACTAAGAACTAGATCAACAATGATCACAAAATGTAATCCACAACGGAAGCTTCGCCATACCAAAAGAACATAAGGAATAAGGGATCAATTGCTTTCTCCTTACCCTTCGCGGAACCTGTAGTACCTGAAATCAATATATAATGGGGTGAGATATAAAATCCCAGTGAGTTCCCTATCCTATGGATCCTCTCGGCTTTACAAGGTTCTAACCTATAAGTCTCAAGTCATAAAAGGAACTAGACCTTGAGCTCTCATACTAACATTATATGGAATCATACTTAGAGTTCAACAACTCAACACAAGATTATTAATCGGAAACCAATACCAAGGCATCCCCATATTCCCGTCCCCTTCTACGTCTAGGAGGTGGCACGAGTCATGAATCCTTTGGAAAAATCTTGACATACGAAATTGATTCGGACTCATGAGCCTTTCCCCATGAATCGTCACTTCACATGGCCCGTACACCATCACAAGTCTCTACCCGTAGGTTCCATTCGTACACAAAAGCGGGAATCAAACCTGCCAAGATTATGTGCCCTTCCGCACGGTGAATGCCTGTTAGCATTCAAAGGAAAAATAAAGAATAAAGAAAATACTACGGTTCCGATTAATACATCAACAATGGTGATCGCTTCCGCAAACCACTAGGCCTGTTAGCCTTTCATACTTTGGTGACCGCTCACGCAAATCACTAGGCCTGTTAGCCTTTCCTCATAAGATTCCAAACACGTATGTTCCATATAATGTCTCATCCTAGGTTTTCTTTGTTAAGCTACATAACCTAACAATTCCTAGTTTTCCTCACTTATCCTTTATTCACATAACAATGAAGTTATTCAACCCTCTTGATATAAACATATATAACAAGGTATACTAATCCACCTGCAATAGAACTCAATAACAATTATAGAGTACACAAGCATCATACCAAAAGCATAACGTTCTCAAGAATTCGAACGAAAACCAACCCAAGAAATCAAGCAATTCCCGACTCTCGATAAATAATTCTCCCTTTGCTCCCAAAACCTACACTACTAGAAAGTACACGCTTCTAGCTTCCTATCACTTCGAACGGTGATTAAAACAGAGTTACGGTTCAAAAGTTACGATCGAAACAGTTTTATCTCATGAAACTAAAGAATTGGCTAAGTAACCTTCAGTTCGCGCCGCGCAACAGCTAGGTCGCGCCGCGAACCTCAGGCAGTGGCAAACCTCACAACATTCTCATAGTGTTCGCGTCGCGAACCCTTGTACGCGCCGCGTACTGATGACAGAACCAAGACCCCTAAAAACCTGCATAGCTCGCGCCGCGAAGCGCGCGAAAATCAGAAATTCCAGATCTGTTTCTTGCTTTTCCCATGGTTAATCTAACCATCTCCATACTTAAACCTGTTCCAGAATCATACTAAAGCATAGAACAACTTATACATGGTACACTTGGAATATACAACACTAAATCATGAACATTTATGGTTGATTCAAAACCTAGGTTTTTCTATAGAAAACCCCAAAAGCATAACTTATGATTTCCATCCATAATCAAAAGCTATAAGTTTCTAACTAGAACCCACCTCGATTATGAGTCGTTGATGACGAAGATGAGTTGATTCGGCGGAGAAACGATGAAGATCCAAGCTTTCCTCTTCACAAGCTTTCTTCCTCTTCTCTTCCTCTTGCTCTTCCTTCTCTCTACTTCTTCTCTCTAACTCTTGTGTTGTTGCAATTGTGAGGAAAGAAATAGAAAGGAAAGAATATAAGCAACTTAACCTTAAGTTAGCACTTATAACTTAAGTGTCCAAAAGTATCTCTAATGTACCAATTAATGAAACCTCAGTGTCAGCTAATAACATTAGAGCATTTATTAAATACGGGGTATTACATCCTCCCCCCCTTAAATAGAAATTCGTCCTCGAATTTAAGAATTACCTAAAAAGGTGAGGGTAAGCATCCCGCATTACCAATCCAAGTCCCCAAGTAGCATCACCTGGATGTGTTGCATCCCACTGAACCTTAACAAGAGGAATTTCCTTATTTCGTAACACTTTAGTCTCTCTTCCCACGATACGGCTCGGTAAAGGTTCAAAAGTCAAATCTGATTCTAACTCGACTGCATCTGTTAACACTGGCTGAAAGGGATCGGGAATAAACTTCCGAAGTTGAGACACGTGAAAAACATCATGCATTTCCGATAGAGAAGGTGGTAAAGCTAAACGATAAGCTACTTCACCAATCCTTTCTAGAATCTCATACGGTTCCACGTATCTCAGACTTAACTTTCTCGACTTAAACGGTCCCTTCAACCTCAAACTCGGAGTAACCTTCCAGAATACATGGTCACCTTCTGTAACTCCAAAGGCCTTTTACTGTTACCCGCCTAACTCTTCTGACGGTCTTGAGCTCATTTAACCTTATCACGAATCATTCTAATCTTGTCCGTGGTCTCCTGAAAACTTCCGGTCCCAAAACTCTACCATTATCAACTCCTGATAAACACAACGGTGTTCTGCATTTTCTCCCATACAATGGCTCATAAGGTGCCATACCGATACTCGCGTGATAACTGTTATTGTATGCAAATTCAATCAATGGTAAAAGCTCCTTCCAGTTTCCTCTACTTTCAAGCACACAAGCTCTTAACATATCTTCCAAGGTTTGTGTCGTTCGTTCCGTTTGACCATCCTTCTGAGGGTGGTTCGACGTGCTCAACACCATTCAGATCCCGGGGCTTGTTGAAAAGCTCTCCAAAACTTGATGAAATTTTGGATCTCTATCCGACACAATACTAGAGGGTACACCATGTAACTTCACCATTTCTGCAATAAATAACCGTGCAAGATGACTTGTCTTGTAAGTAGTCTTCACGGTTAAGAAATGTGCAGATTTCGTCAACCGATCTACAATCACCCAAATAGAATCATATCCACCTTGAGTACGAGGTAAACTAACTGCAAAACCATTGAAATACTATCCCACTTCCATATTGGAATCTCTAGTGGTCGTAACAATCCACATGTTCTTTGATGTTCTATCTTTACTTGTTGGCATACGGCACACTCCGATACGTACACCGCGACATCTCTTTTCATTCCGGACCACCAATAATCTCCTTTCAAATCTTGATACATTTTTGAAGAACCCGGATGTATAGTGAAAGCACCCTTGTGAGCTTCATCCAAAATCCTTCCTTTCAATAGCGCATCGTCCAGAACACAAATCCTCTGATTAAACATAATCACTCCATCCGTAGCTCAAGTAAACCCTGGTTGAACCAACACCTCTTGTAACTTAGCATCTGACACTTGTGCTTGTCGAACGTCATTTCTCAAAATAGAATTAACATTCGAGTTTCCCCTCAACACTCCTTTTCGGGTCCAAACAAATTGAAGGTTGAAAAATCTCGAAAACCTTCCACAATGTATACTCTAACACCATCAATTCGGCTCTCTTTAACACCTTCCGACTCAATGCATCCGCCACTTTATTCGCTTTTGCCTGGATGATACTTTAAGTCAAAATCATAATCCTTCAAGTATTCCATCCACCGCCTCTGACGCATATTCAACTCCTTCTGATCGAATAGGTACTTTAAACTCTTGTGGTCGCTGAACATTTCAAAATGAACTCCATACAAGTAATGACGCCACACCTTTAGGGTAAAAACAACCGCAGCCAATTCTAAATCATGAGTTGGATAATTCTCTTCGTGAACCTTTAACTGTCGAGATGTGTATGCTACCACCTGACCATCCTGCATCAAAACCCCTCCTAATCCTTTCTTGGAAGCATCGCAAAATACTTCATAGGACTTATTTGGGTCAGGAACGATCAAAACAGGAGCAGTCGTCAATCTTTCCTTCAAGCCCATGAAACTCTGTTCACACCCCGAATCCCAATCATAAGGACACTCCTTCCGAGTAAGTCTAGTCATTGGTAAAGCCAATTGAGAAAACCCTTTTATAAATCTTCTGTAGTAGCCGGCTAAGCCCAAGAAACTTCGGACTTCTGAGACATTGCTCGGTCTCTCCCAATTAATTACCGCTTCGATTTTTGTCGGGTCCACTGCCACACCTCCTTGAGATATAACATGACCAAGAAATCTTACCTCTGTCATCCAAAACTCACACTTACTTAACTTAGCAAACAATTGATTTTCTTGCAGTACCGACAGAACAATCCTCAGGTGTTCTTCGTGCTCTTGTGGAGTACGAGAATAAATAAGGATGTCATCGATAAAGACTACCACAAATTGATCTAAGTAAGGCTGAAATAACCGATTCATATAATCCATGAAAACAGCTGGAGCATTCGCAACACCGAAGGCATCTCCAGGAATTCATAATGACCATAACGGGTTCTAAATGCAGTCTTTGGCACATCTGAGCTCTTCACACGGATTTGGTGATAACCTGACCGCAAATCAATCTTCGAGAACACACAGGCTCCTTTCAATTGATCTAACAAGTCGTTTATCCTAGGCAAAGGGTATTTGTTCTTGATAGTGGCATTATTCAACTGACGGTAATCAATACATAACCTTATACCACCGTCCTTCTACTTTACTAACAACACCGGAGCTCCCCACGGTGAGACACTAGGTCGCACGAAGTGTTTATCCATCCGTTCCTCCAATTCTCTCAATCCAAGTGGTGCCATCCGATACAAAGAAACGGATATAGGAGTCGTTCTCGGTATCAGGTCAATAGAGAATTCCACATCCCTTTCCGGAAGGAAGAGAACTAACATCCTCGGGAAAAACATCAGGGAAACCACTAACAGCAATTGTGAAATCTCGAATCGCCACCCGTATCCTTAGTAAGAACCAACAGAACAAACTTCTCTTCTCAAACAAGAATTTAATCATGCCTACCGCACCTTCCTGTATAGTAATTAAAACATCTTTCGGAGTAACTTCTTCAGATGGAATAATGATCAACTTCTCTTCACACCCAATGAATACTAAAATAGCAGAAGACCTATCCATCCCAAAACAACATCTACTTTCTTAAGTGGTAAACAATTAAGGTCAATCTAGAAGTTTCCTACCACCCACAGATAACACATAATTCTCATACACCAACGGTGTCTCGACTATCTCATCCAAGGCATACCTTCGACCAGTACTTCTTCCTTACATTTGATTCCTATTCTGAGGTCCATTCCTCACCACATGCCTTTCTTGTCAATAATAAAACATTTCACCCCTTTTAAGGTTACGCCTTCCAAGGTGATTCTTACCACAACCACGACACACCGGAGGTGCACTAAACCGAGAACCTTACACTTGTTTCCCTTAGAAAACTTGTGACCTAGGCCGAAACTGTTAGCTTGGCCTTCCTTTCTCATTCTGTTTCTTCTTCAAATTTTCCTCAGCTTGAACTTTCTTCAAACTTGTCTCAGCCACATAACATCATCACAACAACCCCGTATAGGTAGTGAACTCCCCCTAGGACACACTATGCGAAAATATCAGCCCCTAAACCAAACAGAACTGGTCTACCTTCCAACTCTCATCAGGAGCATACCCGGCCTCCCTAGAATAAGCAGCCAGAATTCCAAACTTCTCTGCATAAGTAGCTACCGACATATTCTCCTGCCTTAACTATTGGAACTCCGATTCCTTTTTAGTCCTCAGGGAACTAGGAAAATATTTCTCCATAAAAGTGGTCTTGAAATTAACCCACTCCTTAGGTACCTCTTGAATAGTCATCAACGCAGAAGCACTCTTCCACCATCTCATCGCTGGACCTTTTAGCGAATGAGAAGCAACACCACCTTGCCCTCATCACTACAATGCACGATCTCCAAGATTCCTTCCACATTGGCCACCCACTCGTGTGCCTTAATAGGATCTAATCCGCCATGAAATTCCGGAGGATTCATGCGAATGAAATCCTTATAAGTCGCACCTGTAGCTTCGGGTACAACCACTGGAACATTATGACCGCCATTCATCTGTTGCATCATCCGCAACATGAACTGATTCTGCTGCTGTTGCATGAACTGGGGCCACGGAATGTTCTCACCGCCATCGGTTGATTCACTTGTGGGGGTTGAGTGTGGGGGTCAACCACGAGTCCTGCGTCCGTCCACCATGTTCCTGGAGGTCATGAAAATGGGATTGAGTTGATCAGGCTCAATACCATAGTCATAACACAACAAAACTCATGGGAACACAACACATCTTGGACAGAAAGAAACACTTATAATATCTCATGGCTAGGTCGAGGATACGACCTGCTCTGATACCAACTGTAACACCCATATATAATTACATGCACCAAATCATATAAATATACATGAATCCAAGTATTTGGTACTGAAATACCAATAAGTTCCTAGTCAACACATTATACATATTAATGCCCAAATACTAAAGTTCTACACAATGGCATAATACATACAAGATGTTCAAAATAAAATACTAAGAACTAGATCAACAATGATCACAAAATGTAATCCACAACGGAAGCTTCGCCATACCAAAAGAACATAAGGAATAAGGGATCAATTGCTTTCTCCTTACCCTTCGCGGAACCTGTAGTACCTGAAATCAATATATAATGGGGTGAGATATAAAATCCCAGTGAGTTCCCTATCCTATGGATCCTCTCGGCTTTACAAGGTTCTAACCTATAAGTCTCAAGTCATAAAAGGAACTAGACCTTGAGCTCTCATACTAACATTATATGGAATCATACTTAGAGTTCAACAACTCAACACAAGATTATTAATCGGAAACCAATACCAAGGCATCCCCATATTCCCGTCCCCTTCTACGTCTAGGAGGTGGCACGAGTCATGAATCCTTTGGAAAAATCTTGACATACGAAATGGATTCGGACTCATGAGCCTTTCCCCATGAATCGTCACTTCACATGGCCCGTACACCATCACAAGTCTCTACCCGTAGGTTCCATTCGTACACAAAAGCGGGAATCAAACCTGCCAAGATTATGTGCCCTTCCGCACGGTGAATGCCTGTTAGCATTCAAAGGAAAAATAAAGAATAAAGAAAATACTACGGTTCCGATTAATACATCAACAATGGTGATCGCTTCCGCAAACCACTAGGCCTGTTAGCCTTTCATACTTTGGTGACCGCTCACGCAAATCACTAGGCCTGTTAGCCTTTCCTCATAAGATTCCAAACACGTATGTTCCATATAATGTCTCATCCTAGGTTTTCTTTGTTAAGCTACATAACCTAACAATTCCTAGTTTTCCTCACTTATCCTTTATTCACATAACAATGAAGTTATTCAACCCTCTTGATATAAACATATATAACAAGGTATACTAATCCACCTGCAATAGAACTCAATAACAATTATAGAGTACACAAGCATCATACCAAAAGCATAACGTTCTCAAGAATTCGAACGAAAACCAACCCAAGAAATCAAGCAATTCCCGACTCTCGATAAATAATTCTCCCTTTGCTCCCAAAACCTACACTACTAGAAAGTACACGCTTCTAGCTTCCTATCACTTCGAACGGTGATTAAAACAGAGTTACGGTTCAAAAGTTACGATCGAAACAGTTTTATCTCATGAAACTAAAGAATTGGCTAAGTAACCTTCAGTTCGCGCCGCGCAACAGCTAGGTCGCGCCGCGAACCTCAGGCAGTGGCAAACCTCACAACATTCTCATAGTGTTCGCGTCGCGAACCCTTGTACGCGCCGCGTACTGATGACAGAACCAAGACCCCTAAAAACCTGCATAGCTCGCGCCGCGTAGCCCCGTTCGCGCCGCGAAGCGCGCGAAAATCAGAAATTCCAGATCTGTTTCTTGCTTTTCCCATGGTTAATCTAACCATCTCCATACTTAAACCTGTTCCAGAATCATACTAAAGCATAGAACAACTTATACATGGTACACTTGGAATATACAACACTAAATCATGAACATTTATGGTTGATTCAAAACCTAGGTTTTTCTATAGAAAACCCCAAAAGCATAACTTATGATTTCCATCCATAATCAAAAGCTATAAGTTTCTAACTAGAACCCACCTCGATTATGAGTCGTTGATGACGAAGATGAGTTGATTCGGCGGAGAAACGATGAAGATCCAAGCTTTCTTCTTCACAAGCTTTCTTCCTCTTCTCTTCCTCTTGCTCTTCCTTCTCTCTACTTCTTCTCTCTAACTCTTGTGTTGTTGCAATTGTGAGGAAAGAAATAGAAAGGAAAGAATATAAGCAACTTAACCTTAAGTTAGCACTTATAACTTAAGTGTCCAAAAGTATCTCTAATGTACCAATTAATGAAACCTCAGTGTCAGCTAATAACATTAGAGCATTTATTAAATACGGGGTATTACACACATTGAATCAAAGTCTCACAAATATGTATCAATCAAATATCCATGTATTAATTGTCATCCATTATACCATTAATGAATTAATTGTGTTGGAAAATAAATTATTATATTATGATAATTGATTTTGTTTTATATTACAATATAATTTAGAACAAAAAGGGATTTTATATTAATTTGTATCAAGTATTGAAATGAATTTCCAGAAAATTTCATATTATTATTTTAATATTATATAAATTTTATCATTAGTAATATATCAAATTTACCCAAAAATTTTAAAATTATTTATGACGACACACGTAAAGTTGTGGAATTTTTATTTAAGAAGGAAGTCACTCTGATTTACTTTAAATTGTTAAAAAGTTATTCAAATTATTTAAAAAATAAATAGTTTTCAAAAAATCCATAACTTACTCACTCATTAATATCATATACAATCTATCTCCAATTCTCCTTTCATTTGGTAAACATATTATTAAAGATTAAGAACGTTGTTTATACCTATACAAATAATTAAAACCTAGTTTTCTCTATTTTACCTCACAAACTGTTACTTAATTTAGGCTTAATTGCAACTTTACTCCCTCTATTTTGTCTTTTTCTTGATTTTGATACCTCTATTTTAAAAGCCATAATTTTAGTCTCCTTTTTAAGTTTGATGTTCAATTTTCTCCCCTCTATTTTGTTTTTTATGCAAATTTAGTCCATATTTTGGTCGCTTTTTCAACAGAAAGCTCAGAAGGTGACCAAAGTCGGGGTTTTAAAAACAGGGGGAACCAAAATTGAAAAAAAAGGACAAAATAGGCGGATCAGAGTTGCAATTAAGCCTTTAATTTATTTTAAAAATATTATTTAGAATTCCTCCATATCTTCAAAATTCAATTAAAACCAAACCTTTCTTATTTTGGCTTTCAAAATCTTATTTTAGCTATTTCACAAATACAAACAAAATGGAATCCCTTGAAATATAAAATTCCAAAAAGTTATCTCTGATTTTTAAAAAATTTAACAAAATCAAATTTTACTTATTTTGCCTCTTAAAATCTTATTTAAGTTATTTCATAAAAAGTATTTTGAAACCATCCGTACATAATTTTTTAAAAAATACTCTACAAAATTGGGAAAAATGAATTAAAACTAATCTTTTTGTAAAGCCCGCAAAGTATTTTAGCCCATTTCATTAAGGATATAGGAATCATGAATTAAGTTGTTTTTTCAGATTAATAAAATATCTTTGAAAATTTTATTTAAGATATTTCCTTTTCTTTAAAAGAATCGCTTTAAATATAAGTTCTAAATTAAAATATCTACAAATCTTAAAAAATAAAATAATATCAAAATTTCCCTATTTATTCTCTCAAAAGTTAAAACCATATATGTGATGTTCGACTGGACCAAATTAGGGTCCCTCCGAATCTTTATTGGAATTTCTTTGACAAATTTAAAGTTGGAATCTAGAAATTTAGGATAATGATCAGCATATTTAATATGTAGTTATGAAGTCAATTTTGACCCTAAAATTTGTAAAATTTGAGACAATATTTAGAATATACACATAAATTTGGGAATAGTTATTAAAAAAAAGTAATTTAATTCCAAATCTATGTGAAATATTGGGACACATACTAGACGACTAATATAATAACTTTAACTACAAAAGTTTAAAATTTTTATAAAAATCCAATCGTTGAGTTAAATCAAAAATAATAATTTTGTTTTTTTATTTAAAACAAAATACTTCAATATGATCAATCAAATATTTCAAAAGGACACTAAAAACATAAATGTATTCCCCACAGATTATAGAGAAACCCAAATCCTTTCTCATTCAAAACTTCTTTATAGACTACAAATATCTAGAAACCCAAAATTACTCTTTCATGAATTCTAAATTAAATAATTACTTTTGATGAATATGTATATAAAATTATCTACCTTTATTAATTACAATAAAATTAAAATTTAACCTTTATATAGGAAGAAAAGTATTAAACAATGTTAAGAGAGTAAACATAACAATTTCATATCATTAGTAGATAGAAAGTTTAACTACATTGATATTTGACGAGATTAGTTGCGATTCTTCTCATATTCATTCAAAGTGGCTAGCATTTCATCCGTAAGAGTAACACTGGTGCCGGGATAATATGATTTTGTTTCTTCCCAAGTGAGATCAGAAAACTGATTGAGGCCAACCGTGTGACTATACTTTTTCATTTTATTGTGTTCAGTCATCTTGGAATAACAATCCGCAAACAATTTGAACCTGTACTTCTTTTCATCCTCTGAAGAGTATGTTTTGCCGTATTTCTTGCACCAATTTTACAAGATTTCACCGATATTCGAAGCAGATTCCTTATATTACCAATTAAAAATACATATAAGTTAACTCATGATGTAACACATATAATATTTCAACAAAGAAAGTGAATCACAAAATTAGTACTTCAGTTGCATAATATATGAAGAAAAATTAATATATCATATAATTTGATAGAAGAGACAAATGTTTTATTAAAATATATTTTATGTCTCAAGGGATTTATCGCAAAAAAAAAATAATTTTACTCTTACGAAATATTAACCAATATATTATGATTGAAGTTTGTTGGGTGTATTGAATAACATACCTTGTTTACTTCCATTAAAAAAGAGAGAAAACCTTGAACTGTACAAACTTTGAAATTGAGTAATTCAACAAGTTGTCGGAATGTTTATTATGAGAAAATATAAGGTTACAAATAGGGTATTTATCATACACATTGAATCAAAGTCTCACAAATATGTATCAATCAAATATCCATGTATTAATTGTCATCCATTATACCATTAATGAATTAATTGTGTTGGAAAATAAATTATTATATTATGATAATTGATTTTGTTTTATATTACAATATAATTTAGAACAAAAAGGGATTTTATATTAATTTGTATCAAGTATTGAAATGAATTTCCAGAAAATTTCATATTATTATTTTAATATTATATAAATTTTATCATTAGTAATATATCAAATTTACCCAAAAATTTTAAAATTATTTATGACGACACACGTAAAGTTGTGGAATTTTTATTTAAGAAGGAAGTCACTCTGATTTACTTTAAATTGTTAAAAAGTTATTCAAATTATTTAAAAAATAAATAGTTTTCAAAAAATCCATAACTTACTCACTCATTAATATCATATACAATCTATCTCCAATTCTCCTTTCATTTGGTAAACATATTATTAAAGATTAAGAACGTTGTTTATACCTATACAAATAATTAAAACCTAGTTTTCTCTATTTTACCTCACAAACTGTTACTTAATTTAGGCTTAATTGCAACTTTACTCCCTCTATTTTGTCTTTTTCTTGATTTTGATACCTCTATTTTAAAAGCCATAATTTTAGTCACCTTTTTAAGTTTGATATTCAATTTTCTCCCCTCTATTTTGTTTTTTATGCAAATTTAGTCCATATTTTGGTCGCTTTTTCAACAGAAAGCTCAGAAGGTGACCAAAGTCGGGGTTTTAAAAACAGGGGGAACCAAAATTGAAAAAAAAGGACAAAATAGGCGGATCAAAGTTGCAATTAAGCCTTTAATTTATTTCTAAAATATTATTTAGAATTCCTCCATATCTTCAAAATTCAATCAAAACCAAAACCTTTCTTATTTTGGCTTTCAAAATCTTATTTTAGCTATTTCACAAATACAAACAAAATGGAATCCCTTGAAATATAAAATTTCAAAAAGTTATCTCTGATTTTTAAAAAATTTAACAAAATCAAATTTTACTTATTTTGCCTCTTAAAATCTTATTTAAGTTATTTCATGTATTTTGAAACCATCCGTATATAATTTTCTAAAAAATACTCTACAAAATTGGGAAAAATGAATTAAAAGCAATCTTTTCGTAAACCCCGCAAAGTATTTTAGCCCATTCCATTAAGGATATAGGAATCATGAATGAAGTTGTTTTTTGTAACACCCCATACATATATGTCTAGAATAATATGTAGTGATGCTATAAATGGTACGAGAAACATACATAAGCGGTAAAGACAAGAAATTAAAATCATATATGTAACACCACATACATACATTGCCTAGGATATACGTATATGGCATTAAAATGGTACTCAAAAATCATAAACATAAGCAGTGGAATAGATAATATATAAGTACAAGTACAAAAGCCCAAACTATCATGGCCAAAATACATGAGTTCCAACTGGTACAAATACATATCCATAGTACAAAAGATGGAGATAAAAAAGATCATGCACTACAAAAGAGAATATCGCCAAGAAACACCATCTCGAAGCTAAGCCATCTTACCCTTACCACGATCCTGCCTCGAACCACCTGTAAAAGAATAATTGGAATGGGGTGAGATTACTAAATCTCAGTGAGCCTCCCTATCTTACGGGTTCGCTCAGTTCTACAAGGAGCATGCAATCAACGGATTCACCGAGAATCCGGGTTACCTCACGGCTAGGTACAAGTAAAAACAAGGTATACCACCATTGGAAGTCCCATAACTATCCAATGTGGCTACAAAGATAATCACATAGTCAAAACCACTGTATGCAAACCCGTACCCATGTACGAGGAATCCAGGAGTAAGTTACAGCCCGCTCATTAGGCTACGCAATCCACACCCTCGGTGAGTTACACCCGTACATCGCATCAAGAGACTTACACATGCACACCGCAAGACAAATCAGATTTTACTTCCTAAATGGATTCCATCTGAGACGAGTTACAGCCGCGACGTTGCCTAAGTGGCGTCCGACCCCATCTTTGTCTATACGCCGATGTGTTAACGACTAGTGCAAATACGCCATCTTGATAACACGAGCCCACCGGGCGAAAGCCTAGTGATCTTGCCTATGTGGCATCACTAGAGGTGAATCGAAGGTAATATTGCCTACATGACATTACCTCTCCACCATACCAAGCACGCAGATGTGTTAACGGCTAGTGGAGAAACACCCTATAAGACCTCCACATGCACATCGCAATGATAGCTCAGGTGTGTAGAACATACCGAGAACGCCAATATGTTAATGGCTAGTGGAGAAACGCCCTTGAAGACCTCCACATGCACATTGCAACGGTATTAAGTGTTCTATGCGATTTACCCCCTAATAGCCTAGGCCCACTCCGATTCAAGCATACCACAACACAACCAAGCCACACAGGCAAAGCATCACCGAACGTTCAACCGGAACGAACGAGAATAACAATGATCACATCATAACACAACAACAATTGCATATCTCAAATATACATGCATACAAGTAAGATGGTGATCATATCATGGTCTCATACACTTAAAACATGTACCAGCATTTCATACAAGTCGTAAGAGGCATTCGATTCCGATACGAAGCGAAACTGCACTCATATGGGAGAATTATCAATTTTGTATCAGACTAGTTCGCTACTGCGAACTCAAACAGAAGCAAACTTTCTCAAATCCAGGTTAGTTCGCTATAGCAAACTCCCAGCGAAACCCTGATTCGCTACAGCGAACGAAAGTTCGCTACAGCGAATAAATCAATTCAACTCCCAAGTTTATTCGCTACACAGTTCGCTACAGCGAATGAAAGTTCGCTGCAGCGAACTCTGCAAAATCAGCAAAATGCAGAAACGCATTTGGGGTCCCCAAGCCCCAAATTTCTACATGCAGCCATGGATGATCAAATAACAAGCTATAGTAAACATACATATACTCATTATTACTAGGATGAAGGGTTAAGCATGCAATTTGTAAGATCATTTAACATTTACTCTAAAAAACCCTTAACCCCAAACATGGCATAAACCCCATAGAATACCCCAAGGTCTCTATCTATGAGACTCACCTTGAAGAGGAGCAGTAGGAGCTGCGAAAATCATAAGAAGATATGAAGATTGTTGGATCAAGAATGCATGCAAGGTTGACGATGAAGTTGGCAATGGGTTCTCTTCTTCCTCTCTCCTTGTTTCACGTTTTCCTCTTCTTCTACTCTCCAAAATTCTGTTTTAGTTCACAAAGCCAAATGAGTCAATAGCCAAACAATCCCTTAGGCCTTAGTTATTAGGTGCATAGACCAAATCATCCCTCAATTAGACCTTATTTACCATAGTGCCATTCTAACTTAATAGTTATTCCTAATATTTAATCTCTTGAAATAATATTAGGACATTACATTATCCCCCCCTTAATTAGAATTCGTCCTCGAATTCGAAAACTTACCAGAATAGGTGAGGATACAACTCCCGCATCTCTGAATCGAGCTCTCAAGTGGCTTCGTCAGGACGCGACTCTTCCCATAACACCTTGACAAGAGGTATCTCTTTGCTTCTCAAAGACTTACTAGCATATTCCAGGATACGACACGGTTTCGGTTGAAATGAAAGATGTGGTTCTACTTCAATCGTATCTGGTAGGATAGGATGAAACGAATCCAGCACAAACTTCCGCAACTGAGACACATGGAATACGTCATGCAGTCCGGATAGAGAAGGAGGCAACTCTAACTGGTATGCGACTTCACCTATCCGTCTCATGATCTGATAAGGTCCTACGTATCTCGGCTAAGCTTGCGCGTCTTAAACGGTCCTTTCAACCTCAACCTCGGAGTCACCTTCAAGAACACATGATCTCCTACATCAAACTCCAACGGTCTCCTTCGTTTGTCCGCATAACTCTTCTGTCGATCTTGAGCTTGTTTCATCTTATCTCGGGTCATCTTAACCTTCTCCGTGGTTTCTTGAATTATCTCCGGTCCAAGAATTCCCTTCTCACCAACTTCAGACCAACACAATGGTGATCGACACTTCCTCCCATACAAGGCTTCGTATGGAGCCATACCGATACTCGCATGATAGCTGTTGTTATACGCGAATTCTATCAAAGGTAAGTTATCTTTCCAACTTCCACCAATTTCCAAGATACATGCTCTCAGCATATCCTCAATGGTCTGAATAGTCCTTTCTGTTTGTCCATCAGTCTGAGGGTGGTTAGAAGTGCTCAAATTCAGATTTGTACCCATCTCTTGATGAAAAGCTTTCCAAAATTGGGAAGTGAACTTCGGATCTCTATCCGACACAATGCTAGAAGGTACACCGTGCAATCTCACAATCTCCACTACAAAAAGTCTCGCAAGGTGAGAAACCTTGTGAGTCGTCTTAACCGATAAGAAATGCGCGGACTTAGTCAAACGGTCCACTATCACCCATATCGAGTCATGGCCACCTAAGGCTCGAGGTAGTCCCACAATGAAGTCCATTGATATACTGTCCCACTTCCAAATAGGAATATCCAATGGTTGCAACATACCACCGGGCCTTTGGTGCTCTATCTTCACTTGTTGACAAATCACGCAGTGTTCTACATAATCAGCCACATCTCTCTTCATACCAGGCCACCAAAAATTCCCTTTCAAGTCTTGATACATCTTGGTCGATCCGGTATGGATGGTGAATTTTCTCTTGTGAGCCTCGTCCAGAATTAACCTCCTTAACTCCACGTCACTTGGCACACACATCCTTCGTCCAAAAAGAATGAGTGCATCAGATGTACGAACGAAATCTGGAAGGTTTGCTTTAGCCTGCAATTCTACATCATTCCACTGTGCATGCCGGATCCTTTCCCGCAACTCATTCTCAATACACAAGTTACTAATCAACACACCCGTTGGTGCCCACTCAAATTGTAAATCCAAATTTCTGAACTTCTCCATAAGACTAAACTCCAACATCATCAGTTCTGCAACTTTAATCTCCTTTCTACTCAAGGCATCCGCTACCTTATTAGCTTTACCAGGATGGTACTTCAAATCAAAATCAATGTCCTTCAAGTACTCCATCCATCTCCTCTAACGCATGTTGAGTTCCTTCTAATCAAAGAGATATCTCAAACTCTTATGATCGCTAAACATCTCAAAGTGAACTCCATACAAATAATGTCGCCACACCTTGAGTGCAAACACTACTGCAGCAAGTTCCAGGTCGTGAGTAGGATAATTCTCTTCATGAGATCTCAATTGTCTAGATGCCTAAGCTACGACTTGTCCATCTTGCATCAACATTCCGCCTAAACCTTTCTTAGAAGCATCACAGAACACTTCATAAGATCGGTTTGGATCTGGGATCATCAACACTGGAGCAGTAGTCAAATTCTCCTTGAGTTTCTAAAAACTCTTACATTCTGAATTCCAACTAAACGAAACCTCCTCCCTCGTAAGCCTGGTCAGTGGTAATGCTAGTTTGGAAAAGCCCATAATGAACCTCCGATAGTAACCTGCCAAGCCTAGGAAACTACGGACCTCAGTTGCATTCTTGGATCGTTCCCAATTTATCACTGCTTCTACCTTTGAAGGGTCTACAGCTACGCCGCCTCCTGATATAACATGTCCAAGAAATTTGACTTCGGACATCCAGAATTCACATTTGCTAAACTTCGCAAACAACTGCTTTTCTCTAAGAACCGACAACATAATCCTCAAATGTTCCATGTGCTCTTCAATAGTTCGAGAGTAGATCAAGATGTCATCTATGAAGATTACCACGAACTGATCCAAATACGGTTGGAACACTAGGTTCATGTAATCCATAAAGACAGCAGGAGCATTGGTCACTCCGAATGGCATAACCAAAAACTCGTAATAACCGTATCTCGTCCTAAAAGCAGTTTTTGATATGTCCGAACTCTTAACCCGAATCTGATGATATCCCGACCTGAGATCAATCTTCGAGAACACACAGGCTCCTTTCAATTGATCCAGGAAGTCATCAATCCGCGCTAGAGGATACTTGTTCTTTATGGTTACCTTGTTTAGCTGACGATAATTGATGCACAAACGCATACTACCGTCCTTCTTCTTTACTAATAAGACTGGGGATCCCCATGGAGAAACACTAGGACGAATAAAGTGTTTCGCCAACAACTCCTCTAACTGGCTCTTTAACTCTCTTAGCTCTGCAGGAGACATCCTATAAGGGGCGATCGAAACTGGAGCGGTACCCGGAACAAGATCAATAGAGAATTCAACTCCCCTTTCCGGCGGAAGAGAAGTAACATCCTCAGGAAATACATCGGAAAATTCACACACAACCGGAATCTCCAATACATTCTTCTTGTCTTTGGAGTCTGACGTAAGAACCAAAAGAAAAGACCTCTCTTGAGCAAAAAGGTAGTTGACCATGTTAATCGTACCTTCAAGAAGATGTTCAATGGCATTGGTTGATGTAGTCTCCTCAGCAGGAATGAAGATAGCCTTCTCTTTACAACCAATGTACACCGAGTTAGCTGACAACCAGTCCATTCCCAGCACTACATCGATCTTCTTAAGCGGTAGACAGATAAGGTCAATCAAGAATCTACATCCATTGAAAGTAATAGAACACTCCTTGCAAACTTCTCGAGCTTCTACTACGTCATCAGTAGCTGACGAGATAATCATAGGGTTCGGGAGAGGACTTGCTTCAAAACCAAGCCTCCGCACACAATGATAAGAAATAAAAGAATGTGTTGCCCCACAATCAACTAGCACAAACAAGGGCTGATCATTAACATAACACGTACCAGCAACAAGGTTAGTGTTTCCTTGGGCCTTCCTAGCGTCCAAGGTGTAAACACGATCTCTAGTCTTCTCGGGAGCATTCGGGGCAGTACAATCCCTCACGTAATGCCCTGGCTGGTCACAACGGTAACATCTTCCAGAGTCTGGCTTGCAATTCCCAAAGTTGTTCGCCTTGCATCTACCACATCGAGGAGGCTGAGTTGAGCGATCTCCATAAACCTGTTTCTTCATAGCTGGAGAATTGCGGGGTTTCAATTGCTGTCCCGACCTTCCTTGCTCCCTACGAACCGACCTATTCTGTTCTCTTTCATCTTGAACTCTCTTCAATGTGTTCTCAGCAACATAGCATTGCCTCAAACACTCAGCATAGGTGGTAAACTCCCTTTGAGACACACTGTGTACAATATCAGCATTCAGCCCCATGAGGAACTGATCAATCTTCCACAACTCATCTGGTGCATAAGCTGCTTGTCTGGAATAGGCAGCCATGTCCTCAAACTTCTCAGCATATTCAAACATCGACATGTTGCCTTGTTTGAAGGACTGGAACTCACGCTCCTTCAAAGCACGCACACTGTTGGGGTAGTACTTCTCCAAGAAAGCTGTCTTGAAATGTTGCCAATCCTTTGGGATTCCTTGATTAGTGAAATATGTGGATTCCATATTCCACCATCTACCTGCTGGCCCCTTCATTTTCTGAGCAGCAAAGATCACCTTCTCTTCCTCTGTACACTGAATAGCCTGGAATATCATCTCCATGCCTTACAACCAATCATGAGCAACCATAGGATCCAAGCCACCCAGGAACTCTGGCGGATCCATCCGAAAGAAGGCACGAAAGTCAGGCCCTGCTGCAGTCTGAGGAGCAGGAGCGGTTGGTTGTTGCTCTTGCATGCCTTGCATCATTTGCATCATCATTTGATTATGTTGCTGCATCTGTTGCATTATCTGCACCCAAGGCACGCCTGCATTCTCCGGTTCAGTCTCAGGCTCCACATTCCTCGTCCTTGGCCTTCCGGGACCTCTGTGTTGTTCAGCCATCTTCCTGTTTGTCCTACACACGGAATCAAGTTGATCAGGCTTAATGCCATAAGTAAGACATAAGGAATCATGCCGACACTACAGATATGAGGAAGAATTATGCTGACTTATGATGTTTCGTGGAAAAGCCGAGAATCGACCTTCTCTGATACCAACTATAACACCCCATACATACATTGCCTAGGATATACGTATATGGCATTAAAATGGTACTCGAAAATCATAAACATAAGCAGCGGAATAGATAATATATAAGTACAAGTACAAAAGCCCAAACTGTCATGGCCAAAATACATGAGTTCCAACTGGTACAAATACATATCCATAGTACAAAAGATGGAGATACAAAAGATCATGCACTACAAAAGAGAATATCGCCAAGAAACACCATCTCGAAGCTAAGCCATCTTACCCTTACCACGATCCTGCCTCGAACCACCTGTAAAAGAATAATTGGAACGGGGTGAGATTACTAAATCTCAGTGAGCCTCCCTATCTTACGGGTTTGCTCAGTTCTACAAGGAGCATGCAATCAACGGATTCACCGAGAATCCGGGTTACCTCACAGCTAGGTACAAGTACAAATAAGTTATACCACCATTGGAAGTCCCATAACTATCCAATGTGGCTACAAAGATAATCACATAGTCAAAACCACCGTATGCTAACCCGTACCCATGTACGAGGAATCCAGGAGTAAGTTACAGCCCGCTCATTAGGCTACGCAATCCACACCCTCGGTGAGTTACACCCGTACATCGCATCAAGAGACTTACACATGCACACCGCAAGACAAATAAGATTTTACTTCCTAAATGGATTCCATCCGAGACGAGTTACAGCCGCGACGTTGCCTAAGTGGCGTCCGACCCCATCTTTGTCTATACGCCGATGTGTTAACGACTAGTGCAAATACGCCATCTTGATAACACGAGCCCACCGGGCGAAAGCCTAGTGATCTTGCCTATGTGGCATCACTAGAGGTGAATCGAAGGTAATATTGCATACATGACATTACCTCTCCACCATACCAAGCACGCAGATGTGTTAACGGCTAGTGGAGAAACACCCTATAAGACCTCCACATGCACATCGCAATGATAGCTCAGGTGTGTAGAACATACCGAGAACGCCAATGTGTTAATGGCTAGTGGAGAAACGCCCTTGAAGACCTCCACATGCACATTGCAACGGTATTAAGTGTTCTATGCGATTTACCCCCTAATAGCCTAGGCCCACTCCGATTCAAGCATACCACAACACAACCAAGCCACACAGGCAAAGCATCTCCGAACGTTCAACCGGAACGAACGAGAATAACAATGATCACATCATAACACAACAACAATTGCATATCTCAAATATACATGCATACAAGTAAGATGGTGATCATATCATGGTCTCATACACTTAAAACATGTACCAGCATATCATAAAAGTCGTAAGAGGCCTTCGATTCCGATACGAAGCGAAACTGCACTCATATGGGAGAATTATCAATTCTGTATCAGACTAGTTTGCTACAGCGAACTTCTGTTCGCTACAGCGAACTCAAACAGAAGCAAACTTTCTCAAATCCAGGTTAGTTCGCTACAACGAACTCCCAGCGAAGCCCCGATTCGCTACAGCGAACGAAAGTTTGCTACAGCGAATAAATCAATTCAACTCCCAGGTTTATTCGCTACACAATTCGCTACAGCGAACCATTGGCTACAGCGAATGAAAGTTCGCTGCAGCGAACTCTGCAAAATCAGCAAAATGCAGAAACGCATTTGGGGTCCCCAAGCCCCAAATTTCTACATGCAGCCATGGATGATCAAATAACAAGCTATAGTAAACATACATATACTCATTATTACTAGGATGAAGGGTTAAGCATGCAATTTGTAAGATCATTTAACATTTACTCTCAAAAACCCTTAACCCCAAACATGGCATAAACCCCATAGAATACCCGAAGGTCTCTATCTATGAGACTCACCTTGAAGAGGAGCAGTAGGAGCTGCGAAAATCAGAAGAAGATATGAAGATTGTTGGATCAAGAATGCATGCAAGGTTGATGATGAAGTTGGCAATGGGTTCTCTTCTTCCTCTCTCCTTGTTTCACGTTTTCCTCTTCTTCTACTCTCCAAAATTCTGTTTTGGTTCACAAAGCCAAATGAGTCAATAGCCAAACAATCCCTTAGGCCTTAGTTATTAGGTGCATAGACCAAATCATCCCTCAATTAGACCTTATTTACCATAGTGCCATTCTAACTTAATAGTTATTCCTAATATTTAATCTCTTGAAATAATATTAGGAAATTACAATATACAACTTTAAGTTCCCAACTAAGATGTACACCATCGGCTTGTCTTCAACAATACACAGCGGAAAGATAACGTCTGACGAGGTCTTCCTGCCATTAGCTTGTCCACAGTCTTCAAGCAATCCATCAAACAATCCGTCTACTTCTAACCTGCTCCTGAAAAAATAAGACGATTTGGATGAGATTACTAAATCTCAGTGAGTTCCCCTATCTTACGGGTTCTCTCGGTTCTACAAGGTGCATGAAATCAAACGGATTCACCGAGAATCCAGGTTTTTCCTCACGGCCAGGTACAAGTACAAACAAGGGTAACGCCACCATTGGAAGTCCCATAACTATCCAATGAGGCACAACAACAAGCTCAAGCCAAGTACAAACAGATATGCAGACTCGTACCCATGTACGAGGAATCCAGGAGTAAGTTTACGTCCCACTCATTAGGCTACGCAATCCACACCCTCGGTGAGTAACCAAGTACATAGCATCAAGAGACTTGCACAAGCACATCGCAAGACTAATCAGATACACTTCCTAAATGGAATCCATCCGAGATGAGTTATCACCGTGACATTGCCTAAATGGCGTCCGGCCCCATCATTGTCCACACGCAGATGAGTTACGCCGAGTGTAAACACGCCTTCTTGACAGTACAAGCCCACCGGGCGAAAGCCTGGTGATCTTGCCTACGTGGCATCACTAGAGGTGAATCGAAAGTAATTCCGCCTACATGGCATTACTTCTACACCATACCAAGCACGCTGATGTGTAACACAAGTGTGGAAGTGCCCCCTATGGCTCGCACAAGCACATCGCAATGGTAGCTCAGGTGTGTAGAACATACCGAGAACGGTGATGTGTAACGCAAGTGTGGAAGTTCCCCCTACGGCCCTCACAAGCACATCGCAACGGTATCAAGTGTTCTATGCGATTTAACCCCTAATAGTATAGGCCTACTCCGATTCAAGCATAATCATACATCACCGAGATCACACAGCACGGTGTAAGCTATCACAGGCAATCACATTTGAATGTTCAACCGGAACAGACGAAATCAATAATAATTATGCCACAATATAATCCACACAATTTGTATTTCACAATGTTATACCCCAAAATTTGCCCACATCTTTTTCAAAAAAAGAAGGCAACAAACTTCTGTCTAAAAATTGGAAGTTTCATGCAATCTTGGATTTTATTTCATAAATATCCTGATTTTATGAATACTTGGTTTTTAGAATTTTTCTTATACGGTATTTTGGTTCGCTGTTGAATTTATTCTTACGCAAACGCCAAGTACTATTTATCACTTCACACACGCTATTTATTTGAGATTCATTTACAGATAAATAGTACTGACGCAATTGGTACAGAATTTATTTTGCAGGCGCAGAATCCGGGGGTTCAGACTGTACTGGTAACAATTAAATTATTATTGTTTCCTACTTATTTTTGTACTATATTCTATTATTTTCAAAATCTCTTTCTTTCTTTTCAAATCTTTTTCTTTCAAAATCAAATCCTAACTTTATTCTATACATTTATCTTTTCAAACCCTACCATACACTTTCTTTCAAATCCTATTACCATTCAAATTTTCCTTTTTTGTACGGAATCACTTCATTCCCCAACGTCTCTATCCTTCTTTTCACTCTATAAATACCTCTCATTTTTTCCATAAAATCTCACATCAAATTTCATTCAATCTCCCAAATTTTTTATCATACTATTTCCTCTTCTTCCCCAGCAAAAATGGCAAAGTGGATGGATACACTTTTTCTTATAGTCATCACTATTGTTACGGTGATCATGTCATTCTTCTGTCTGCATAGTCTTGAAAAATGCATACCTGCGATGATTACACTTCCGATCATCTATTTTCTGTTGTTTATAGCATGGATTATTAATCGTCATATGTAAAGTTTGTCGTATCTTCTGTTTTTAGAATGTACCGTTCTTTATGTTTACCGTACTGTTCGCTACGTTTTGTTTAGGTAATATTTGTAGTGTCAGTATTAAGTATTACGCTATCTGTTGTGCCGTCGCTTAACTAGTAAGATAATATTATGTGTGTTTATTTCTAGTTAAATATTTATTTTTCTATGCATTAAATCCCTTTCCATCTTGTTATTGACGGTAATTTTGTTCGCGTACGGTGTATTTTAATTATTTATTATATTTGTGTTTTTCTAACAAATCATGTAAATAATTTCTCACCATTAACACAACAAAAAATAAAAAAAACAAAAAGTTAACTTTAACTGTTATGTTTTCACTTTAACTGTTACGTTAATACCCGGACAACCAGTTAACAGTCAAACCCGGTGACAACACGTTTCTCCGTGTTTTGTACCATCAATCAAGTCAATCTTTCACATTTCAAAATTCTAAGATTTTTGTTCTAGAAGTCTTCTGACAATCACAAGATCAGCAAAGACTCAACACTGCACAAAAATCAGGTACGCTCGACTGTCTCCTACACAAACAGTCCCTAACTAGGGTTTTTGTTTTTTTTCAGGAGAACAAGTTTTTGGAGACTTCAAATGGATTTCATGTACCTCCATATGTCTCAAAGTACCACCAGACAAATTTTCAAACTTCGATTCGCTCGGACGCGCAATCGACAGCTCAAACAGTCAACAGACGACCAGTTTGACAGAAAAGTCAACAGACAGTCAAAAATGAAAATTTTTGTCAACATCCATATTTTGTCAAAGGATTCATCATTTGACTAATGGTTGATCAAAATTCATCAAGAAAAGCTCAGAAATCAGCAAAACCCTAAGTTTCAAAATTAGGGTTTTCTCCTAAAAAGTAAACTGAACTTTGACTGGCCATAACTCTCTCATCATTCATCCAAAAAATTCCAACCAAAACTCATTTTGAAAGAAATTCAACTATCTTTCAAATGCAATTGGTCCCATGGTCATTGGATTCACCATTTGGAAAATATGAGCCAAGACATTACAGGTCATTTTCAAAGTCAACAAAAAGTGGTTTTTTGTCAAAGGCCATAACATCAAGATAACTTCTCCAAATGCAAAAATGCTTCCAAAGTAGCTTGAAGAGGACATCTTGAGGTTTCTAAAAAGTACAAGAACTCCTTCATAGGATCAAAATTGAGGGAGATATGCCTTGTTGAAGTTGACTATTTTTTGGGAAAATGCATGAAACCAACATTGATCAAAAATGTTTTTTTTTTCCAAAAGGGGCCAAGTTTTCATGATCCAAACATGATTCTAATGTTGCTAAGGGCCTCCCACGACCAACCTAAGGCCCATAACATTTTATTTCTTTTTTGGTTTAATTTTATTACATTTAAAATTAAATTGAAAAAGAAATGGTGCAAGATAATGTCATGTAGCTTTGATCTTAAGCTAAGGCCACCAAAATTGATTCAAGTCTGCCACAAAGAGCTGGTACAGCAAGCCTAGAGCAAGAGGGTGGAAAAATCAAGCCATGGTTGCTTGAATTCAAAGCTTGATATATTATAAAATTCAAAAATTCAGCAAACTCATCAATGCTTGCTAGCTTAAGATTTAAGCACATCTATGGCTCATAAATAGCTGAAGACACTTCAACAAAGAAGGGACACGAAAATATAGCAAGAGCATAGCAAAGAAATTCACAAAATTCTCAAAAAAAATTCCAAAACTTTGTAATTTTCGTTTTATATTTTCCAACCATTATCAATACAAACAAACACTTTCAATCATCTTCTAAAGTGGTATAGAGTAAGAATAAACTTTTAATATGGTCCCATGAGAGTCATAACTCATGCATAGTGTTTTCCATGAACATACATATGTAACTTTCGTTTTCTTATGCATGCTTGGTTATAATGAAAACTAACCACTTGAATGGACTCATGGCATGATATAGAGTAGATTTGAGTGATTACATGCAAGCTTCAACGTGGTTTTGAAGCTCCACCATTTTTGAGCTTCAAACATGTGAAGCTTTCGTTCTCCATGATGCAAGCTCCAAATGGAAAAACTAACAACACTATCATGTTTGGAAGGGTCCAATTAGGTGATCTGGGTGGCCCTTGTTCTTTTTTATTTTCATTTTGTAGGTCGTTCAAAAGATTGAAGATTTGAAGGAAAAATCCGCAGGAAAATCCGCAGGTAAATCTGCAGCAAAATCCGCAGGTAAAAGGAAGAAGATGATGAATAGTAAGGTTGAAAAGTAGACCAGCACGCGTGGCATATCTTTGCTCTTCCATTGGTCCACCTTGCGCGCGTGGGACCCAGTCTGAATAATGAATTCTCCTTGAATTCAGTGCACATCATCCACCATCTTATCATGCTCCCTCTTTATTACAGCCATTAGATCATGTTATTGCTACATCCAACGCATCAAAACACACAACCATACCATAGACCCTCAAATTAACCACACAGGATCACAACTTTATTTTATTTTTCATTTTATTTAATATAACTTGCAAAATTAATTTAAAATAGTTTAAAAAATCAAAAAAATATAATAAAAATATTTTTAGGTTTATAAAATAATCTATAAATTTTTGACACAAAAATATTTTATTTTTCTTAATAATTAAAATATTTTGTTTAATTAATTAGTATATATTTATATATTTGCTTTTTAATTATTTCAACCCATCAAAAAAATCAAAAAAAAAGTTTCTCTTTTTATTTAAATTTAGTTTATATATTATAGACTAATTTTGTACATATTTAGAATATTTTTCTCTTTAAGTTTTAATTATTTGTATAATTGTTTATATAATTATATGTCAATTAGCTTAATAAATTTCCAAAACAACTTCAAAAAATCCAAAAAAATTAGTTTTACTTTAAAATTAATTAACAAGCAATGTGAACATATTTTAGACTTAATTTTTAGGTTTAAATTTTATTTCTACCTTCTTTCTCATTTTAATTAAATTAATTATGCATTAATTTTAATTAAACTCAACCATACAAAAATCCAAAAATACTTCCTTTTATCTTATTGCAATTTAAATTCATAGATAAGTGTATAGGTTGTCAAAATCATGTAAATAGCGTAGTTTACATTTCCCGCATAATCGATGTAATAGCGTAGATTTACTTTCCGCATTTTACATTTCCGCACTTTAAATTCTGTACATATAAAAACTGCGTGTATGTAAAAGATAACAACTGGAGTGTTAGATCACTAATCTCAAAGACAAAAAATATCTGAATCAGAACACGATCACACTTGCACCTCTTAGGGTAATCCCTCTGTTACTCTTTTCAAAAAAAACCAAATTCTACTGTTTCAAATGCAAATCCAAACTTTTGTTTACATCCGGTAAAAGGAGAATTTTCTAAAAGAAATAGGAAAGGACCTTATAAACTTAGGGTAGATCTCCTAATTGCTTGCTCAAATCAAAACAACAAATGTTTCACATATTCACTGTTTTTCAAAACAAAACTTTCAAAAAAGACAATACTTGGTATATATCCAAACAAGGATCATTACGAAGTTAAAGATCTTTTTTCAAAACATCTTTCGAAAGACAAAACACTTTGTATACATCCGCACAAGGATCATTACAAAGTTAATTTGCAAAGGTATTTTAAAACCACATACAAGCATTTCAAGGCAAGACAAATGATTCAAAGAAGTGAGCTAAGCAACTAAGAGCCCATGGATAACCATGGATATAAAGGGTGCTAACACCTTCCCTTTGTATAACCTATCCCCTTACCCAAAATCTCTTAAAGGTTTTTTTCTGTTTCTTTTATAAACCTTTCCTTAATTGGATAAAATAAAAGTCGGTGGCGACTCTCTGATTTTCAAAACTCAAAAGCAAAAGAAGAGTCAGTTTGCGTCTCACAAAACCGAGGGCGACACACAACATACAAACATATCCAAAGGAATACGGTCATATAATTAAAACACATATCAGAATGTCATACAAGTTATAAGAGGCCTTCGATTCTGATACAAAGCGAAACTGCACTCATAGGGGGAAAAATTCCAATTCTGCATCAGACTAGTTCGCTACAGCGAACTGCCAGCGAAGCCCCGATTCACTAGAGCGAGCAGTAGCAAGCTTTAGCGAATAAATAAAAATCAACTCCCAGACTTAGTCGCTACCTGTTCGCTATAGCGAACCATTCGCTACAGCGAGCTAAAGTTCGCTACGCGAACTCTGTTATACATAGAAAATTCAGAACTTCTATTTACCTCTACACTTACTAAACATGATCAAGGGTCCAATACTTAGGTTAGGATGACATTTTACAGCCTATTAACCAAGTTGAATATCCTAACAAATGACCAACACAAGATGTAGTATTCTATAGACGTAATCTCAAGGCTCTAAGTGCTTATTCCAATATCTTGCAACACCTAATCATATGCCATAATTTACACTTGCATCAAAAGCATGGTATCTAAGTACTAACACGAAAAGACTTGAAAGACCTTTCCAACGCTTCTGACGGCGCTCCATTTCGAGTTGTAAAACTCAAGTTATGGTCGTTTTAGTGAAAACACAATTATGCAGTCTGCAGGCATTCGCTGCAGCGAACACAAAGTTCGTTGTAGCGAACCTGACAGTGCAGAGTGCGAATTTGGGTTCTAATATCCATCCTTTTCACCCCAATTCATCCCAAATCAAACCCTAACATGTATCAACATACCAGAACATGCAAGGACATCATAAGAACTCATTTTTCAACGATTAATTAGGCATGCAACAACAAGTATCCAAACACTGACACATAGCAGGTATAATCTCACTAACCCATTCAACATGTAATTAATCCCCATTCCTACCCAAGTTCTATCTAATGGAACTCACCTCAATCTTTGAAGATTCTGAGTTGAAGAGGATGATAATGGTGCTCTAAGGTTCTCCTTTGATCAAAACTCTACCTCCAATGTTGTCAAACCCGCATGCATGTCTTACCTAAAAAATCAGCATCAAACCCTCTACTTCAAACATGCTTTTCTCCATGATAAAGAACATGCAAGAGGCGATCCATATATGCAAATTGTAGAGAAATTCGTAAGCTTTCTAACAAGGCCATAATCAGCTTAATCGGAGTTACGAGTGAAGAGTTATTACCTTTTTAGTGAGGGCTGTACCATAGTTGCGAAAATGGAGATAATGATCAAGACTTCTTCCTTTTCTCTCTTGCCCCCAAGCTCTTCCTCTCTACTACTCAAGTTCTGAAATTATGCAGCCAACCATCCCTTAAGTCACTCATACTTAATGTGGAAATGGCCATATTACCCTTCAACCATGCAATATTTACTAGTTTGCCATTTGGTCCAATACTAACCATGTCTTTACATTCCCAACTAACTTTTATTCCCATGCTTAGAGAAATTGGGATGTTACATTCTCCCCACCTTAAATAGAATCCGCCCTCGAATTCCTTCCAATCACCATAATAATAAGTTTCTCACATCTTCTTCCAACAAGGGGATGAATGTTCCTTACATTTCTCCTTTGTATAAACCTCACAACTTCCGTTGAAGACCACTCCATCCAAGTGAACAACCCACTTATACACTCGCGTCTAAATACTCCTGACTGAGAGTGTTAGCCCTTACACAACACATCTCATTGAGGTCCCCAACCTCTACTCATTATACTAACCATGTAGCCTTAGAAACTGATGGCAATCCATACATAGTTAGATATTCATCGTACCTCACTTTTGCCGAACTCATCCTTACTTAACATAATCCACAGACTCTCCACTCTTGCCCTTGGTTTCTGAAAACACTTCCATTCCAAGAAATCTTACCAAAACTTTCCTTCAATGACGATATTCCAGATTCACTTCCAAACAGATCCTTCATTCAGTCTAAGATAACATCACTGCCACTACAAACCACAAGGGAGTAGAATCCCGCAACTACAATCTTAATATGCGACAAATTCCCATAAAGTCCCATTGACAAAGGGTAAACTCTAACAGCGGTCCTATAATCATCGCTCAAGTTCTTCACGCACGCTCGTAGGTGCACAAGACATATCCACAACGAGTCTCCGTCAAGTGGCATCCTTTACTTGGCTTCATCATTTCAATGGTCGCGGTACCCACAAGCTCGACCATCGGCCAGGGGACATCTGATCACACATCAATCACGATGCCTCCCCTAAGTCGGTCCATCAACATCACCTCTCAAGATTATGGTGGATCACCGAGAGATAGAAAGAAACGAAACATTTATCTAGTGAGTTCTCTTAGGAAGATATCTTTGTTCCAACACAAAATATTACAAGTAGTCTATCCATACCCACTACATACTTTTCTGATTCTTCCTATCTGTTGCGCCACTATGATATCAACCAATCATATACTTCTTGAGAATCCTCTGATTCACGCATCGCCCGTAGTCTACTTAGTTCCGTTACTACACGATACTTAGTATTTTAGTAGTAATAGTTCTCTCTCGGTCACACTTCAATCACATAGTCATCTAATACCTCTTTGTCTCCGAATCTGACACAAGTCGACTTCTTCGGTTGCATTCTCCAATGCAACATTTATAACTTCAAAGGTTTAGTCACAAAACAAGAGGTCATACTCCATGCCTCAGACATCCCCCTTTGAAATTCCACGACACTCCCAAAACTAAAGTGCCTCTACTTTTCCGAGTTCGACTTTGTCCATGTTACTGAGGATCTGCCAATACTCCTCTAGGTATATCTCACATCGAGCTAATCCAAGATACACTTCATCCACGCCAGCAGTGTTCACCAAGGTTAGAGATTAGTCACACATTGTGCTGTCCAGGATATATTGTTCACACATATCTCTTGCCTCGGACACTCACACACAAAGGTTCACCAATCTGACAGATTAGGAAACCTGTACGATGTAGAAACCTAAAATTCTCACGTGACCACGATCACCAACATCTCCTCATGAGTGTAGCGTTAGAATCTAATCCATCTCATTGTCACCCGCTCGCATAATCCTGAATCATCGAGTGTGACATATGGATTCTTATTCCACCTACCTTATGAGAATTTTGGGTTCGTGTCTCACGAGTACCAAATCAGGATCCTGCCTCGAGTTTCAGATCAGCCCTGTCTCATATCTGTCGAAAAATATGACTCACATCTCGTGCGCGACGGCGACACTATGGCGTCATACTTGTCTGGTAGTACTAACATGGTGATACAACTCTGAGGCCATGCATTCAAGTAACTTACCCAGTAGCGTAGAACGATCTCCACTCGTATCCTATCGCCATGACCGACAATAACTGGACAGATCTCCTACTAGGGGCATTGCTCATCAAGTCCTTCAAGTCACACTCCTTAGGATGCTGAAACCTAAGAGTGTTACACGTCTGGGGTTAACTTCCTCTAAACGTAACAAGCTAGATCTGACTTGATAAGAATTCAGTTCAGTTCATACGCCAAGTGTGTACTCAGTCACACGGACACACACGAGAAAATCTCCAAAGATAACATCCACCATATCGGAAAATCATGGCTACAACGACAATCACAAAATACGGCCAGCCCGCCGATGTTGTAGATAAACAATAGTTCAATCCACCTAAATACCCAACACCTAGCGTAGTTCTATGGCTTCACTTGGGATTAGATGAATCACAACTAGTGTAGAGCATGGGTTACTGCACTCTGTATTTTCATTCATTCAGCTGCCTCCTAGTGTAGTTCTAGGACTCACGCATTTTAGAATGAGCATGAAGATGCAGTAGCTCCTTCCACCAGAACAAACATCTAGGAATTTTCCCAATTGGAGGTCACCACTTCCACCTGTTCAATTAGCCCTTCATTGGGTGACTACCTACTACTTGGGGTACACTTGAACGAGTCAGAGTGTAACTCCTTGTCTATACAAGTACTTCCCTAGCTAGATTGACTAAAAGATCCAATATCTCTGTCCAAACTCCCATAAGTCTTCCATTCAACCATTTCTCCATCCAGGTATGCTACTAACACCATGATCAAGAAACAAATTTCTAAGCTGGGCTTTATCACAAAATTTCCTTACTTCATTCCTACTCAGTCGCTTCGTGAATTTCCTCCACTACTACAAGGATCCAAAGAAGGTTCACTCCATCCAATCAAAATCTTATAACTTGCAATCGTTTCAAACCTTACTACGACAGTTGGGTTTTCCATGATTCTTCGACTGAAACTCCTCTTATGGCAGACAATCTCAATATTCCCTCTACTTAACCAGCTTATACTACTTCAGCTCGAGTCGCTTCGGGTCTTACGTGTCCTCGTGGTGGCTCCAACGCGATCTCATCTATCGCATATACAGCCAGTGAGCTGGCCAGGCTCAATGAATGGATACTACGATAGTAAGAATCAGGCGAGCAACACACACATGTGAGGGAGAAGAGAATTGCTAGTGATGTCTCATGGCAGGGACAAGAATCGACCTGCTCTGATACCAACTGTAACACCCCATACATATATGTTTAGAATAATATGTAGTGATGCTATAACTGGTACAAGAAACATACATAAGCGGTAAAGACAAGAAATTAAAATCATATACAACTTCAAGTTCCCAACTAAGATGTACACCATCGACTTGTCTTCAACAATACACAGCGGAAAGATAACATCTGACGAGGTCTTCCTGCCATTGGCTTGTCCACAGTCTTCAAGCAATCCATCAAACAATCCGTCTACTTCTAACCTGCTCCTGAAAAAATAAGAGGATTGGGATGAGATTACTAAATCTCAGTGAGTTCCCCTATCTTACGGGTTCTCTCGGTTCTACAAGGTGCATGCAATCAAACGGATTCACCGAGAATCCGGGTTTTTCCTCACGGCCAGGTACAAGTACAAACAAGGGTAACGCCACCATTGGAAGTCCCATAACTATCCAATGAGGCACAACAACAAGCTCAAGCCAAGTACAAACAGATATGCAGACTCGTACCCATGTACGAGGAATCCAGGAGTAAGTTTACGTCCCACTCATTAGGCTACGCAATCCACACCCTCGGTGAGTAACCAAGTACATAGCATCAAGAGACTTGCCCAAGCACATCGCAAGACTAATCGGATACACTTCCTAAATGGAATCCATCCGAGATGAGCTATCACCGTGACATTGCCTAAATGGCGTCCGGCCTCATCGTTGTCCACACGCAGATGAGATACGCCGAGTGCAAACATGCCTTCTTGACAGTACAAGCCCACCGGGCGAAAGCCTAGTGATCTTGCCTACGTGGCATCACTAGAGGTGAATCGAAAGTAATGTCGCCTACATGGCATTACGTCTCCAACATACCAAGCACGCTGATGTGTAACACAAGTGTGGAAGTGTCCCCTACGGCCCGCACAAGCACATCGCAATGGTAGCTCAGGTGTGTAGAACATACCGAGAACGTTGATGTGTAACGCAGGTGTGGAAGTGCCCCCTACGGCCCTCACAAGCACATCGCAACGGTATCAAGTGTTATATGCGATTTAACCCCTAATAGTATAGGCCTACTCCGATTCAAGCATAATCATACATCACCGAGATCACACAGCACGGTGTAAGCTATCACAGGCAATCACATTTGAATGTTCAACCGGAACAGACGAAATCAATAATAATTATGCCACAATATAATCCACACAATTTGTATTTCACAACATACAAACATATCCAAAGGATTACGGTCATATAATTAAAACACATATCAGAATGCCATACAAGTTATAAGAGGCCATCGATTCTGATACGAAGCGAAACTGAACTCATAGGGGGAAAAATACCAATTCTGCATCAGACTAGTTCGCTACAGCGAACTGCCAGCGAAGCCCCGATTCACTAGAGCGAGCAGTAGCGTGCTCTAGCGAATAAATAAAAATCAACTCCCAAACTTAGTCGCTACCTGTTCGCTATAGCGAACCATTCGCTACAGCGAGCAAAAGTTCGCTACGCGAACTCTGTTATACACAAAAAATTCAGAACTTCTATTTACCTCTACACTTACTAAACATGATCAAGGGTCCAATACTTAGGTTAGGATGACATTTTACAGCCTATTAACCAAGGTGAATATCCTAACAAATGACCAACACAAGATGTAGTATTCTATAGACGTAATCTCAAGGCTCTAAGTGCTTATTCCAATATCTTGCAACACCTAATCATATGCCATAATTTACACTTGCATCAAAAGCATGGTATCTAAGTACTAACACGAAAAGAACTGAAATACCTTTCCAACGCTTCTGACAGCGCTCCATTTCGAGTTGTAAAACTCAAGTTATGGCCGTTTTAGTTAAAACACAATTATGCAGTCTGCAGGCATTCGCTGCAGCGAATACAGAGTTCGCTGTAGCGAACCTGACAGTGCAGAGTACGAATTTGGGTTCTAATATCCATCCTTTTCACCCTAATTCAACCCAAATCAAACCCTAGCATGTATCAACATACCAGAACATGCAAGGACATCATAAGAAATCATTTTTCAACGATTAATTAGGCATGCAACAACAAGTATCCAAACACTGACACATAGCAGGTATAATCTCACTAACCCATTCAACATGTAATTAATCCCCATTCCTACCCAAGTTCTATCTAATGGAACTCACCTCAATCTTTGAAGATTCTGAGTTGAAGAGGATGATAATGGTGCCCTAAGGTTCTCCTTTGATCAAAACTCTACCTCCAATGTTGTCAAACCCGCATGCATGTCTTACCTAAAAAATCAGCATCAAACCCTCACTTCAAACATGTTTTTCTCCATGATAAAGAACATGCAAGAGGTGATCCATATATGCAAATTGTAGAAAAATTTGTAA
Source organism: Vicia villosa (assembly GCF_029867415.1). Classification (NCBI taxonomy): domain Eukaryota; kingdom Viridiplantae; phylum Streptophyta; class Magnoliopsida; order Fabales; family Fabaceae; genus Vicia; species Vicia villosa. The sequence continues at coordinate 23,667,054 of NC_081183.1, read as the reverse complement.
GCTTTCCAACTAGACCAGAATCAGCTTAATCGGAGTTAAGTTGTTTTTTCAGATTAATAAAATATATTTCAAAATCTTATTTAAGATATTTCTTTTTCTTTTAAAAGAATCACTTTAAATATAAGTTCTAAATTAAAATCTCTACAAATCTTAAAAAATAAAATAATATCAAAATTTCCCTATTTATTCTCTCAAAAGTTAAAACCATATATGTGTTGTTCGACTGGACCAAATTAGGGTCCCTCCGAATCTTTATTGGAATTTCTTTGACAAATTTAAAGTTGGAATCTAGAAATTTAGGATAATGATCAGCATATTTAATATGTAGTTATGAAGTCAATTTTGACCCTAAAATTTGTAAAATTTAAGACAATATTTAGAATATACACATAAATTTGGGAATTGTTTTTAAAAAAAGTAATTTAATTCCAAATCTATGTGAAATATTGGGACACATACTAGACGACTAATATAATAAATTTAACTACAAAAGTTTAAAATTTTTATAAAAATCCAATTGTTGAGTAAAACCAAAAATAATAATTTTGTTTTTTTTATTTAAAACAAAATACTTCAATATGATCAATCAAATATTTCAAAAGGACACTAAAAACAGAAATGTATTCCCCACTGATTATAGAGAAACCCAAATCCTTTCTCATTCAAAACTTCTTTATAGACTACAAATATCTAGAAACCCAAAATTACTCTTTCATGAATTCTAAATTAAATAATTACTTTTGATGAATATGTATATAAAATTATCCACCTTTATTAATTACAATAAAATTAAAATTTAACCTTTATATAGGAAGAAAAGTATTAAACAATGTTAAGAGAGTAAACATAACAATTTCATATCATTAGTCGATAGAAAGTTTAACTACATTGATATTTGACGAGATTAGTTGCGATTCTTCTCATATTCATTCAAAGTGGCTAGCATTTCATCCGTAAGAGTAACACTGGTGCCGGATAATATGATTTTGTTTCTTCCCAAGTGAGATCAGAAAACTGATTGAGGCCAGCCGTGTGACTATACTTTTTCATTTTATTGTGTTCAGTCATCTTGGAATAACAATCCGCAAACAATTTGAACCTGTACTTCTTTTCATCCTCTGAAGAGTATGTTTTGCCGTATTTCTTGCACCAATTTTCAAAGATTTCACCGATATCTGAAGCAGATTCCTTATATTACCAATTAAAAATACATATAAGTTAACTAATGATGTAACGCATATAATATTTCAACAAAGAAAGTGAATCACAAAATTAGTACTTCAGTTGCATAATATATGAAGAAAAATTTATATATCATATAATTTGATAGAAGAGACAAATGTTTTATTAAAATATATTTTATGTCTCAAGGGATTTATCGCAAAAAAAAAATAATTTTACTCTTATGAAATATTAACCAATATATTATGATTTAAGTTTGTTGGGTGTATTGAATAACATACCTTGTTTACTTCCATTAAAAAAGAGAGAAAACCTTGAACCGTACAAACTTTGAAATTGAGTAATTCAACAAGTTGTCGGAATGTTTATTATGAGAAAATATAAGGTTACAAACAGGGTATTTATCATACACATTGAATCAAAGTCTCACAAATATGTATCAATCAAATATCCATGCATTAATTGTCATCCATTATACCATTAGTGAATTAATTGTGTTGGAAAATAAATTATGATATTATTGTAACACCCCATACATACATTGCCTAGGATATACGTATATGGCATTAAAATGGTACTCGAAAATCATAACATAAGCAGCGGAATAGATAATGCATAAGTACAAGTACAAAAGCCCAAACTGTCATGGCCAAAATACATGAGTTCCAACTGGTACAAATACATATCCATAGTACAAAAGATGGAGATACAAGAGATCATAAACTATGACAAAACGCATCGCCAAGAAACACCAACTCGAAGCTAAGTCATCTTACCCTTGCCTCGATCCTGCCTCGAACCACCTGTAAAACGAATAATTGGAATGGGGTGAGATTACTAAATCTCAGTGAGTCTCCCTATCCTACGGGTTCACTCAGTTCTACAGGGAACATGCAATCAACAGATATACCGAGGATCCGGGTTACCTCACGGCCAGGTACAAATACAAACAAGGGTACACCATCATTGGAAGTCCCATAACTATCCAAGATGGCATCAACAACAACGGGCTCAACGCCACCACAAACAAGTGTGCAGACCCGTACCCATGTACGAGGAATCCGGGAGTAGAATTTGCCTGTCTACCTAGGCTGCCAAACCACACCCTCGGTGAGTTACTCCTGTACATCGCGTCAAGAGACTCGCACAAGACCACCGCACTATGAGTCAGATGAATCCCATGTGAATTACACCTACTTGGCTACACAATCTCATCTGTGATGAGTTACCGCAGTGACTTCCTAAGTGGTGTCACTACCCCATCAATCATGTATATACGCAGGTGGTTATCCAAATGCAAAGACGCCTACATGACAGTATAAGCCCACCGGGCGAAAGCCTAGTGATTATCTACGTGACATCACTAGAGGTGAGTCTGAAGTGATGTAGCCTACGTGGCATCACGACCCCACCATACCAAGCACGCCAATATGTTACATCAAGGTGGGAAACGCCTTTCAAGACCCTCACCTTCATATTGCAATGGTAGCTCAGGTGCATAAACATACCGAGCACGCATGTGTGTCACATCAAGGTGGGAAACGCCATTCAAGACCCTCACCTTCACACCGCAACGGTAAATGATGGACTAAGTCCATAAACAGGACTTACCACCTAGTAGCTTAAGCTTACTCCGATTCAAGCACACACACATCACAGTATCAGCCATCACACAAGCAATTTCATCCAAGTGTTCAACCGGAACAAGTGGAAACATCAATAATTATGCCACAATATAGTCCACACACACAATTTGTATTTCACAATATACAAGCATATTCAAGGGATTATGGTCATGTCATGGTCTTACACAAATAAAACTCTTATCAGAAGGTTATACAAGTCATAAGAGGCCTTCGATTCCGATACGAAGCGAAACTGCACTCAAATGGGAGAAATATCAATTTTGCATCAGACTAGTTCGCTACAGCGAACTTCTGTTCGCTACAGCAAACTCAAACAGAAGCTAAACTTCTTCAAACCCAGGTCAGTTCGCTACAGCAAACTCCAGCGAAGCCCCGATTCGCTACAGCGAAGGAAAGTTCGCTACAGCGAATAAATCAATTCAACTCCCAGGTTTATTCGCTACACAGTTCGCTACAGCGAACCATTCGCTACAGCGAAAGAAAGTTCGCTGCAGCGAACTCTGCAAAATCAGCAAAAATGCAGAACGCGTTTGGGGTCCCCAAATCCCAAAATCTCACATGCAATCACTCCTAATGGAGTAATAAGGCATGGAAATTGTACATACACGAATTACTACTAGAATAGAGTCTAAAAACATGCATGAGTAAGAATTATAGAACACATACTCTCAATCCCTTAATCCCTCACATTGACATAAACCCCAAAAGTTTCCCCAAAGTTTCTATCTATGAGACTCACCTGAAATCAGAAGAGAAGAAGCTGCTATCAGGTTGCTTGAAGATGGATTAGAGCTGAGATGATGGTCTTATAAACATGCAAGGCTGAAAGTTGAATGATCTTTCCCTACCTTCTTCTTCTTTCACGTTTTCTTCTTCCTCTTCTCCAAATTCTGTTTTGATCAAAGTGGTTAGAAATGTTTCAAGCCAAACAATCCCTTATGAACTCCATATCTAGTGCATTGTCTTAAGTGCCATTCAACTAAACTTCAATTACCAAAGTGCCACTTAGTCATAATCCAACTATATAGAATTTCTTTAATAATAATCTCTTGAAATAAACATTGGGATATTACAATTATGATAATTGATTTTGTTTTATATTTCAACATAATTTAGAACAAAAAGGGATTTTATATTATTTTGTATCAAGTATTGAAATGAATTTCCAGAAAATTTCATATTATTATTTTATTATTATATAAATTTTATCATTAATAATATATCAAATTTACCCAAAATTTTTAAAATTATTTATGACGACACACGTAAAGTTGTGGAATTTTTATTTAAGAAGGAAGTCACTATGATTTACTTTAAATTGTTAAAAAGTTATTCAAATTATTTAAAAAATAAATAGTTTTCAAAAAATCCATAACTTACTCACTCTTTAATATCAGATACAATCTATCTCCAATTCTCCTTTCGATTGGTAAACATATTATTAAAGATTAAGAGCGTTGTTTATACCTGTACAAATAATTAAAACTGTAACACCCCATACATAACTGACTAGTATATTATGCATGAAACGTTAAAATTGATATTGAGTACATACAAAAGCTATAGTTATAGAAAGATCCAAATAAAATACAACATGAAATCCTAATAAGAATTACAGAACATGTGTCTTCAATGGATCTGCACAGCGGAAGATGAGATCTGAATAGGTCTCCGAGCCATCACCACTTCCAAGTCTTCATTCCAAACCTGCTACTGACCAAACTCTACTAAACTGCACCTGAAAAAAATATAAGTTGATTGGGGTGAGATTACTAAATCTCAGTGAGTCCTCCTATCCTATGGGTCCACTCGGATCTACAGGGTACATGCATCAAAACCGAATCCACCATTGATCCGGGGTTTATCCTCACATCCGGTACAAGTACGGAGGAAACAAGTGACTCGTCCACCATTGGACTTGCCTAAAACAAATACACATTGTATAGCAAACAAGTATGCAAACCCGCATCCATATACGGGGAATCCAGAAGTGTAACAACCTCGGCTAGATTATGGAATAAATGCATCCTCGATGAGTAACCCTCTGCCTAGTTGTCAAGGGACTTGTACAAGCACACTGCAGGATGGTTAAACGGGTTCACAAAATCCTAAATGGCCATGAGATGACATAAGCCTAATTGGCGTCATTGTCCCGTTAACCTCCTTCACGTTAGTGAGTTACGCCGAGTACAAACCGCCACCTTGACGCCTGAGCCCATCGGGCGAAAGCCTAGTATTAGTCTACGTGACTTTACTAGAGGTGAGTTACCTCATTATGCATTAGCCTACTTGGCCGCATAACCCCACCATACCGGGCACGCAAGTGTGTTAACGGCAAGTGAGTAAAACCCCGTACGGAAACTCACAAGCACACTGCAACGGTAGCTCAGATGCACACCATATCGAAAAATACACATGAACGGGTTATTCCATTGGACTACACGGTCCGGGAGGGCTCATAGACTACACGGTCAGAGCAGCGTCCCAATCTAGCCTTCCGGCCACTTCGATTCAAGCATACAGAAATATGACATAAAGTCAAGGTCACAAACAAAGCAATCAATCCAATCGTTTTACCAAAACGATGAAGTCCATAGATTTTCATGTATAAAACATAATGGCATAACGCTTTCAAATATGGGCATCACAATCATAATAAGCAATAAACAAACTATGCCATGCTTAACATAGAATTATTAATCAAATGGTAAAGACATAAGTTCCCATACTAATTCATTGATTCACTAAGTGGGGATCCACTATTATTAAATCAAACATTCTGGTTTGGGGACCAATTTTATTAGAAAGTACACGTCGCTAGCTTTCCAACGATATAAAGTTTGCGCAATTCCGATACCCGAGCCGAAAGTTACGAATTTCTGAAGTTTGCTGATTTTTTTCCTCTGCGCCCAGGGTATCCGATTACCCAGAATCCAGTAACCGATTACTGGCCCTAAAACAGCCCAAAATTGCATTTTTAACAGCGTAATCAGTTACCCAAAGACCCGTAACCGATTACTCTGCATCATAATGTGTTTTTTCAGCATTTTAAGGGTTCTAAATCCATTCTAACCTTAATTTAAACCAACCCAACATGCTATAACATTCTAAATCATATTTCTAGCTACACATATCAGAATATAGCAAGTAAAGAAACATTGATTATCAACATGCAATTAGAATTACACATCAAAAGCACACTAGCATCAAGGTTCATTAATTATCTCTCAAAATCCCAAAACCCCAAATACAACCCTTGCATGCAATTTCCCAAGTTTCTATCTAAAGGACTCACCTTGCTAAAAAGAAGGTTGAGATGATGATCATGCAGCCATTGAACTTCCATTGATGCCAAAACTTCACCTCTAACATGATCAAACCCGTAACCAATCTTTGACACACTTTCAGCATAACTGACACAACTTCAAGATCAGTTTTCTCCTCCAAAACAGAAGCTATGAACGCAAACCATAGGTGCAAATCGAAGAGAAATTCGTTAGCTTTCCAATGGGACCTGAATCGTTACGATCAGAGTTACGAGTTGAGAGTTATACCTGATTTAGTGGGAGTTGTCCATGGTGTACGAAAATGAGACTTGAAGATGACTTCCATGAGCTGCTCTTCTAAACTCTCTCCACTTTAGTTATAAAAATCTGAATTAGAAACAACATAAAACCATGCTTATTTACTCTTATGCCATAAGTTCATGCAAGATGTGTTCAAAGTCCAATTTGTCCCCCAACTAAGCTATAACTACAATCTTGCCATTGGTTGATTTCTAACCAACATCTTTCTATTCCAACTAACCTTCCCTTAATTATAATTAATCCATTGTTTCCCTCTTAGCACTTCATAATTATATGAATAATCATGCTTAGACTAATACGGGGTATTACAAAAACCTAGTTTTCTCTATTTTACCTCACAAACTGTTACTTAATTTAGGCTTAATTGCAACTTTACTCCCTCTATTTTCTCTTTTTCTTGATTTTGTTACCTCTAATTTAAAAGCCATAATTTTAGTCTCCTTTTTAAGTTTGATGTTCAATTTTCTTCCCTCTATTTTGTTTTTTATGCAAATTTACTCCGTATTTTGGTCGCTTTTTCAACAGAAAGCTCAGAAGGTGACCAAAGTCGGGGTTTTAAAAACAGGGGGAACCAAAATTGAAAAGAAGGACAAAATAGGCGGATCAGAGTTGCAATTAAGCCTTTAATTTATTTTAAAAATATTATTTAGAATTCCTCCATATCTTCAAAATTCAATCAAAACCAAAACCTTTCTTATTTTGGCTTTCAAAATCTTATTTTAGCTATTTCACAAAAACAAACAAAATGGAATCCCTTGAAATATAAAATTCCAAAAAGTTATCTCTGATTTTTAAAAAATTTAACAAAATCAAATATTACTTATTTTGCCTCTTAAAATCTTATTTAAGTTATTTCATAAAAAAGTATTTTGAAACCATCCGTATATAATTTTCTAAAAAATACTCTACAAAATTGGAAAAAATGAAATAAAAGCAATCTTTTCGTAAAGCCCGCAAAGTATTTTAGCCCATTTCATTAAAGATATAGGAATCATGAATTAAGTTGTTTTTTCAGATTAATAAAATATCTTTCAAAATCTTATTTAAGATATTTCTTTTTCTTTTAAAAGAATCGCTTTAAATATAAGTTCTAAATTAAAATCTCTACAAATCTTAAAAAATAAAATAATATCAAAATTTCCCTATTTATTCTCTCAAAAGTTAAAACCATATATGTGTTGTTCGACTGGACCAAATTAGGGTCCCTCCGAATCTTTATTGGAATTTCTTTGACAAATTTAAAGTTGGAATCTAGAAATTTAAGATAATGATCAGCATATTTAATATGTAGTTATGAAGTCAATTTTGACCCTAAAATTTGTAAAATTTGAGACAATATTTAGAATATACACATAAATTTGGGAATTGTTTTTAAAAAAAGTAATTTAATTCCAAATCTATGTGAAATATTGGGACACATACTAGACGACTAATATAATAAATTTAACTACAAAAATTTAAATTTTTTTTATAAAAATCCAATCGTTGAGTAAAACCAAAAATAATAATTTTGTTTTTTTATTTAAAACAAAATACTTCAATATGATCTATCAAATATTTCAAAAGGACACTAAAAACATAAATGTATTCCCCACTGATTATAGAGATGCCCAAATCCTTTCTCATTCAAAACTTCTTTATAGACTACAAATATCTAGAAACCCAAAATTACTCTTTCAGGAATTCTAAATTAAATAATTACTTTTGATGAATATGTATATAAAATTATCCACCTTTATTAATTACAATAAAATTAAAATTTAACCTTTATATAGGAAGAAAAGTATTAAACAATGTTAAGAGAGTAAACATAACAATTTCATAACATTAGTAGATAGAAAGTTTAACTACATTGATATTTGACGAGATTAGTTGCGATTCTTCTCATATTCATTCAAAGTGGCTAGCATTTCATCCGTAAGAGTAACACTGGTGCCGGGATAATATGATTTTGTTTCTTCCCAAGTGAGATCAGAAAACTGATTGAGGCCAGCCGTGTGACTATACTTTTTCATTTTATTGTGTTCAGTCATCTGGGAATAACAATCCGCAAACAATTTGAACCTGTACTTCTTTTCATCCTCTGAAGAGTATGTTTTGCCGTATTTCTTGCACCAATTTTCAAAGATTTCACCGATACCCGAAGCAGATTCCCTATATTACCAATTAAAAATACATATAAGTTAACTAATGATGTAACGCATATAATATTTCAACAAAGAAAGTGAATCACAAAATTAGTACTTCAGTTTCATAATATATGAAGAAAAATTTATATATCATATAATTTGATAGAAGAGACAAATGTTTTATTAAAATATATTTTATGTCTCAAGGGATTTATCGCAAAAAAAAATAATTTTACTCTTAGGAAATATTAACCAATATATTATGATTGAAGTTTGTTGGGTGTATTGAATAACATACCTTGTTTACTTCCATTAAAAAAGAGAGGAAACCTTGAACCGTCAAAACTTTGAAATTGAGTAATTCAACAAGTTGTCGGAATGTTTATTATGAGAAAATATAAGGTTACAAATAGGGTATTTATCATACACATTGAATCAAAGTCTCACAAATATGTATCAATCAAATATCCATGCATTAATTGTCATCCATTATACCATTAATGAATTAATTGCGTTGGAAAATAAATTAAGATATTATGATAATTGATTTTGTTTTATATTGCAATATAATTTAGAACAAAAAAGGATTTTATATTAATTTGTATCAAGTATTGAAATGAATTTCAAGAAAATTTCATATTTTTATTTTATTATTATATAAATTTTATCATTAATAATATATCAAATTTACCCAAAATTTTTAAAATTATTTATGACGACACACGTAAAGTTGTGGAATTTTTATTTAAGAAGGAAGTCACTATGATTTACTTTAAATTGTTAAAAAGTTATTCAAATTATTTAAAAAGTAAATAGTTTTCAAAAAATCCATAACTTACTCACTCTTTAATATCAGATACAATCTATCTCCAATTCTCCTTTCGATTGGTAAACATATTATTAAAGATTAAGAACGTTGTTTATACCTATACAAATAATTAAAACCTAGTTTTCTCTATTTTACCTCACAAACTGTTACTTAATTTAGGCTTAATTGCAACTTTACTCCCTCTATTTTCTCTTTTTCTTGATTTTGTTACCTCTATTTTAAAAGCCATAATTTTAGTCTCCTTTTTAAGTTTGATGTTCAATTTTCTTCCCTCTATTTTGTTTTTTATGCAAATTTACTCCGTATTTTGGTCGCTTTTTCAACAGAAAGCTCAGAAGGTGACCAAAATCGGGGTTTTAAAAACAGGGGGAACCAAAATTGAAAAAAAGGACAAAATAGGCAGATCAGAGTTGCAATTAAGCCTTTAATTTATTTTAAAAATATTATTTAGAATTCCTCCATATCTTCAAAATTCAATCAAAACCAAAACCTTTCTTATTTTGGCTTTCAAAATCTAATTTTAGCTATTTCACAAAAACAAACAAAATGGAATCCCTTGAAATATAAAATTCCAAAAAGTTATCTCTGATTTTTAAAAAATTTAACAAAATCAAATTTTACTTAGTTTGCCTCTTAAAATCTTATTTAAGTTATTTCATAAAAAAGTATTTTGAAACCATCCGTATATAATTTTCTAAAAAATACTCTACAAAATTGGAAAAAATGAATTAAAAGCAATCTTTTCGTAAAGCCCGCAGAGTATTTTAGCCCATTTCATTAAAGATATAGGAATCATGAATTAAGTTGTTTTTTCAGATTAAAAAAATATCTTTCAAAATCTTATTTAAGATATTTCTTTTTCTTTTAAAAGAATCACTTTAAATATAAGTTCTAAATTAAAATCTCTACAAATCTTAAAAAATAAAATAATATCAAAATTTCCCTATTTATTCTCTCAAAAGTTAAAACCATATATGTATTGTTCGATTGGACCAAATTAGGGTCCCTCCGAATCATTATTGGAATTTCTTTGACAAATTTAAAGCTGGAATCTAGAAATTTAGGATAATGATCAGCATATTTAATATGTAGTTATGAAGTCAATTTTGACCCTAAAATTTGTAAAATTTGAGACAATATTTAGAATATACACATAAATTTGGGAATTGTTATTAAAAAAGTTATTTAATTCCAAATCTATGTGAAATATTGGGACACATACTAGACGACTAATATAATAACTTTAACTACAAAAGTTTAAAATTTTTATAAAAATCCAATCGTTGAGTTAAACCAAAAATAATAATTTTGTTTTTTTATTTAAAACAAAATACTTCAATATGATCAATCAAATATTTCAAAAGGACACTAAAAACATAAATGTATTCCCCACTGATTATAGAGAAACCCAAATCCTTTGTCATTCAAAACTTCTTTATAGACTACAAATATCTAGAAACCCAAAATTACTCTTTCATGAATTCTAAATTAAATAATTACTTTTGATTAATATGTATATAAAATTATCCACCTTTATTAATTACAATAAAATTAAAATTTAACCTTTATATAGGAAGAAAAGTATTAAACAATGTTAAGAGAGTAAACATAACAATTTCATATCATTAGTAGATAGAAAGTTTAACTACATTGATATTTGACGAGATTAGTTGCGATTCTTCTCATATTCATTCAAAGTGGCTAGCATTTCATCCGTAAGAGTAACACTGGTGCCGGGATAATATGATTTTGTTTCTTCCCAAGTGAGATCAGAAAACTGATTGAGGCCAGCCGTGTGACTATACTTTTCATTTTATTGTGTTTAGTCATCTTAGAATAACAATCCGCAAACAATTTGAACCTGTACTTCTTTTCATCCTCTGAAGAGTATGTTTTGCCGTATTTCTTGCACCAATTTTCAAAGATTTCACCGATACCCGAAGCAGATTCCTTATATTACCAATTAAAAATACATATAAGTTAACTAATGATGTAACGCATATAATATTTCAACAAAGAAAGTGAATCACAAAATTAGTACTTCAGTTGCATAATATATGAAGAAAAATTTATATATCATATAATTTGATAGAAGAGACAAATGTTTTATTAAAATATATTTTATGTCTCAAGGGATTTATCGCAAAAAAAAATAATTTTACTCTTATGAAATATTAACCAATATATTATGATTGAAGTTTGTTGGGTGTATTGAATAACATACCTTGTTTACTTCCATTAAAAAAGAGAGAAAACCTTGAACCGTCAAAACTTTGAAATTGAGTAATTCAACAAGTTGTCGGAATGTTTATTATGAGAAAATATAAGGTTACAAATAGGGTATTTATCATACACATTGAATCAAAGTCTCACAAATATGTATCAATCAAATATCCATGCATTAATTGTCATCCATTATACCATTAATGAATTAATTGCGTGGAAAATAAATTAAGATATTATGATAATTGATTTTGTTTTATATTGCAATATAATTTAGAACAAAAAAGGATTTTATATTAATTTGTATCAAGTATTGAAATGAATTTCAAGAAAATTTCATATTATTATTTTATTATTATATAAATTTTATCATTAATAATATATCAAATTTACCCAAAATTTTTAAAATTATTTATGACGACACACGTAAAGTTGTGGAATTTTTATTTAAGAAGGAAGTCACTATGATTTACTTTAAATTGTTAAAAAGTTATTCAAATTATTTAAAAAGTAAATAGTTTTCAAAAAATCCATAACTTACTCACTCTTTAATATCAGATACAATCTATCTCCAATTCTCCTTTCGATTGGTAAACATATTATTAAAGATTAAGAACGTTGTTTATACCTATACAAATAATTAAAACCTAGTTTTCTCTATTTTACCTCACAAACTGTTACTTAATTTAGGCTTAATTACAACTTTACTCCCTCTATTTTCTCTTTTTCTTGATTTTGTTACCTCTATTTTAAAAGCCATAATTTTAGTCTCCTTTTTAAGTTTGATGTTCAATTTTCTTCCCTCTATTTTGTTTTTTATGCAAATTTACTCCGTATTTTGGTCGCTTTTTCAACAGAAAGCTCAGAAGGTGACCAAAATCGGGGTTTTAAAAACAGGGGGAACCAAAATTGAAAAAAAGGACAAAATAGGCAGATCAGAGTTGCAATTAAGCCTTTAATTTATTTTAAAAATATTATTTAGAATTCCTCCATATCTTCAAAATTCAATCAAAACCAAAACCTTTCTTATTTTGGCTTTCAAAATCTAATTTTAGCTATTTCACAAAAACAAACAAAATGGAATCCCTTGAAATATAAAATTCCAAAAAGTTATCTCTGATTTTTAAAAAATTTAACAAAATCAAATTTTACTTATTTTGCCTCTTAAAATCTTATTTAAGTTATTTCATAAAAAAGTATTTTGAAACCATCCGTATATAATTTTCTAAAAAATACTCTACAAAATTGGAAAAAATGAATTAAAAGCAATCTTTTCGTAAAGCCCGCAAAGTATTTTAGCCCATTTCATTAAAGATATAGGAATCATGAATTAAGTTGTTTTTTCAGATTAAAAAAATATCTTTCAAAATCTTATTTAAGATATTTCTTTTTCTTTTAAAAGAGTCACTTTAAATATAAGTTCTAAATTAAAATCTCTACAAATCTTAAAAAATAAAATAATATCAAAATTTCCCTATTTATTCTCTCAAAAGTTAAAACCATATATGTGTTGTTCGATTGGACCAAATTAGGGTCCCTCCGAATCATTATTGGAATTTCTTTGACAAATTTAAAGCTGGAATCTAGAAATTTAGGATAATGATCAGCATATTTAATATGTAGTTATGAAGTCAATTTTGACCCTAAAATTTGTAAAATTTGAGACAATATTTAGAATATACACATAAATTTGGGAATTGTTATTAAAAAAAGTTATTTAATTCCAAATCTATGTGAAATATTGGGACACATACTAGACGACTAATATAATAACTTTAACTACAAAAGTTTAAAATTTTTATAAAAATCCAATCGTTGAGTTAAACCAAAAATAATAATTTTGTTTTTTTATTTAAAACAAACTACTTCAATATGATCAATCAAATATTTCAAAAGGACACTAAAAACATAAATGTATTCCCCACTGATTATAGAGATGCCCAAATCCTTTCTCATTCAAAACTTCTTTATAGACTACAAATATCTAGAAACCCAAAATTACTCTTTCATGAATTCTAAATTAAATAATTACTTTTGATTAATATGTATATAAAATTATCCACCTTTATTAATTACAATAAAATTAAAATTTAACCTTTATATAGGAAGAAAAGTATTAAACAATGTTAAGAGAGTAAACATAACAATTTCATATCATTAGTAGATAGAAAGTTTAACTACATTGATATTTGACGAGATTAGTTGCGATTCTTCTCATATTCATTCAAAGTGGCTAGCATTTCATCCGTAAGAGTAACACTGGTGCCGGGATAATATGATTTTGTTTCTTCCCAAGTGAGATCAGAAAACTGATTGAGGCCAGCCGTGTGACTATACTTTTCATTTTATTGTGTTTAGTCATCTTAGAATAACAATCCGCAAACAATTTGAACCTGTACTTCTTTTCATCCTCTGAAGAGTATGTTTTGCCGTATTTCTTGCACCAATTTTCAAAGATTTCACCGATACCCGAAGCAGATTCCTTATATTACCAATTAAAAATACATATAAGTTAACTAATGATGTAACGCATATAATATTTCAACAAAGAAAGTGAATCACAAAATTAGTACTTCAGTTGCATAATATATGAAGAAAAATTTATATATCATATAACTTGATAGAAGAGACAAATGTTTTATTAAAATATATTTTATGTCTCAAGGGATTTATCGCAAAAAAAAATAATTTTACTCTTATGAAATATTAACCAATATATTATGATTGAAGTTTGTTGGGTGTATTGAATAACATACCTTGTTTACTTCCATTAAAAAAGAGAGAAAACCTTGAACCGTCAAAACTTTGAAATTGAGTAATTCAACAAGTTGTCGGAATGTTTATTATGAGAAAATATAAGGTTACAAATAGGGTATTTATCATACACATTGAATCAAAGTCTCACAAATATGTATCAATCAAATATCCATGCATTAATTGTCATCCATTATACCATTAATGAATTAATTGCGTTGGAAAATAAATTAAGATATTATGATAATTGATTTTGTTTTATATTGCAATATAATTTAGAACAAAAAAGGATTTTATATTAATTTGTATCAAGTATTGAAATGAATTTCAAGAAAATTTCATATTATTATTTTATTATTATATAAATTTTATCATTAATAATATATCAAATTTACCCAAAATTTTTAAAATTATTTATCACGACACACGTAAAGTTGTGGAATTTTTATTTAAGAAGGAAGTCACTATGATTTACTTTAAATTGTTAAAAAGTTATTCAAATTATTTAAAAAGTAAATAGTTTTCAAAAAATCCATAACTTACTCACTCTTTAATATCAGATACAATCTATCTCCAATTCTCCTTTCGATTGGTAAACATATTATTAAAGATTAAGAACGTTGTTTATACCTATACAAATAATTAAAACCTAGTTTTCTCTATTTTACCTCACAAACTGTTACTTAATTTAGGCTTAATTGCAACTTTACTCCCTCTATTTTCTCTTTTTCTTGATTTTGTTACCTCTATTTTAAAAGCCATAATTTTAGTCTCCTTTTTAAGTTTGATGTTCAATTTTCTTCCCTCTATTTTGTTTTTTATGCAAATTTACTCCGTATTTTGGTCGCTTTTTCAACAGAAAGCTCAGAAGGTGACCAAAATCGGGGTTTTAAAAACAGGGGGAACCAAAATTGAAAAAAAGGACAAAATAGGCAGATCAGAGTTGCAATTAAGCCTTTAATTTATTTTAAAAATATTATTTAGAATTCCTCCATATCTTCAAAATTCAATCAAAACCAAAACCTTTCTTATTTTGGCTTTCAAAATCTAATTTTAGCTATTTCACAAAAACAAACAAAATGGAATCCCTTGAAATATAAAATTCCAAAAAGTTATCTCTGATTTTTAAAAAATTTAACAAAATCAAATTTTACTTATTTTGCCTCTTAAAATCTTATTTAAGTTATTTCATAAAAAAGTATTTTGAAACCATCCGTATATAATTTTCTAAAAAATACTCTACAAAATTGGAAAAAATGAATTAAAAGCAATCTTTTCGTAAAGCCCGCAAAGTATTTTAGCCCATTTCATTAAAGATATAGGAATCATGAATTAAGTTGTTTTTTCAGATTAAAAAAATATCTTTCAAAATCTTATTTAAGATATTTCTTTTTCTTTTAAAAGAGTCACTTTAAATATAAGTTCTAAATTAAAATCTCTACAAATCTTAAAAAATAAAATAATATCAAAATTTCCCTATTTATTCTCTCAAAAGTTAAAACCATATATGTGTTGTTCGATTGGACCAAATTAGGGTCCCTCCGAATCATTATTGGAATTTCTTTGACAAATTTAAAGCTGGAATCTAGAAATTTAGGATAATGATCAGCATATTTAATATGTAGTTATGAAGTCAATTTTGACCCTAAAATTTGTAAAATTTGAGACAATATTTAGAATATACACATAAATTTGGGAATTGTTATTAAAAAAAGTTATTTAATTCCAAATCTATGTGAAATATTGGGACACATACTAGACGACTAATATAATAACTTTAACTACAAAAGTTTAAAATTTTTATAAAAATCCAATCGTTGAGTTAAACCAAAAATAATAATTTTGTTTTTTTATTTAAAACAAACTACTTCAATATGATCAATCAAATATTTCAAAAGGACACTAAAAACATAAATGTAACACCCCATACATAGTTGACTAGTATATTATGCATGAAACGTTAAAAATTGGTATTTGAGTACGCACAAAAGCCAAAGATACAAGATGATCCATATAAATACAACATGAAATAATATTGATAATTACAAAACACGTGTCTTCAATGGATCTGCACAGCGGAAAATGAGATCTGACGAGGTCTCCGAGCCATTACCACTACCAAGTCTTCAGTCCAAACCTGCCACTGACCAGAAGCTACTAAACCGCACCTGAAAAAATATAAGTTGATTGGGATGAGATTACTAAATCTCAGTGAGTCCTCCTATCCTATGGGTCCACTCGGTTCTACAGGGTACATGCATCAACAAAACCGAATCCACCATTGATCCGGGATTCAACCTCACATCCGGTACAAGTACGGAGCAAACACATGAATCGTCCACCATAGGAGTCATCATATCACAAGTACACAAATAGTATACAAACACGTATGCAGACCCATACCCATGTACGGGGAATCCAGAAGTGGTAACAACCAAACTACCAAGGCTGCACGCACACCCTCGGTGGGTTCACCCATGCCTATTTGTCAAGAGACTTGCACAAGCACCCTGCAAGAATGATTAAATGGGTTCGCACAAGCCTACATGGCTGCGAGATGACCTTGCCTAAGAGGCGACACCGTCCCATTAACCATCTGTACGCACGTGGTGTTAACAGCAAGTGCAACACGCCGTCTCGACGCATGAGCCCATCCGGGTAGGAACCTAATGATGTAGCCTACATGGCATCACTAGAGATGGTTTACCTGTTATGCGTAGGCTTACTTAGCCGCATAACGCCATCATACCGAGCACGCGAGTGTGTATACAGCAAGTGAGTAAAACGCCTCCAGACCCTCACAAGCACACTGCAACGGTAGTTCAGGTGTGTTAATCATACCAAGAACGCCAATGTGTTAACAGCAAGTGAGTAAAACCCCGTACGGAAACTCACAAGCACATTGCAATGGTAATTGGAAACTAGTCCATATACAATGGTGCCTTACCACCTAGTAGTGGCCCACTTCGATTCTAGCATACCACACGCATAACAAGCGTCAATCACACAATACAATCAATCCCGAATGTTTAACCGAAACAACGGGAATTAATGATCATTATCACACAAAGCATCATGCCACAAACAAGCAACAATCTCCGAACGTCAATCGAACGGACGGATAAACATAATATGATCATCATAAGGCATATCAATATAATGCATTAATTAATGATCCGCATATTGAGAATCAACACATCCATGATCATTGACAGCATTAACATGTTCAAATATAATTTAAACAAGTCTCACACGACTAAGGAGGCGTTCGGTTCTCTATTCGGAACAGAACTGCTCTCGGGGGAATTAGTAATGTAAAATCTCGCCCGACGAGGTTCACTAAGTAGGGTTCCAATATTATTAAATCACACATTCTGGTTTGGGGACCAATTTTATTATAAAGTACACGTCGCTAGCTTTCCAACGATATAAAGTTTGCGCAATTCCGATACCCGAGCCGAAAGTTACGACCTTCTAAAGTTTGCTGATTTTTGCACTTTTGCCCAGGGTAACCGGTTACCCAGAGTCCAGTAACCGGTTACTGGCATGAAAAATGCCCTGTAACGCAATTTTCTACAAAGTAACCGATTACCCAAATGCCAGTAACCGATTACCCTGAAGCAGAATCAATTTTCTGCATTTTAAGGGTTCTAAATCAGTCCCAATTTCCCCATAATTGATTCCCTGCATCACTAACATAATCCCAACGAATTCTAACATGCAGTAGTGATCTAATGTACACAATACATTCATAACACACAATCAAAGCATAAAATCAAGCATGCATTACATAGAATCACCAATTAGCAATTAATCGTATTTATCACTATATATGGATTCATGGATTTATCACTCAAAATCCAAAACCCCAACATGTTATTTCCCACAAATTTTCCCCAAGTTTCTAACTAAGGACTCACCTTGCTAAAATGGAGGTTGAGATCATGTTCTTGCTGCCATTGCACTCCCACCATAGTTAAAGTTCCACTATATCCTCATCAAACCCGTAATCACACTTGTACCCACTTTCAGCATCACTGACACAACTTCAAGGTCAGCTTTCTCCTCCGAAACAGAAGCTATGAATGCGAACCATAGGTGCAAATCGAAGAGAAATTCGTTAGCTTTCCAATGGGACCAGAATCGTTACGATCGGAGTTACGAGTTGAGAGTTATACCTGATTTAGTGGAGCTGTATCATGGGTTGCGAAAATGGAAATTGATGAACTTGAGTTCTCCTTTCTTCTATGCTTCTAAGCTCTCTCCCTCATAAATTCTGATTTTGGAAAGCTACTACCAAACAATGTCTTAAGTTCCATGCAAGCAATGCTTATAGTCCATCATACCCTCCAACTAAGTGATAATTACCAAGATGCCACTTAGTTGGATTCTAACTAACCCACTAGCTTTCTTGTTATTAATCATTCTTTAGATTAATAGAGAATAGGACCAATGCTTTCTCTCTAATTACCATTTGCTCATTTAAATGATAATTATCGGTGTCGAAGGATCGGGATATTACATTCTCCCCCCCTTAAATAGAATTCGTCCTCGAATTCCTTCCGTTCACCACGAAACCAACTCTCCGTATCTCTCCAATCAGGGGAAAGAATGTTACTCACATTCGTCCTTAGGTCATCTCACTACACATGATTAGAAACCTTAACTCTCAGGTAACACGTCTAATCTGATACTTCGTCTTGACACACCTGGGGGAAAGATCCTTTCAGGGTCCTCGACCTTCACTGCTCGGCACTGAATCTCCAGAACTTCAAAAACTCTAATAATCCACTCATGTCGGATATCCTTCGTTTCATTCTCTGATGTGTTCACCCTCATTCAACAAACATTACTGATTCACTCAGCTCCTTGAATTACTTCCTATTCGAGAACTTACTGCCACAACGTCACTTCTGCGACAACACTTCAAATTATTCTCCACTCAATTCCATACAATGTCATTAGGTGATCTCCAAATTCCTTGGTCTTAACCTCTGGTTCCCAAAGTTTTTGGATGATTGTCCCAAATTTACCTTTACCCATACAACTGAATCTCTTTACTTTAACTCTTACTTCAGTCTA
This sequence comes from Vicia villosa, assembly GCF_029867415.1. Classification (NCBI taxonomy): domain Eukaryota; kingdom Viridiplantae; phylum Streptophyta; class Magnoliopsida; order Fabales; family Fabaceae; genus Vicia; species Vicia villosa. The sequence continues at coordinate 23,647,622 of NC_081183.1, read as the reverse complement.
GACATAACAACTGTCATCATAGACCGCGAAGGTGCAATCATCTTGCAACTATCGTCTTGACGTTCAACAACTTCGAACAAGATTCTACTGATAAGACGCGAAATTCAACAACTGACCTGTAACCATTGTACCATTCTTCCTGTACAATCATAGTACACTAGGCATAACCACAAAGAACTTGCGCCAACTGAATGCCCTCTCTAGCCTTCAGCATTTCGACGGTCTGATACTCAGTCCAACCCTTGTGACTCACAAGCTAAACTGATGACCTACGAACATCGGACCGCATGCCATCCACAAAGTGTATTCCCAAGCTGGTCCATTGACAACACCTCTCGAGTTATGGTGACCCTTGAGAGACTGGAATGGACGAAACGCTGCTCCGACAATTTCCCTTAGGAAGATACTCTCATCCCAACATAGAATCCTACAAATAGTCTGTTCGTTCCTACCTCAGACTTATCTGACTCTTCCTTGATCCGTTGCGCTACTCTGATTCCAACCAGCCACCCGCCTTGAAATCCTTTGGGTCACGTTATATCCATAATTAACTTGGTTTCCATTAATACACAATAATTCCTTATCCCCAGTTGTCCAATTACAACACGTTCCAGGTCTCCATATACATCCATCATCAACTACTACTCGTCAAAGTTGCATACTCTCCAGAATCAAGCCTCTACTTACTCTGCCATTCCACATAGTTCATCTACCACAACTTAGGTACACGTTTCTATCTTAGGACATTGAAACCCAAAAATTCACTGGCTTAGAGGTTCGTCCTTGTCACTGATTTCCACAGTGTACATCTACTATGTTTTTCAGTTCAACCAATCTTGTTGCTCAACCGGCATATCGAACCCTTCACGATGTACTGCAGTTCATGATAACTCTAGCAGTTTTACACAACTTCTACCCAACCATACACCTTCATTCTCTTAGCGTAGTATCACCTCTGCTAACTCGTGCGACCCACTGATATAACGATCCTCCCATAGCCACACTCCATTCACACAGTCATATAACGTATGTTCCACCTCTGAATCAGACACTGAACTGACTCCCTCAGCGGCTGCATCCTTCATTGCAGTGCTTCCAACGGTCTGAGTGTAGCCACAATGCAAGAAATTGCACTTTGCACTTGGCACTTCGAACATCTCTCTCTTATAAATTCCTTAGCAGTTCTCAAACCAAAATGTCCATGCCTTACCAAGATTAACACTTCTCCGTTCAGAGTATCTAGCAATACCTTACCGGACACATCACACATCGAGCCGGTCCAAGATACAACTTGCATATTCCATCACCGGTCGCCAATGGTACATGATAGCCACTCGCCATGCTGACCAGGATATCATGAGCGCACGTGAGTCCCACTCTAGACACTCATGGAAAAATGCCAACTTAACACTTCACGAAACGAGAACATCCCCAAGGTACAATCGGATACTAACTCATGCGATCACGATCACTCAGAGTATAGTATTGGATCTTGATCCATCACACCATCGCCTGTCTAGTTATTCCTTTACTATCGAGCGTGACGTATGGATCCTCATCCCACATACCTTATGAGAGTCTGGACCTGTGTCTCACGAGTGCCAAATCAGAATTCTACCTTGAGCTTCAGATCACCTTTGTCCCACACATGTCGGAAAAATGATGACTCACGCATCTTGTGCACGGTAGTGATACTGTGGAATTATACTCGTCTGGTAGTACCAACATGGTGGTCCAACTCCGAGGCCATGTATCCAGGCAACCTACCTCAGTGGCGTATAATGATCTCCACACGTATCCTAAAGTCACAACCGACAAGTGTCTGAACAGACCTCCAATAGGTTCATCGTTCCTCAAGTCCTTTGAATCACACTCCTCAGGATGCTAAAACCTGAGAGTGCTTCACATCAAGGTTTACTTACTCGGAAAGCCAAAACGCCAAGCACAAAGATTGGAGTTCAACTTCGGATTACCATGCAGTGCGTGTACCCACTCGTCCCACGCATGCATGAGGTTCCAAGGATAATTCAGTCTAGATAGGAATACTAGGGTTCCTAACAACCAACTCAACTGCGATTATCCTACTGACGTCCCAGATAGATCTTAGTTCTTACTCGCCTGAACGCCCAACGCCAAGCGTAGTTCTATGGCTTCACTCGGGGTCAGACAAACAAGAACTTAGGTCACTGCATTTCACGCTTCTACATCATTTCATATTCCATCTAGCGTAGTTCTAGAACTTAAATACAAAATGATAAGAACGGAAATGCATGCCCTTTTTCCACCGACAAGGTATTCAAGCTTCGCCAATCTTAAGTTACCACACTCATACATTCCACCAACATCTACTAGGTAACTACTCTCGCTTAGGGTACTTCGAGTTGGATCAGGATCTAATACTTCATCCATCCAATTACTGTCCGTACCAGCGTAATCAGAAAGGTCTAACTCTTCTGTCCGCATTTCCAGAGGCCATTTTGTCCTATCAGCTCACCCGTCACACTTAACACCGGCAGCATCATCAGTACTGAATCCTACTAATTCACAGCTCAACACCTTCGGAGAATCTCCCTTACAAGGCTCCTACTCATTCCTATTTGGATTTCCCTTGCTATTACCAAGACTTAGAGAAATATTTACTTCGTTCAGTCAAAATCCTGTGAGTTCTAGTTGTCTCGATCCACACCTTGATAGTCCGGGTATCACTACTTCACATCAACCGCTCTCCTTAAACTTGACGACTCCAATATTATCCACTTACAACGTCCAAAAAATCCATTACTCATCCCACTTCAACTACTTGGGTTCACAACACTTACAGGTTTACGATTCCTCGTGGCGGCTCTGCCGTAATCCTACTGTCTCACACTCAGTCGATGAGTTGATCAAGTTCAACAACTGAATGAGATATCACTAAAATCAGGCTAGCAACGCACACTTGAGAGGAGGAAAAAGAATTGCTAGTGATGTCTCATGGCTCGGCCGAGAATCGACCTGCTCTGATACCAACTGTAACACCCCATACATAGTTGACTAGTATATTATGCATGAAACGTTAAAAATTGGTATTTGAGTACGCACAAAAGCCAAAGATACAAGATGATCCATATAAATACAACATGAAATAATATTGATAATTACAAAACACGTGTCTTCAATGGATCTGCACAGCGGAAAATGAGATCTGACGAGGTCTCCGAGCCATTACCACTACCAAGTCTTCAGTCCAAACCTGCCACTGACCAGAAGCTACTAAACCGCACCTGAAAAAATATAAGTTGATTGGGATGAGATTACTAAATCTCAGTGAGTCCTCCTATCCTATGGGTCCACTCGGTTCTACAGGGTACATGCATCAACAAAACCGAATCCACCATTGATCCGGGATTCAACCTCACATCCGGTACAAGTACGGAGCAAACACATGAATCGTCCACCATAGGAGTCATCATATCACAAGTACACAAATAGTATACAAACACGTATGCAGACCCATACCCATGTACGGGGAATCCAGAAGTGGTAACAACCAAACTACCAAGGCTGCACGCACACCCTCGGTGGGTTCACCCATGCCTATTTGTCAAGAGACTTGCACAAGCACCCTGCAAGAATGATTAAATGGGTTCGCACAAGCCTACATGGCTGCGAGATGACCTTGCCTAAGAGGCGACACCGTCCCATTAACCATCTGTACGCACGTGGTGTTAACAGCAAGTGCAACACGCCGTCTCGACGCATGAGCCCATCCGGGTAGGAACCTAATGATGTAGCCTACATGGCATCACTAGAGATGGTTTACCTGTTATGCGTAGGCTTACTTAGCCGCATAACGCCATCATACCGAGCACGCGAGTGTGTATACAGCAAGTGAGAAAAACGCCTCCAGACCCTCACAAGCACACTGCAACGGTAGTTCAGGTGTGTTAATCATACCAAGAACGCCAATGTGTTAACAGCAAGTGAGTAAAACCCCGTACGGAAACTCACAAGCACATTGCAATGGTAATTGGAAACTAGTCCATATACAATGGTGCCTTACCACCTAGTAGTGGCCCACTTCGATTCTAGCATACCACACGCATAACAAGCGTCAATCACACAATACAATCAATCCCGAATGTTTAACCGAAACAACGGGAATTAATGATCATTATCACACAAAGCATCATGCCACAAACAAGCAACAATCTCCGAACGTCAATCGAACGGACGGATAAACATAATATGATCATCATAAGGCATATCAATATAATGCATTAATTAATGATCCGCATATTGAGAATCAACACATCCATGATCATTGACAGCATTAACATGTTCAAATATAATTTAAACAAGTCTCACACGACTAAGGAGGCGTTCGGTTCTCTATTCGGAACAGAACTGCTCTCGGGGGAATTAGTAATGTAAAATCTCGCCCGACGAGGTTCACTAAGTAGGGTTCCAATATTATTAAATCACACATTCTGGTTTGGGGACCAATTTTATTATAAAGTACACGTCGCTAGCTTTCCAACGATATAAAGTTTGCGCAATTCCGATACCCGAGCCGAAAGTTACGACCTTCTAAAGTTTGCTGATTTTTGCACTTTTGCCCAGGGTAACCGGTTACCCAGAGTCCAGTAACCGGTTACTGGCATGAAAAATGCCCTGTAACGCAATTTTCTACAAAGTAACCGATTACCCAAATGCCAGTAACCGATTACCCTGAAGCAGAATCAATTTTCTGCATTTTAAGGGTTCTAAATCAGTCCCAATTTCCCCATAATTGATTCCCTGCATCACTAACATAATCCCAACGAATTCTAACATGCAGTAGTGATCTAATGTACACAATACATTCATAACACACAATCAAAGCATAAAATCAAGCATGCATTACATAGAATCACCAATTAGCAATTAATCGTATTTATCACTATATATGGATTCATGGATTTATCACTCAAAATCCAAAACCCCAACATGTTATTTCCCACAAATTTTCCCCAAGTTTCTAACTAAGGACTCACCTTGCTAAAATGGAGGTTGAGATCATGTTCTTGCTGCCATTGCACTCCCACCATAGTTAAAGTTCCACTATATCCTCATCAAACCCGTAATCACACTTGTACCCACTTTCAGCATCACTGACACAACTTCAAGGTCAGCTTTCTCCTCCGAAACAGAAGCTATGAATGCGAACCATAGGTGCAAATCGAAGAGAAATTCGTTAGCTTTCCAATGGGACCAGAATCGTTACGATCGGAGTTACGAGTTGAGAGTTATACCTGATTTAGTGGAGCTGTATCATGGGTTGCGAAAATGGAACTTGATGAACTTGAGTTCTCCTTTCTTCTATGCTTCTAAGCTCTCTCCCTCATAAATTCTGATTTTGGAAAGCTACTACCAAACAATGTCTTAAGTTCCATGCAAGCAATGCTTATAGTCCATCACACCCTCCAACTAAGTGATAATTACCAAGATGCCACTTAGTTGGATTCTAACTAACCCACTAGCTTTCTTGTTATTAATCATTCTTTAGATTAATAGAGAATAGGACCAATGCTTTCTCTCTAATTACCATTTGCTCATTTAAATGATAATTATCGGTGTCGAAGGATCGGGATATTACAATAAATGTATTCCCCACTGATTATAGAGATGCCCAAATCCTTTCTCATTCAAAACTTCTTTATAGACTACAAATATCTAGAAACCCAAAATTACTCTTTCATGAATTCTAAATTAAATAATTACTTTTGATTAATATGTATATAAAATTATCCACCTTTATTAATTACAATAAAATTAAAATTTAACCTTTATATAGGAAGAAAAGTATTAAACAATGTTAAGAGAGTAAACATAACAATTTCATATCATTAGTAGATAGAAAGTTTAACTACATTGATATTTGACGAGATTAGTTGCGATTCTTCTCATATTCATTCAAAGTGGCTAGCATTTCATCCGTAAGAGTAACACTGGTGCCGGGATAATATGATTTTGTTTCTTCCCAAGTGAGATCAGAAAACTGATTGAGGCCAGCCGTGTGACTATACTTTTCATTTTATTGTGTTTAGTCATCTTAGAATAACAATCCGCAAACAATTTGAACCTGTACTTCTTTTCATCCTCTGAAGAGTATGTTTTGCCGTATTTCTTGCACCAATTTTCAAAGATTTCACCGATACCCGAAGCAGATTCCTTATATTACCAATTAAAAATACATATAAGTTAACTAATGATGTAACGCATATAATATTTCAACAAAGAAAGTGAATCACAAAATTAGTACTTCAGTTGCATAATATATGAAGAAAAATTTATATATCATATAATTTGATAGAAGAGACAAATGTTTTATTAAAATATATTTTATGTCTCAAGGGATTTATCGCAAAAAAAAATAATTTTACTCTTATGAAATATTAACCAATATATTATGATTGAAGTTTGTTGGGTGTATTGAATAACATACCTTGTTTACTTCCATTAAAAAAGAGAGAAAACCTTGAACCGTCAAAACTTTGAAATTGAGTAATTCAACAAGTTGTCGGAATGTTTATTATGAGAAAATATAAGGTTACAAATAGGGTATTTATCATACACATTGAATCAAAGTCTCACAAATATGTATCAATCAAATATCCATGCATTAATTGTCATCCATTATACCATTAATGAATTAATTGCGTTGGAAAATAAATTAAGATATTATGATAATTGATTTTGTTTTATATTGCAATATAATTTAGAACAAAAAAGGATTTTATATTAATTTGTATCAAGTATTGAAATGAATTTCAAGAAAATTTCATATTATTATTTTATTATTATATAAATTTTATCATTAATAATATATCAAATTTACCCAAAATTTTTAAAATTATTTATCACGACACACGTGAAGTTGTGGAATTTTTATTTAAGAAGGAAGTCACTATGATTTACTTTAAATTGTTAAAAAGTTATTCAAATTATTTAAAAAGTAAATAGTTTTCAAAAAATCCATAACTTACTCACTCTTTAATATCAGATACAATCTATCTCCAATTCTCCTTTCGATTGGTAAACATATTATTAAAGATTAAGAACGTTGTTTATACCTATACAAATAATTAAAACCTAGTTTTCTCTATTTTACCTCACAAACTGTTACTTAATTTAGGCTTAATTGCAACTTTACTCCCTCTATTTTCTCTTTTTCTTGATTTTGTTACCTCTATTTTAAAAGCCATAATTTTAGTCTCCTTTTTAAGTTTGATGTTCAATTTTCTTCCCTCTATTTTGTTTTTTATGCAAATTTACTCCGTATTTTGGTCGCTTTTTCAACAGAAAGCTCAGAAGGTGACCAAAATCGGGGTTTTAAAAACAGGGGGAACCAAAATTGAAAAAAAGGACAAAATAGGCAGATCAGAGTTGCAATTAAGCCTTTAATTTATTTTAAAAATATTATTTAGAATTCCTCCATATCTTCAAAATTCAATCAAAACCAAAACCTTTCTTATTTTGGCTTTCAAAATCTAATTTTAGCTATTTCACAAAAACAAACAAAATGGAATCCCTTGAAATATAAAATTCCAAAAAGTTATCTCTGATTTTTAAAAAATTTAACAAAATCAAATTTTACTTATTTTGCCTCTTAAAATCTTATTTAAGTTATTTCATAAAAAAGTATTTTGAAACCATCCGTATATAATTTTCTAAAAAATACTCTACAAAATTGGAAAAAATGAATTAAAAGCAATCTTTTCGTAAAGCCCGCAAAGTATTTTAGCCCATTTCATTAAAGATATAGGAATCATGAATTAAGTTGTTTTTTCAGATTAAAAAAATATCTTTCAAAATCTTATTTAAGATATTTCTTTTTCTTTTAAAAGAATCACTTTAAATATAAGTTCTAAATTAAAATCTCTACAAATCTTAAAAAATAAAATAATATCAAAATTTCCCTATTTATTCTCTCAAAAGTTAAAACCATATATGTGCTGTTCGATTGGACCAAATTAGGGTCCCTCCGAATCATTATTGGAATTTCTTTGACAAATTTAAAGCTGGAATCTAGAAATTTAGGATAATGATCAGCATATTTAATATGTAGTTATGAAGTCAATTTTGACCCTAAAATTTGTAAAATTTGAGACAATATTTAGAATATACACATAAATTTGGGAATTGTTATTAAAAAAAGTTATTTAATTCCAAATCTATGTGAAATATTGGGACACATACTAGACGACTAATATAATAACTTTAACTACAAAAGTTTAAAATTTTTATAAAAATCCAATCGTTGAGTTAAACCAAAAATAATAATTTTGTTTTTTTATTTAAAACAAAATACTTCCATATGATCTATCAAATATTTCAAAAGGACACTAAAAACATAAATGTATTCCCCACTGATTATAGAGAAACCCAAATCCTTTCTCATTCAAAACTTCTTTATAGACTACAAATATCTAGAAACCCAAAATTACTCTTTCATGAATTCTAAATTAAATAATTACTTTTGATCAATATGTATATAAAATTATCCACCTTTATTAATTACAATAAAATTAAAATTTAACCTTTATATAGGAAGAAAAGTATTAAACAATGTTAAGAGAGTAAACATAACAATTTCATATCATTAGTAGATAGAAAGTTTAACTACATTGATATTTGACGAGATTAGTTGCGATTCTTCTCATATTCATTCAAAGTGGCTAGCATTTCAACCGTAAGAGTAACACTGGTGCCTGGATAATATGATTTTGTTTCTTCCCAAGTGAGATCAGAAAACTGATTGAGGCCAGCCGTGTGACTATACTTTTTCATTTTATTGTGTTCAGTCATCTTGGAACAACAATCCGCAAACAATTTGAACCTGTACTTGGAATCCCTTGAAATATAAAATTCCAAAAAGTTATCTCTGATTTTTAAAAAATTTAACAAAATCAAATATTACTTATTTTGCCTCTTAAAATCTTATTTAAGTTATTTCATAAAAAAGTATTTTGAAACCATCCGTATATAGTTTTCTAAAAAATACTCTACAAAATTGGAAAAAATGAAATAAAAGCAATCTTTTCGTAAAGCCCGCAAAATATTTTAGCCCATTTCATTAAAGATATAGGAATCTTGAATTAAGTTGTTTTTTCAGATTAATAAAATATCTTTCAAAATCTTATTTAAGATATTTCTTTTTCTTTTAAAAGAATCGCTTTAAATATAAGTTCTAAATTAAAATCTCTACAAATCTTAAAAAATAAAATAATATCAAAATTTCCCTATTTATTCTCTCAAAAGTTAAAACCATATATGTGTTGTTCGACTGGACCAAATTAGGGTCCCTCCGAATCTTTATTGGAATTTCTTTGACAAATTTAAAGTTGGAATCTAGAAATTTAAGATAATGATAAGCATATTTAATATGTAGTTATGAAGTCAATTTTGACCCTAAAATTTGTAAAATTTGAGACAATATTTAGAATATACACATAAATTTGGGAATTGTTTTTAAAAAAAGTAATTTAATTCCAAATCTATGTGAAATATTGGGACACATACTAGACGACTAATATAATAAATTTAACTACAAAAATTTAAAATTTTTTTATAAAAATCCAATCGTTGAGTAAAACCAAAAATAATAATTTTGTTTTTTTATTTAAAACAAAATACTTCAATATGATCAATCAAATATTTCAAAAGGACACTAAAAACATAAATGTATTCCCCACTGATTATAGAGATGCCCAAATCCTTTCTCATTCAAAACTTCTTTATAGACTACAAATATCTAGAAACCCAAAATTACTCTTTCATGAATTCTAAATTAAATAATTACTTTTGATGAATATGTATATAAAATTATCCACCTTTATTAATTACAATAAAATTAAAATTTAACCTTTATATAGGAAGAAAAGTATTAAACAATGTTAAGAGAGTAAACATAACAATTTCATATCATTAGTAGATAGAAAGTTTAACTACATTGATATTTGACGAGATTAGTTGCGATTCTTCTCATATTCATTCAAAGTGGCTAGCATTTCATCCGTAAGAGTAACACTGGTGCCGGGATAATATGATTTTGTTTCTTCCCAAGTGAGATCAGAAAACTGATTGAGGCCAGCCGTGTGACTATACTTTTCATTTTATTGTGTTTAGTCATCTTAGAATAACAATCCGCAAACAATTTGAACCTGTACTTCTTTTCATCCTCTGAAGAGTATGTTTTGCCGTATTTCTTGCACCAATTTTCAAAGATTTCACCGATACCCGAAGCAGATTCCTTATATTACCAATTAAAAATACATATAAGTTAACTAATGATGTAACGCATATAATATTTCAACAAAGAAAGTGAATCACAAAATTATTACTTCAGTTGCATAATATATGAAGAAAAATTTATATATCATATAATTTGATAGAAGAGACAAATGTTTTATTAAAATATATTTTATGTCTCAAGGGATTTATCGCAAAAAAAAATAATTTTACTCTTATGAAATATTAACCAATATATTATGATTGAAGTTTGTTGGGTGTATTGAATAACATACCTTGTTTACTTCCATTAAAAAAGAGAGAAAACCTTGAACCGTCAAAACTTTGAAATTGAGTAATTCAACAAGTTGTCGGAATGTTTATTATGAGAAAATATAAGGTTACAAATAGGGTATTTATCATACACATTGAATCAAAGTCTCACAAATATGTATCAATCAAATATCCATGCATTAATTGTCATCCATTATACCATTAATGAATTAATTGCGTTGGAAAATAAATTAAGATATTATGATAATTGATTTTGTTTTATATTGCAATATAATTTAGAACAAAAAAGGATTTTATATTAATTTGTATCAAGTATTGAAATGAATTTCAAGAAAATTTCATATTATTATTTTATTATTATATAAATTTTATCATTAATAATATATCAAATTTACCCAAAATTTTTAAAATTGTTTATGACGACACACGTAAAGTTGTGGAATTTTTATTTAAGAAGGAAGTCACTATGATTTACTTTAAATTGTTAAAAAGTTATTCAAATTATTTAAAAAATAAATAGTTTTCAAAAAATCCATAACTTACTCACTCTTTAATATCAGATACAATCTATCTCCAATTCTCCTTTCGATTGGTAAACATATTATTAAAGATTAAGAGCGTTGTTTATACCTATACAAATAATTAAAACCTAGTTTTCTCTATTTTACCTCACAAACTGTTACTTAATTTAGGCTTAATTGCAACTTTACTCCCTCTATTTTCTCTTTTTCTTGATTTTGTTACCTCTATTTTAAAAGCCATAATTTTAGTCTCCTTTTTAAGTTTGATGTTCAATTTTCTTCCCTCTATTTTGTTTTTTATGCAAATTTACTCCGTATTTTGGTCGCTTTTTCAACAGAAAGCTTAGAAAGTGACCAAAATCGGGGTTTTAAAAACAGGGGGAACCAAAATTGAAAAAAAGGACAAAATAGGCAGATCAGAGTTGCAATTAAGCCTTTAATTTATTTTAAAAATATTATTTAGAATTCCTCCATATCTTCAAAATTCAATCAAAACCAAAACCTTTCTTATTTTGGCTTTCAAAATCTAATTTTAGCTATTTCACAAAAACAAACAAAATGGAATCCCTTGAAATATAAAATTCCAAAAAGTTATCTCTGATTTTTAAAAAATTTAACAAAATCAAATTTTACTTATTTTGCCTCTTAAATCTTATTTAAGTTATTTCATAAAAAAGTATTTTGAAACCATCCGTATATAATTTTCTAAAAAATACTCTACAAAATTGGAAAAAATGAATTAAAAGCAATCTTTTCGTAAAGCCCGCAAAGTATTTTAGCCCATTTCATTAAAGATATAGGAATCATGAATTAAGTTGTTTTTTCAGATTAAAAAAATATCTTTCAAAATCTTATTTAAGATATTTCTTTTTTTTTTAAAAGAATCACTTTAAATATAAGTTTTAAATTAAAATCTCTACAAATCTTAAAAAATAAAATAATATCAAAATTTCGCTATTTATTCTCTCAAAAGTTAAAACCATATATGTGTTGTTCGATTGGACCAAATTAGGGTCCCTCCGAATCATTATTGGAATTTCTTTGACAAATTTAAAGCTGGAATCTAGAAATTTAGGATAATGATCAGCATATTTAATATGTAGTTATGAAGTCAATTTTGACCCTAAAATTTGTAAAATTTGAGACAATATTTAGAATATACACATAAATTTGGGAATTGTTATTAAAAAAAGTTATTTAATTCCAAATCTATGTGAAATATTGGGACACATACTAAACGACTAATATAATAACTTTAACTACAAAAGTTTAAAATTTTTATAAAAATCCAATCGTTGAGTTAAACCAAAAATAATAATTTTGTTTTTTTATTTAAAACAAAATACTTCAATATGATCAATCAAATATTTCAAAAGGACACTAAAAACATAAATGTATTCCCCACTGATTATAGAGAAACCCAAATCCTTTCTCATTCAAAACTTCTTTATAGACTACAAATATCTAGAAACCCAAAATTACTCTTTCATGAATTCTAAATTAAATAATTACTTTTGATCAATATGTATATAAAATTATCCACCTTTATTAATTACAATAAAATTAAAATTTAACCTTTATATAGGAAGAAAAGTATTAAACAATGTTAAGAGATTAAACATAACAATTTCATATCATTAGTAGATAGAAAGTTTAACTACATTGATATTTGACGAGATTAATTGCGATTCTTCTCATATTCATTCAAAGTGGCTAGCATTTCAACCGTAAGAGTAACACTGGTGCCTGGATAATATGATTTTGTTTCTTCCCAAGTGAGATCAGAAAACTGAATGAGGCCAGCCGTGTGACTATACTTTTTCATTTTATTGTGTTCAGTCATCTTGGAACAACAATCCGCAAACAATTTGAACCTGTACTTGGAATCCCTTGAAATATAAAATTCCAAAAAGTTATCTCTGATTTTTAAAAAATTTAACAAAATCAAATATTACTTATTTTGCCTCTTAAAATCTTATTTAAGTTATTTCATAAAAAAGTATTTTGAAACCATCCGTATATAATTTTCTAAAAAATACTCTACAAAATTGGAAAAAATGAAATAAAAGCAATCTTTTCGTAAAGCCCGCAAAGTATTTTAGCCCATTTCATTAAAGATATAGGAATCTTGAATTAAGTTGTTTTTTCAGATTAATAAAATATCTTTCAAAATCTTATTTAAGATATTTCTTTTTCTTTTAAAAGAATCGCTTTAAATATAAGTTCTAAATTAAAATCTCTACAAATCTTAAAAAATAAAATAATATCAAAATTTCCCTATTTATTCTCTCAAAAGTTAAAACCATATATGTGTTGTTCGACTGGACCAAATTAGGGTCCCTCCGAATCTTTATTGGAATTTCTTTGACAAATTTAAAGTTGGAATCTAGAAATTTAAGATAATGATAAGCATATTTAATATGTAGTTATGAAGTCAATTTTGACCCTAAAATTTGTAAAATTTGAGACAATATTTAGAATATACACATAAATTTGGGAATTGTTTTTAAAAAAAGTAATTTAATTCCAAATCTATGTGAAATATTGGGACACATACTAGACGACTAATATAATAAATTTAACTACAAAAATTTAAATTTTTTTTATAAAAATCCAATCGTTGAGTAAAACCAAAAATAATAATTTTGTTTTTTTATTTAAAACAAAATACTTCAATATGATCAATCAAATATTTCAAAAGGACACTAAAAACATAAATGTATTCCCCACTGATTATAGAGATGCCCAAATCCTTTCTCATTCAAAACTTCTTTATAGACTACAAATATCTAGAAACCCAAAATTACTCTTTCATGAATTCTAAATTAAATAATTACTTTTGATGAATATGTATATAAAATTATCCACCTTTATTAATTACAATAAAATTAAAATTTAACCTTTATATAGGAAGAAAAGTATTAAAAAATGTTAAGAGAGTAAACATAACAATTTCATATCATTAGTAGATAGAAAGTTTAACTACATTGATATTTGACGAGATTAATTGCGATTCTTCTCATATTCATTCAAAGTGGCTAGCATTTCAACCGTAAGAGTAACACTGGTGCCTGGATAATATGATTTTGTTTCTTCCCAAGTGAGATCAGAAAACTGATTGAGGCCAGCCGTGTGACTATACTTTTCATTTTATTGTGTTTAGTCATCTTAGAATAACAATCCGCAAACAATTTGAACCTGTACTTCTTTTCATCCTCTGAAGAGTATGTTTTGCCGTATTTCTTGCACCAATTTTCAAAGATTTCACCGATACCCGAAGCAGATTCCTTATATTACCAATAAAAAATACATATAAGTTAACTAATGATGTAACGCATATAATATTTCAACAAAGAAAGTGAATCACAAAATTATTACTTCAGTTGCATAATATATGAAGAAAAATTTATATATCATATAATTTGATAGAAGAGACAAATGTTTTATTAAAATATATTTTATGTCTCAAGGGATTTATCGCAAAAAAAAATAATTTTACTCTTATGAAATATTAACCAATATATTATGATTGAAGTTTGTTGGGTGTATTGAATAACATACCTTGTTTACTTCCATTAAAAAAGAGAGAAAACCTTGAACCGTCAAAACTTTGAAATTGAGTAATTCAACAAGTTGTCGGAATGTTTATTATGAGAAAATATAAGGTTACAAATAGGGTATTTATCATACACATTGAATCAAAGTCTCACAAATATGTATCAATCAAATATCCATGCATTAATTGTCATCCATTATACCATTAATGAATTAATTGCGTTGGAAAATAAATTAAGATATTATGATAATTGATTTTGTTTTATATTGCAATATAATTTAGAACAAAAAAGGATTTTATATTAATTTGTATCAAGTATTGAAATGAATTTCAAGAAAATTTCATATTATTATTTTATTATTATATAAATTTTATCATTAATAATATATCAAATTTACCCAAAATTTTTAAAATTGTTTATGACGACACACGTAAAGTTGTGGAATTTTTATTTAAGAAGGAAGTCACTATGATTTACTTTAAATTGTTAAAAAGTTATTCAAATTATTTAAAAAATAAATAGTTTTCAAAAAATCCATAACTTACTCACTCTTTAATATCAGATACAATCTATCTCCAATTCTCCTTTCGATTGGTAAACATATTATTAAAGATTAAGAGCGTTGTTTATACCTATACAAATAATTAAAACCTAGTTTTCTCTATTTTACCTCACAAACTGTTACTTAATTTAGGCTTAATTGCAACTTTACTCCCTCTATTTTCTCTTTTTCTTGATTTTGTTACCTCTATTTTAAAAGCCATAATTTTAGTCTCCTTTTTAAGTTTGATGTTCAATTTTCTTCCCTCTATTTTGTTTTTTATGCAAATTTACTCCGTATTTTGGTCGCTTTTTCAACAGAAAGCTTAGAAAGTGACCAAAATCGGGGTTTTAAAAACAGGGGGAACCAAAATTGAAAAAAAGGACAAAATAGGCAGATCAGAGTTGCAATTAAGCCTTTAATTTATTTTAAAAATATTATTTAGAATTCCTCCATATCTTCAAAATTCAATCAAAACCAAAACCTTTCTTATTTTGGCTTTCAAAATCTAATTTTAGCTATTTCACAAAAACAAACAAAATGGAATCCCTTGAAATATAAAATTCCAAAAAGTTATCTCTGATTTTTAAAAAATTTAACAAAATCAAATTTTACTTATTTTGCCTCTTAAATCTTATTTAAGTTATTTCATAAAAAAGTATTTTGAAACCATCCGTATATAATTTTCTAAAAAATACTCTACAAAATTGGAAAAAATGAATTAAAAGCAATCTTTTCGTAAAGCCCGCAAAGTATTTTAGCCCATTTCATTAAAGATATAGGAATCATGAATTAAGTTGTTTTTTCAGATTAAAAAAATATCTTTCAAAATCTTATTTAAGATATTTCTTTTTTTTTTAAAAGAATCACTTTAAATATAAGTTCTAAATTAAAATCTCTACAAATCTTAAAAAATAAAATAATATCAAAATTTCCCTATTTATTCTCTCAAAAGTTAAAACCATATATGTGTTGTTCGATTGGACCAAATTAGGGTCCCTCCGAATCATTATTGGAATTTCTTTGACAAATTTAAAGCTGGAATCTAGAAATTTAGGATAATGATCAGCATATTTAATATGTAGTTATGAAGTCAATTTTGACCCTAAAATTTGTAAAATTTGAGACAATATTTAGAATATACACATAAATTTGGGAATTGTTATTAAAAAAAGTTATTTAATTCCAAATCTATGTGAAATATTGGGACACATACTAGACGACTAATATAATAACTTTAACTACAAAAGTTTAAAATTTTTATAAAAATCCAATCGTTGAGTTAAACCAAAAATAATAATTTTGTTTTTTTATTTAAAACAAAATACTTCAATATGATCAATCAAATATTTCAAAAGGACACTAAAAACATAAATGTATTCCCCACTGATTATAGAGAAACCCAAATCCTTTCTCATTCAAAACTTCTTTATAGACTACAAATATCTAGAAACCCAAAATTACTCTTTCATGAATTCTAAATTAAATAATTACTTTTGATCAATATGTATATAAAATTATCCACCTTTATTAATTACAATAAAATTAAAATTTAACCTTTATATAGGAAGAAAAGTATTAAACAATGTTAAGAGAGTAAACATAACAATTTCATATCATTAGTAGATAGAAAGTTTAACTACATTGATATTTGACGAGATTAGTTGCGATTCTTCTCATATTCATTCAAAGTGGCTAGCATTTCAACCGTAAGAGTAACACTGGTGCCTGGATAATATGATTTTGTTTCTTCCCAAGTGAGATCAGAAAACTGATTGAGGCCAGCCGTGTGACTATACTTTTTCATTTTATTGTGTTCAGTCATCTTGGAACAACAATCCGCAAACAATTTGAACCTGTACTTGGAATCCCTTGAAATATAAAATTCCAAAAAGTTATCTCTGATTTTTAAAAAATTTAACAAAATCAAATATTACTTATTTTGCCTCTTAAAATCTTATTTAAGTTATTTCATAAAAAAGTATTTTGAAACCATCCGTATATAATTTTCTAAAAAATACTCTACAAAATTGGAAAAAATGAAATAAAAGCAATCTTTTCGTAAAGCCCGCAAAGTATTTTAGCCCATTTCATTAAAGATATAGGAATCTTGAATTAAGTTGTTTTTTCAGATTAATAAAATATCTTTCAAAATCTTATTTAAGATATTTCTTTTTTCTTTTAAAAGAATCGCTTTAAATATAAGTTCTAAATTAAAATCTCTACAAATCTTAAAAAATAAAATAATATCAAAATTTCCCTATTTATTCTCTCAAAAGTTAAAACCATATATGTGTTGTTCGACTGGACCAAATTAGGGTCCCTCCGAATCTTTATTGGAATTTCTTTGACAAATTTAAAGTTGGAATCTAGAAATTTAAGATAATGATCAGCATATTTAATATGTAGTTATGAAGTCAATTTTGACCCTAAAATTTGTAAAATTTGAGACAATATTTAGAATATACACATAAATTTGGGAATTGTTTTTAAAAAAAGTAATTTAATTCCAAATCTATGTGAAATATTGGGACACATACTAGACGACTAATATAATAAATTTAATTACAAAAATTTTAAATTTTTTTTATAAAAATCCAATCGTTGAGTAAAACCAAAAATAATAATTTTGTTTTTTTATTTAAAACAAAATACTTCAATATGATCAATCAAATATTTCAAAAGGACACTAAAAACATAAATGTATTCCCCACTGATTATAGAGATGCCCAAATCCTTTCTCATTCAAAACTTCTTTATAGACTACAAATATCTAGAAACCCAAAATTACTCTTTCATGAATTCTAAATTAAATAATTACTTTTGATGAATATGTATATAAAATTATCCACCTTTATTAATTACAATAAAATTAAAATTTAACCTTTATATAGGAAGAAAAGTATTAAACAATGTTAAGAGAGTAAACATAACAATTTCATATCATTAGTAGATAGAAAGTTTAACTACATTGATATTTGACAAGATTAGTTGCGATTCTTCTCATATTCATTCAAAGTGGCTAGCATTTCATCCGTAAGAGTAACACTGGTGCCGGGATAATATGATTTTGTTTCTTCCCAAGTGAGATCAGAAAACTGATTGAGGCCAGCCGTGTGACTATACTTTTTATTTTATTGTGTTTAGTCATCTTAGAATAACAATCCGCAAACAATTTGAACCTGTACTTCTTTTCATCCTCTGAAGAGTATGTTTTGCCGTATTTCTTGCACCAATTTTCAAAGATTTCACCGATACCCGAAGCAGATTCCTTATATTACCAATTAAAAATACATATAAGTTAACTAATGATGTAACGCATATAATATTTCAACAAAGAAAGTGAATCACAAAATTAGTACTTCAGTTGCATAATATATGAAGAAAAATTAATATATCATATAATTTGATAGAAGAGACAAATGTTTTATTAAAATATATTTTATGTCTCAAGGGATTTATCGCAAAAAAAAATAATTTTGCTCTTACGAAATATTAACCAATATATTATGATTGAAGTTTGTTGGGTGTATTGAATAACATACCTTGTTTACTTCCATTAAAAAAGAGAGAAAACCTTGAACCGTCAAAACTTTGAAATTGAGTAATTCAACAAGTTGTCGGAATGTTTATTATGAGAAAATATAAGGTTACAAATAGGGTATTTATCATACACATTGAATCAAAGTCTCACAAATATGTATCAATCAAATATCCATGCATTAATTGTCATCCATTATACCATTAATGAATTAATTGCGTTGGAAAATAAATTAAGATATTATGATAATTGATTTTGTTTTATATTGCAATATAATTTAGAACAAAAAAGGATTTTATATTAATTTGTATCAAGTATTGAAATGAATTTCAAGAAATTTTCATATTGTTAGTTTATTATTATATAAATTTTATCATTAATAATATATCAAATTTACCCAAAATTTTTAAAATTATTTATGACGACACACGTAAAGTTGTGGAATTTTTATTTAAGAAGGAAGTCACTATGATTTACTTTAAATTGTTAAAAAGTTATTCAAATTATTTAAAAAATAAATAGTTTTCAAAAAATCCATAACTTACTCACTCTTTAATATCAGATACAATCTATCTCCAATTCTCCTTTCGATTGGTAAACATATTATTAAAGATTAAGAACGTTGTTTATACCTATACAAATAATTAAAACCTAGTTTTCTCTATTTTACCTCACAAACTGTTACTTAATTTAGGCTTAATTGCAACTTTACTCCCTCTATTTTCTCTTTTTCTTGATTTTGTTACCTCTATTTTAAAAGCCATAATTTTAGTCTCCTTTTTAAGTTTGATGTTCAATTTTCTTCCCTCTATTTTGTTTTTTATGCAAATTTACTCCGTATTTTGGTCGCTTTTTCAACAGAAAGCTCAGAAGGTGACCAAAATCGGGGTTTTAAAAACAGGGGGAACCAAAATTGAAAAAAAGGACAAAATAGGCAGATCAGAGTTGCAATTAAGCCTTTAATTTATTTTAAAAATATTATTTAGAATTCCTCCATATCTTCAAAATTCAATCAAAACCAAAAATTTTCTTATTTTGGCTTTCAAAATCTTATTTTAGCTATTTCACAAAAACAAACAAAATGGAATCCCTTGAAATATAATATTCCAAAAAGATATCTCTGATTTTTTAAAAATTTAACAAAATCAAATCTTACTTATTTTGCCTCTCAAAATCTTATTTAAGTTATTTCATAAAAAGTATTTTGAAACCATCCGTATATAATTTTCTAAAAAATACTATACAAAATTGGGAAAAATGAATTAAAACCAATCTTTTCGTAAAGCCCGCAAAGTATTTTAGCCGATTTCATTAAGGATGTAGGAATCTTGAATTAAGTTGTTTTTTCAGATTAATAAAATATCTTTCAAAATCTTATTTAAGATATTTCTTTTTCTTTTAAAAGTATCGCTTTAAATATAAGTTCTAAATTAAAATCTCTACAAATATTAAAAAATAAAATAATATCAAAATTTCTCTATTTATTCTCTCAAAAGTTAAAACCATATATGTGTTGTTCGACTGGACCAAATTAGGGTCCCTCCGAATCTTTATTGGAATTTCTTTGACAAATTTAAAGTTGGAATCTAGAAATTTAGGATAATGATCAGCATATTTAATATGTAGTTATGAAGTCAATTTTGACACTAAAATTTGGACAATTTGAGACAATATTTAGAATATACACATAAATTTTGGAATTGTTATTAAAAAAAGTAATTTAATTCCAAATCTATGTGAAATATTGGGACACATACTAGACGACTAATATAATAACTTTAACTACAAAAGTTTAAATTTTTTATAAAAATACAATCGTTGAGTTAAATCAAAAATAATAATTTTGTTTTTTTATTTAAAACAAAATACTTCAATATGATCAATCAAATATTTCAAAAGGACACTAAAAACATAAATGTATTCCCCACTGATTATAGAGATGCCCAAATCCTTTCTCATTCAAAACTTCTTTATAGACTACAAATATCTAGAAACCAAAATTACTCTTTCATGAATTCTAAATTAAATAATTACTTTTGATGAATATGTATATAAAATTATCCACCTTTATTAATTACAATAAAATTAAAATTTAACCTTTATATAGGAAGAAAAATATTAAACAATGTTGAGAGAGTAAAAATAACTATTTCATATCATTAGTTGATAGAAAGTTTAACTACATTGATATTTGACGAGATTAGTTGTGATTCTTCTCATATTCATTCAAAGTGGCTAGCATTTCATCCGTAAGAGTAACATTGGTGCCGGGATAATATGATTTTGTTTCTTCCCAAGTGAGATCAGAAAACTGATTGAGGCCAGCCGTGTGACTATACTTTTTCATTTTATTGTGTTCAGTCATCTTGGAATAACAATCCGCAAATAATTTGAACAAGTACTTCTTTTCATCCTTTGAAGAGTATGCTTTGCCGTATTTCTTGCACCAATTTTCAAAGATTTCACTGATATCCGAAGCAGATTCCTTATATTACCAATTAAAAATACATATAAGTTAACTCATGATGTAACGCATATAATATTTCAACAAAGAAAGTGAATCACAAAATTAGTACTTCAGTTGCATAATATATGAAGAAAAATTAATATATCATATAATTTGATAGAAGAGACAAATGTTTTATTAAAATATATTTTATGTCTCCAGGGATTTTGTAATATCCTATTTAATTTTTTTTAGAATAAATAGTAATGTCATTAGTTGAGATAGAACTAAGGGCAAAATTGCTATAATGACTTAGTTGAAGGGAAATTGTGACAATTCCCTCACCATAAGTCTAAGGCTTGTTTGGTCTCTCACTTGTCCAAAACAGATTTTTGTGAGTGAAAAAGGAAAGAAACGTGAAATAGAAGGAGGAAGAGAGAAGCTTGTCATTCTTCAACCTTGCATGCACCAAGAACCATCTCCAAGCTCTGATTTTCGTCCCAGCCATCTCAGTTTCAGCTTCTTCTTCGTCACTAAGGTGATCCATAGATAGAAAATGGGGTTTTGACTCATTTGGGGATTTTTGGGGTTTAGGGATTTGAGGAAGATTGCATGAAATCCTTGCTAATAATATGTTGTAGTGTTAAAATGTGTTTACCTATGCTGTATTCTGTCGTACACACCCTTATATCGTGCATGCAGGTGGATTCAAGGGGTTAAGGTACCCCAGGGCAGAACTGGTGAGTTCTGCGTTTTTCTGCATCTGCTATGGTCCGCTGAGCGGGCTATGGCTGCTGAGCGGATGCTGAGCATTTTTCCAGAAATTCGCAATCCCGCTGAGCGGACCCACCCGGGGCGCTAAGCGGAGGATGCTGTTTGTGGACAAATAATTATCGCGAGTCCGCTAAGCGGCGCGAGGCCGCTAAGCGGAGGAACAGTTGAGGTTCGCCACTGGAAAGCCCGCTACCAGCCTGCTAAGCGGCCAGTGCTGAACATAATTTTATTTTTCTTTCCCCGAGAGCAGTTCTGGGTTCCTAATTGTAACCAAGCTCCTCCCTAACCATTAATACAATTATGTACGTTTAGTATGTGATGTGTTATGACGCGTATTACCATTATTTCCATTCGATTGCTTACTTGGAATATTATGCGTAATATTGAATATGTTTATTCTATAAC
Organism: Vicia villosa; assembly: GCF_029867415.1. Taxonomy (NCBI): domain Eukaryota; kingdom Viridiplantae; phylum Streptophyta; class Magnoliopsida; order Fabales; family Fabaceae; genus Vicia; species Vicia villosa. The sequence goes on along the minus strand of NC_081183.1, from coordinate 23,625,292 downwards.
TCTTTCCTATTCATTTGTGATTGAATATGAATACTATGATGAGACAAAGCATGGAAATATGTTGATATCCAAATGTTTTGGTTAAACATTCGGATTGGTTTGGTTTATGACCTTACGCTTGTTGTATGTACGTATGCTTGAATCAAAGTGGCCGGTGGCTAGGTTGGGATGTATCTCTGACCATGGAGTCAAGATATCTTCCTGGACCATGGGGTCCATGGAATAGTCTGATGATGTGATCAAAGGTCGCGCACCTGAGCTACCGTTGCAGTGTGCTTGTGAGGGTCGCGGGGCATTTTACTCACTTGATGTTAACACACTTGCGTGCTCAGTAGGCTTTCGCCCAATGGGCTCATGCGTCAAGATGGCGGTTCGATACTTGGTGTGAACACACGTGCGTACAGGTAGTTACCGGGACAATGACGCCATTTAGGCTAACGTCACCTTGCGCCCAAATAGGCTTGTGCGAACCCGCTTAACTACTCTTGCAGTGTGCTTGTACGAGTCTCTTGACAATAGGCATGGGTGAACTCATCGAGGGTGCGTTCATTCTATAATCTAGCCGAGGTTTATTACACTTCTGGATTCCCCGTACATGCGTATGGGTTTTGGCATACTTGTTTGTTATTATACTTGTGTATTTGTATAAGATGAGTCCAATGGTGGACGAATCCCTTGTTTACTCCGTATCTGTACCAGACGTGAGGATAACCCGAATCCATGGTGGATTCATTTATTATGCATGTACCCTTTAGATCCGAGTGAACTAATAGGATAGGTGGACTCACTGAGATTTAGTAATCTCATTCCATTCCAATTCTATCTTTTTCAGGTGGTTCGAGGCAAGACCGTGGCAAAGGCAAGGCGGATTAGTCCTTTGACGTTGTTGCTAGATGTTATCTTTTGATTTTCGTTTCGTTCCTTTTTAGTACCTTGTTGGATATTGTACTACTATGGATGTATTATCATTTTGGCCATGATACATTTGGCTTTTGTACTCGCACTTATGATGTATTATTATCTCTCCGCTGCGACGTTATGTATTTGTTGTCTTTATGAAACCATATTTAATACTTTATGCATATTATTCTAGACAAATATGTGTGGGGTGTTACAGTTGGTATCAGAACAGGTCGATCCTCGACTTTGCTAAGACGCATCATAATGCAGTACAATTCTGCCTCATATGTGTATAGCCGGCATGATTCCGTATGTCTTACCTATGGCATTGAGCCTGGTCAACTTGATTCCGTGTGTAGGACAAACAGGGAGATGGCTGAGCAACGCAGAGGTCCCGGAAGGCCCAGAACTAGGAATGTGAATCCCGAGCAAGAAGCTGGAAATGCAGGCGTACCTTGGCAGCAAATAATGCAACAGATGCAGCAGCAGAATCAGATGATGATGCAAGGTATGCAGGGACAACAACCTCCTACTCCAGTTCCTGTTCCACAAGCTGCAACAGGGCCAGATTTTCGTGCTTTCTTCAGAATGGATCCTCCAGAGTTTGCAGGTGGCCTAGACCCGGTGGTAGCTCATGATTGGTTGGCTAGTATGGAGAGGATATTCCAGGCAATCCAGTGTAATGAAAAAGAGAAAGTGAGCTTTGCTACGCAAAAGATGAAGGGACCGGCTCTTAGGTGGTGGAATATCGCATCTACCTATTTCACTACCCAGGAGATCCCTAAGGACTGGCATCATTTTAAGGCAGCATTTCTGGAGAAGTATTTCCCTAGCAGTGTTCGAACCCAAAAGGAAAGAGAGTTCCAGAACTTTAAGCAAGGCAACTTGTCAGTTTCTGAGTATGCTGAGAAGTTTGAAGATATGGATGATTACTCACGACAGGATGTTTATGCTCCTGATGAGTTATGGAAGATTGATCAATTCTTGATGGGTTTGAGGGCCGACATTGCTCATAGTGTGTCCCAGAGGGAGTTCACTACATATGCTGAATGTTTGAGACAATGTTATGTTGCGGAGAACAGCTTGAAGAGGGTTCAGGAGGAGAGGAACCAGAACAGGTCCAATTTTAGAGAACAAGGGAGATCTGCTCAATACCTAAAGCCTCGCAATTCTCCATCAAAGAAGAAGCAAGGATATGGTAACCAATCGGCTCAACCTCCTTATTGTCACAAGTGCAAGAAGAGACATACTGGGGAGTGCAAACCCACTTCTATTACTTGTTACGAATGTGGTGAGCAGAGTCACATATCTCCGCATTGTCCCAGAAAGAAGGCTCCTGAGAAGGCTGCGGGTCGCGTCTATACCTTGGATGCAAGAAAGGCCAAGGGAAACAACAATCTCATTACGGGTACGTGTTATGTAAACAACCAACCTTTGTGTGTTTTAGTTGATTGTGGAGCTACTCATTCCTTTATTTCTACCGAGTGTGCTTGTCGACTTGGTTTGGAAGTCACCCCATTACCCGACCCTAGGGTCATTTCTTCGGTGACAAATGATACAGTGGAAGCCCGATCGATTTGTAAAGATTGTTCAGTATCTTTTAATGGTCGTGATTTCCTGATCGATCTAATCTGTTTACCCCTCAAGAGGCTTGACGTCATTCTTGGAATGGATCGGTTATCTCTTAATTAGGTGTATATTGGTTGTAAGGAAAAAGCCATATTCATTCCGGCAGAAGAGACTCCTTCCGATGATGCAATTACCAAGTTGATAGAAGGTACGATCAGCGCGGTTAATTATCTCTTTTCCCAAGAAATATCTTTTCTTTTAGTTCTTTCCAAGGAACCTTCTGTGAGAATGGTATTGTCTGAGATTCCGGTGGTGTGTGAATTTCCTGACGTGTTTCCAGAGGATATCACTTCACTTCCTCCGGAAAGGGAAGCGGAATTCTCAATTGATCTTGTTCCTGGTACTGCCTCAGTATCCATCACTCCATATAGGATGTCTCCTATTGAACTCAGAGAGCTGAAGAGCCAGTTGGAAGAGCTTTTGGCTAAGCATTTTATTCAGCACAGTGTTTCTCCATGGGGAGCTCCTGTTCTGTTAGTGAAGAAGAAAGACGGAAGTATGCGTTTGTGCATCGACTATCGTCAGCTGAATAAAGTTACCATAAAGAACAAATATCCCTTACCACGGATTGATGACCTCCTGGATCAGTTGAAAGGAGCCAGTGTGTTCTCGAAGATTGATCTCAGGTCAGGGTATCATCAGATTTGGGTAAAGAGCTCAGATGTGTCTAAGACTGCATTCAGGACTCGGTATGGTCATTACGAGTTTTTAGTTATGCTTTTCGGTGTGACTAATGCTCCGGCAGTTTTCATGGATTACATGAATCGAATTTTTCAGCCATACCTGGATCAGTTTGTAGTAATTTTCATTGATGATATCTTGGTGTATTCTCGTTCTCCCGAAGAACATGAAGAGCATTTGCGGATTGTGTTGTCTACTCTCCGAGAGAAACAATTGTACGCAAAATTCAGTAAGTGTGAGTTTTGGCTATCCGAAGTAAGCTTCCTTGGTCACGTCATCTCTGGGGGAGGCGTGGCGGTGGACTTCTAAAGTAGAAGCGGTGGTGAATTGGGATCGACCGAAGAGTGTGGCAGAAGTCAGAAGCTTCTTAGGTTTGGCAGGTTATTATCGGAGATTTATCATGGGATTTGCTAAGTTAGCACTACCATTGACAAAACTTACTCGAAAGGAGGTTGCATTTGAGTGGGACTCCGAATGTGAGCAGAGTTTTCAGAAACTTAAGAAGAAGTTGACTACTGCACCTGTGTTGGTGATTCCAGACCCAAACCGATCCTATGAAGTATTCGGTGATGCTTCTAAGAAAGGCTTAGGCGGAGTGTTGATGCAAGACGGTCAAGTTGTGGCTTATGCATCTCGACAATTGAGATCTCATGAAGAGAATTATCCTACCCATGATCTTGAGCTTGCTGCAATAGTTTTTGCACTCAAAGTGTGGCGACACTACTTGTATGGAGTTCACTTTGAGATGTTCAGTGATCATAAAAGCTTGAAGTACCTTTTTGATCATAAAGAGTTGAACATGCGACAAAGGAGATGGATGGAGTATCTTAAAGATTATGATTTCGAATTGAAATACCATCCAGGGAAGGCTAATAAAGTAGCAGATGCCTTAAGTAGGAAGGAATTTTGGATTGCAGAGTTGATGATGTTAGAGCATGGATTATTAGAGAAGTTTCGAAACCTCAACCTCCAGTTTGATTGGACACCCAATGGTGTACTGATTAGTAACTTGAGTATTCAGAACGAACTGCGAGAGAGGATTCGAGTGGCTCAAGGATATGACGAGCAATTGCAAGCAAGTGAGAACATGCCTGACTTTGCTAGAGCACCTGACGGAATCCTTTTGTTTAAGAGAAGGACGTGTGTATCAGATGATTTAGAACTGAAGCGTTTGATTCTCGATGAAGCCCACAAGAGTAAATTTTCTATTCATCCTGGATCGACCAAAATGTATCAAGATTTGAAGAAAGACTTCTGATGGCCAGGAATGAAGAAGGAGATTGCAGAATATGTAGCACAGTGTCCTATCTGCCAATAGGTTAAGATTGAACATCAGCGACCAGGTGGAATGTTGCAGCCATTGGAGATATCTGTGTGGAAGTGGGATTCTATCTCCATGACTTCATTGTGGGATTACCTCGTGCTCGAGGTGGATATGATTCTATATGGGTAATAGTGGAGAGGTTAACTAAGTTTGCTCACTTTTTACCTGTAAAGACGACTCACAAGGTGATACATCTCGCGTGACTTTTCATAGCGGAGATTGTGCGGTTGCATGGTGTACCATCCAGTATAGTGTCTGATCGAGATCCAAAATTCACTTCATGATTTTGGAAGACGTTCCATAAGGAAATGGGGACTAGACTAAATATGAGTACCTCTAATCATCCTCAATCTGATGGACAAACGGAGAGAACCATTCAGACAATTGAAGATATGTTAAGATCTTGTATTCTGGAAGAAGGTGGGAGTTGGAAAGATCATTTACCCTTGGTAGAGTTCGCGTATAATAACAGTTACCATGCTAGTTTGGGTATGGCTCCCTATGAGGCTCTATATGGGAGAAAGTGTCGATCTCCTGTATGTTGGGCTGAAGTGGGAGAAAAGAGTATTCTTGGACCAGAGATTATACGAGAAACCACTGAGAAAGTCAAGGTCATTCAAGATAATCTTAAGAAAGCCCAAGATAGACAAAAGAATTATGCGGACAAAAGGAGGAGGCCCTTGGAATTCAATGTTGGAGACCACGTGTATTTGAAGGTTACCCCGAGATTGAGATTGGGAGGACCGTTCAAAACGCGTAAGCTTAGTCCGAGATATGTGGGACAGTACCAGATTCTGAGTAGGGTAGGCGAAGTGGCTTATTAGTTAGCGTTGCCACCTTCACTATCGGGAATACATGATGTGTTCCATTTATCTCAGCTCCGAAGGTTCGTGCCTGACGCTTTCCATCCTATCCTCCCGGATTCTTTTGAAGTGAAACCAGATCTTTCTTACGATCCACAACCTTGCGGTATTTTGGAGCATGCTAACAAGTCTCTAAGGAACAAAGAGATACCTCTCGTAAAAGTGTTGTGGGATGATACTCGTCCTGAGGAAGCTACGTGGGAGCTTGAGTCAGAGATGCGGGAATCCTACCCTCATTTGTTCTGGTAAGTTTTCGAATTCGAGGACGAATTCTAATTTAAGGGGGGAAAATGTAATATCCTATTCAATTCTTTTTAGAATAAATAGTAATGTCATTAGTTGAGATAGAACTAAGGGCAAAATGGCTATTATGACTTAGTTGAAGGGCAATTGTGACATTTCCCTCACCATAAGTCTAAGGCTTGTTTGGTCTCTCACTTGTCCAAAACAGATTTTTGTGAGTGAAAAAGGAAAGAAACGTGAAATAGAAGGGGGAAGAGAGAAGCTTGTCATTCTTCAACCTTGCATGCACCAAGAACCATCTCCAAGCTCTGATTTTCGTCCCAGTTATCTCAGTTTCAGCTTCTTCTTCGTCACTAAGGTGAGTCCATAGATAGAAAATGGGGTTTTGACTCATTTGGGGATTTTTGGGGTTTAGGGATTTGAGGAAGATTGCATGAAATCCTTGCTAATAATATGTTGTAGTGTTAAAATGTGTTTACCTATGCTGTATTCTGTCGTACAATCCCTTATTTCGTGCATGCAGGTGGATTCAAGGGGTTAAGGTACCCCAGGGCAGAACTGGTAAGTTCTGTGTTTTTCTGCATCTGCTATGGTCCGCTGAGCGGGCTATGGCCGCTGAGCGGATGCTGAGCATTTTTCCAGAAATTCGCAATCCCGCTGAGCTGACCCACCCGGGGCGCTAAGCGGAGGATGCTGTTTGTGGACAAATAATTATCGCGAGTCCGCTAAGCGGCGCGAGGCCGCTAAGCGGATGAACAGTTGAGGTTCGCCACTGGAAAGCCCGCTACCAGCCCGCTAAGGGGCCAGTGCTGAACAGAATTTTATTTTTCTTTCCCCGAGAGCAGTTATGGGTTCCTAATTGTAACCAATCTCCTCCCTAACCATTAGTACAATTATGTACGTTTAGTATGTGATGTGTTATGACGCGTATTACCATTATTTCCATTCGATTGCTTACTTGGAATATTATGCGTAATATTGAATATGTTTATTCTATAACTCTTTCCTATTCATTTGTGATTGCATATGAATACTATGATGAGACAAAGCATGGAAATATGTTGATATCCAAATGTTTTGGTTAAACATTCGGATTGGTTTGGTTTATGACCTTACGCTTGTTGTATGTACGTATGCTTGAATCGAAGTGGCCGGTGGCTAGGTTGGGATGTATCTCTGACCATGGAGTCAAGATATCTTCCTGGACCTTGGGGTCCGTGGAATAGTTCGATGATGTGATCAAAGGTCGCGCACCTGAGCTACCGTTGCAGTGTGCTTGTGAGGGTCGCGGGGCATTTTACTCACTTGATGTTAACACACTTGCGTGCTCGGTATGGTGGGGTTATGTAGCCATGTAGGTGTTTACGGTGGTTTCCGGTAAACAACCGCTATTCTTCCAAACAATAATAAATATGATTTGGTTACTCGCAGGATCGACTAGATTGATCCTAGGACATAGTCAAAAAGGTTGTTATTCATGATGATTCGAACCGTGTTTACGAATGATTTGTCTTGAAAATAGGAAATAATTAGTCGAAACAATAAAGATTAGCAATCACCTTGTTATACATATGAATATAACTTTAGCGAAAGGGTAAGTTACAGACAAAATATAGGATGAAGAAAACTGTAAACGTGCAAGAAGGTTAAAGTGCAGAAATGTTAAATACTTTGAATATAAATAACACGAAATTAAAGAGTGCAGGAATGTAAATAGAAAAAAGTAAACGAAATGCAGTAATATCGAAAGATACTTAAATAAAGGAAAATACACATGTATTAAAATGGTGTTGGTGTCATACGTACATTTCTCAGCGAACTCTTTCTCTTAACACTTGATACTTGAGCAATATATGAGTGATTTGTACAAAATGAACACCCTGAATCCTAACATTAGAACCCTTATTTATACTACTTTCGACCCTAACGGTCCTACGCTAATCTAATGCCACGTTTCTCATGAGAATCCCCGGAATGCCATCTGTCTTTGGGTAGTTATATAAACTACTTCGAATTTCAAATTCTCCCGCCTGAATCCTCTTTCGACGCGTGGCAATGTAACTAATATTGAAAATACCACGAAAAACACGCTAAGCCTCAGTACTTAACATATTTCGTAAAAATGCCTAAGTCTCGAAGATACATTTATTCCTTTTAGCTTCAGCGCTCACTATCTTCGTTACAACTAAAAAACTCCATTCTCGAAGCATGGCCTTCAGGAGCCATTTTTATCTTCAAAGATGGTCATCACTAACCATCCTCCTTCGAATCTTCAATCTTCGAAGGATCATATTTTCAAACGAAATCTTCAGCTAACAAATTGCCCCCAATAAATGCCTGTTTCAAAAAAACAAGAGAAATAGGCGTTTCTTGTTATAACGAGATTTCGATTTTACTCATCTTTTAAAGTTCCGAGATTGTTGACTGACGTCATAATCATTTGTGACCCTGTTTCCAAAACGTCTTGTCATTTTCAAAGATGTCTTCTCATAACTTACATTCCCACGTTCTGGCCTTACTTCTTGATCATTACTCCTATATACTAGGAGTAAAGCTAATAATTATTCGACCGCCGTTGGATTAAATCAACGTCTGCCGCGTGTCTCTTGGCTTTTACCCAAAAGATTTGAAAGGGTTTCCGTTAAACCTTTAAATACTTGACCTTGTATCCTCATATAACTTTCACTTCTATTTCCTCATTCTTTCTTCAGAAAAGAACATCTTCGGTCATTTCCAAACCCATTTCCCAAATCAAACTTATCCATGGCTTCTTCTTCAAATGTTCTTCAACCTGTTCTAAAACTTCAACATCCTACACAGATAGGGGAGCAAGAACACATACCAAATCCAAACACTGCAGAGGCGCGCGCTATCTACGCTTCTCAAGTAATCATTCCTTTTGAACTTTCTGGAAAAACTCATGCTTTCATGGGTCCCTTACCAGGAGAAAATAGTCCTTCCTTGAATAAATTCTTTCCTGCTTATTATAAAACTAGACCTCTAGTTAGCAAAAATAAGATAAATGAAGATGGTCACCCATCTTTAGGAGATCCTGATAATGCAGAAGAAGCTTCGACTGCAACCCCTTTGACCTTGGAGAAAATTAGGTTAAATTATGTGACCAATTTTGTGAAAGTGTTTAGGTCAATCCCGTTAGCAAAAGATCCTGAACTGTATTATGCCTGGCTATCAAGGGTAGAAGGAAAAAGGCATCTTTCTGGAAACAACTAGGGATATACGATTTAATCCAACTATCCAAAACAGGACTAGAATATAACCAAACCATGTTAGTAGCGGCAGTTCACTTCTGGGATGCTTCCCACAATACTTTCCATCTCCCATGTGGAATGGTTACCCCTACTCTTTTTGACATAGCTGCTATCACAGGGCTTCGACCAACCGGAGAGGCTTTTGACCCCAATGACATGGATACTGATACCATTAATTTTAATGAGGCAATAGTTACTTATACTACCTTCATTCAGCAGTATCATAACACAACGCAGGAAGTAGTCTCCGATGAAGAGCATATTGCTTTCCTAGCATTATGGCTTTCAAGGTGCGTTTTTTGCTCAAGGTCCATACAAGTTGCAAAGAGATATCTTTGTATGGCTAATCAGGTACATGATGGAAAAAGACTAAACCTGAGCCAACTAATCCTCGGATTCCTTTATGAGAACCTCGGCGAAGCAACGGACCTTATTAAGGACTACAAAAATGGATCTTTTCTTTTCGTTGGTCCTTTCTGGTTATTGCAGTTGTGGCTTAATGCTACTTTCGAAGCTCATCTTCCATTTCGAGGCGCGTCAATGAAGAAGATGCTGATATCAAAAATCGAACTGTAGAAGGAACCAGGTTGGCTCAGCTGACTCCGAAAGAAGAAACTGGGAAGCTTCACGAACACTTTTTAGCATATATAATGATGTTTGCCCAGCGTTATCAATTATGCCCTTCTATGACTCCATTCGTACATAGAACAGTTGGTCCTGAATGGTTCACTCGAAGGTTTCCAACAGTATCTCAGGATCAACAAACTGAGTCCATGGAAATTTGGGAGGCTTTTCTCACCCCAAGGCTATTTTATCACCGCCTTCGACCTTCTAAGGGCCAATGTGTTCTCCTGTGCTACCAACCAAATCTGGTCTCGAGAAAATTTGGATTGGTTCAAGTAAAACCCAAATGCCTGTATGACAAGAGGAACCATATGTGCTTACATACCTTGCACTTATCTGAAGATGAGTGTGAATAAAAAATCACCAGATATGTTGGCGTTACCAATCTCTCTCCTGTTTCCTTCGAACCTGCTTTTTACTCTACTCCAGATTTTCATCAATGGTGGACGGATTACTACACCACACAAATCTTTGATGCTGAGAGTCTTACTCAAGAACTAACTGCAGCTTTTGCTGATGTGCAGGGGAACTTTCACAAAGGTACTTCGACTCATATTAAAGAAATTCAAGCCTTTCAGAAATTCTTTGAAACTATCTACAGGCCTGATGATCTTAGTCGGACCGTTCGCGAAGCGCAGTCACTTTGCGTGAGAAGTTTTCTGCTAAACTGGATAGGTTGAAATTGCCCCCGTCTGTTCGACCAGAACTGCGTTATGAAGTGGCTTTCAAACTTAAACCTCCGAAATTCCCTCCACTGCCAAGTGCTAATTTTGGTGTGGCTCTGAGCCCTCTGGAGCGTCAAAGAGCAACAAGCCGAGTGGGAGTGATTCTATCACTGCTGATAAGAGACCCACGGTACATATGCACTTTATGTTCTAATCTTGTATATTCTGTGAGTAGTACTTACTTTGCTCAATCTACATTTTCCAGAGCTCGAACCCTCCGGCAGCTTCAAAGCGAAAAGCTTCCTCGACAGTTGTTTCGGATGATGAAGACAAATCTCCTCCCCGTACTAGGCCAGGACATAAGAAAAGACAGAAAGCTGTCACCCCTCTGGGCAAAGATAAGGGGTATGGGTCTTCGAAAATTGTTTCATCTAGTGATAAGGTGTCTTCTGAAGAATCGCCTTTAAAAGCTGCCAGCAACATTCTTATTGTGGAGAGCCATAACTCGAGTCCAGACAATATTCCAGCCAAGGTACTTGGATTTCATACCATAATCATTTTCATTAACTTTGATTTGAATGATTAAACTAACATTTTACCCTGTCACTGCAGGATGATACTAGCACAGCCACTTCTGGTCTTAAGGCTTTCGACCTTACCGTTGATGTTGACAAATTCCAAGGTAATCATATGTTCTTCATTATAGTAAATAGACTTCTCAGAATCTTGCCAACATGATTAATTCTGATTTGTTCAACACAGATATTTCTCGACACAAATCTCCTGTGCTCTCACCAGTCATTGAAGATGCTCGGCCTCCTGCAACCATTATTCCTACTGCGCCAGTCGAAGAAAGCCATTCAACTGATGATTCTCCACCTACCCATCAGGACAAAAATATGGGAGAAGATCGTCAATGCTCAGGTAGTGACAATGCAAATAAGCAACTAACTGGTAGCGAAGACACCGTGTCTGAACAAGATGCTATGGAGGAAACTTCTAAACTGGATACGACCAGACCTCACGGAGCTTCAACCTTTGGGACCGTAGTCACTCCCGGAACGACTTCGACGCCTATTTCTGCGAAACCTACTCCTTCAGAATTGGAGCAGCTTAAGCAAACTGATCCTCTTAGTTTCCTCAAAGCCATGATGAATGCGAATAACATTTCGCCTTCTGAACTCGAAGTTTCTCCAGTCGTTCATGCGGAGTCTGGTGACAAAGAGGATACTCTTGATCTCCTTCATTAAATAAAGGAAAAGTTCTTCGAAACCAATCTTGTCGAAGTTCTTAGTAAGAATCCCACCAAATGTCATGGCTTGAACCAACTTTTGAAGAAAGTGGATCTATTTCATGTTTCGAAAGAGGTCTCAGAGGTGATCGTATTGCTGAGTTCTCTAATCGAACAACTTCAAGCTAATATTCTTCGAAAGCAAAATGTCGACGAACAGTTGACTGAAAAATGGCCTCTCATAGCTCTTCATGGAAAGCTGCTACTGATGCAACCAAAAAGGGTGAAGCCCTTAGGCTTAAACACTCGTAGAACCAGGAAGCATATGACGAATGTGAGAAGAATATCAAATCCTGGAAGCAAGAGATCAAAATGCTCGAAGAGAAGATAAAGGAGGCTGAAACTCGTCAGGCAACTATTCAAAAAGCAAATCAGCAAGATTTAACTGAAGTGGCGCAATTAGGGATCAAACACTTCGAAGCTGCCCAGAAATTAGTACCAGAAATTGAAGAACTGAAGAAACAACAGGCGCTGCTTGAACTCCGTATGTCTTCATGGGAAGCTCAGTATTCGAAGATAAAAGATAGTCTTCCTAGGGATTTTAATTAGTTACCGCGAATTTTGTACTTCCTTATCGTGCTGTGTATTTTTGTTTTGTAATCAGGTTCTTCCCAGAATATATATTTATATATGCATAACTTTATCTTTCACTCTGTCCACATATTTTGCAATGTTCATGAGCAGTGTTTTAGCAAATCTTCCAGATTTCGCCAAAATATACTTTTTATTTGCCACAGTAATTTTAATAAATGTAAACATGTGACCTGACTATCCTTCGCAGCACTTTGATTTAGACTTGACGTTTCTACTCCCTTAGCCGTAATCATTATTAAGTGATGACGTCACTTTCTTCAAAACGTCTCTTTGAAACGTGCGTGCATCAGTTTTTCATGATTACATCTCAACTTCCAAGGGCGGGAAACGGCGGAAGCCATAACTTCTCTTTGGAATACCAAACGCAGTCTAATCAATCATTAAAAGTGAATCGTTCCTTTATTGCTCCCAGGTCTATATAAGGGCTTAGCATCACACTTCTTTCTTCACCCTTATTTCACAAACTCTTGTCTGAAACTTCGTTTCTCCTTTTGCATTTCCTCAAACACAAAGCCAGAAAAACCTTTTCCAAGCTTTCTTCTCCAAAATGGCAGTACCCCTCTCTTATAACAACATCAAGGCTTGCATCAAAAAAGAGTTCAAAATCTCTGAAGAAGAACTTGAGAGCAATTTTATCAGCATTAGAGCCCTCTTTGTCAACCAAGAGCTTGATTTCTACTATGAAATCCTGGAGGGACCTGTTTATCCCAACATGTTAGCAGATTTTTGGATGTTTGCATCTCTACGCATAGATCCTGAAGGCAGAACCACAATAGTCTCTGAGGTTCGAAATGCTCACATCAGCATCACTCCTTCCACCATCTCTAACCTGATGAGATGCAATAACTCTGGGGAGACTTTTGATGATAATAGCTTCAATATGACCACTCATCTTCTGTTGAGGACTCTTATGGACAACGATCCTTTCAGCGCCAAGGTTATTAGGGTTTGGCACCAACTCCTCGTGGGTAATTTTCATCCACGAAGCCATGATCAAAATAGCATCATGGTGGAGGATTTAGAGTTTATACTCTGTGGCCTTCGTGGGAAGAAAATCAACTTTCCTTTGATGATCTTCAAAGGGCTTGTTGAAGCAGTTTCCATGGCTGCTGCTCGTCAAGGGGTTGTGACGTGTCTTCCATATGGGAGACTCCTATCTTACATATTCCTAAAAAAGGGAGTAGTAAGAAGGATGCGCAATTCTGGATCCATGGATATGTTCGAGGCGGAAAGCTTGCCCCTACTGTCCCTAGAAGGTTTAGATCAAAGGATCAACTAGGAAGTGGTTTGCTTTAAGTTTTTATGTTTTGAAATTTGTAATCTTCAGTGTCCTTGGGAATCATTTTGTAATTCATGTACTCCTTCAATCTTAATGACAAATATTTTGATGTTTATTTGTCTTTTTACTTTATTTACCATGTATGTTTGTTTGATCATAAAGCCATTTTGGTGTTAGTTCAACCATTTTGGCTTACGTAGTACCTCGAATATCTACGTTTTTGCAATCTTTACTTTGTACATGCTTGGTTTATATCTCTTCAGATATTTCCCATTTACTCTTAGGATCCTGCGGTCTTCTGCTAATTCTTCTATCTCGTAAGCGTTATTCGAGAATACCTTTAAGATTCGAAAGGGTCCTTCCCAATGTGGGGACCATTTTCCAAGCGCCTGATTCTTTCGATCTATAAGTAAAATAACTTTCCAAACTAAGTCATTATTGATAAAAGTTTTACCTTTCACCTTTTTGTTGTATGCTCTGGATACTCTTTCTTTTTGTCTTTTTATCATCTCCAATGCTCGAAGTCTGTCTTCGTCCAAGTCTACTAATTCGTTCATCATCAACTCCCAATACATGTTGGGAGGGATTTCTGCCTGTCTTTGTATCCTTACTGACTGCGAATATATCTCGATTAGGAGTACTGCGTCGTGTTTGTAGCTTCTTTTGGAGATGTCCGACAAGCCCAAAGTGCTTGGTCCAAAGTCTTATGCCAATTCTTGGGTTTTTTCCCCACATGTTTCTTGATAAGACCAATTATTATTTTGTTCGCCGCTTCGACTTGTCCGTTCACCTGAGCATAATAAGGTGTAGAAGTAAACAACTTGAACCCTATTTCTTTGGCGAAGTCTTGCATCTTTCGCCCAGTGAACACTGATCCTTGGTCAGTAGTTATACTTTCTGGGATTCCAAATCTGTATATAATGTGTTTCTGAATAAACTCAATCACGGCCTCTTGATCCACATTCGCAAATGGTATTGCTTCGACCCATTTTGTGAAATAGTCTATTCCTACTAGTATGTATCTTTGACCTTTAGAAGATTTGGGGTGAATTTCTCCAATCAAATATAGTGCCCATCCTCTGAAAGGCCATGGTTTTATTATTGAACTTAATTCGTTTGCTGGGGTGTGTTGGATACCTGCATGTTCTTGACATTCTTTGTAACACCCCGAAAATTCTTTATTTAATTTAATTAATTTTTGGATTAAATATTAGAATTATTTGAGTTAACTGAGAAAAATGGAAATAATGAGACTAATGGGCCAGTGTCGCTTTTAGTAAAGAGGGGGGGGGTGTATTGGTAGGCCCTATTACTAATTAAAATAGTTTTATTTTATTTTCCACAAAATAGAGGAATTGTGGGAAAGAGGAATAGAACTAAGGAGAAGAGAAGAGTCTGAACGTGAAAAGAGAAGAGGAGCGGAGAAGTGCGACACGAGGAAGAGCGAAGAATCAACCTTCAGGTAAGGGGGGACTCTTCTGTTTATCTTCTATTATGGGATTATAGGTAGTATGATAGAATTTGATCGTGTTATTCGTATCAATTGGGTTATGCTTAGGTTGTAGAAATGTTAGGTTTTTGGGAGAATTGATTTATAATGATTGTATTGATCATGTATAGTGATAATTGGATGGTTGAATGTATTATAAATGTGTTATAATATGTGTTTGTTTCACTGTATGCGAAATCTGGTTGGAATGAGATTGGTTTGGTAGTGATTCGGTGAAAGAGGGACGAAAACGCAGGCTGTTTTCTGCGATTTGGAGTTCTGGAAATCGCCAGTTCGCGCCGCGTCCAGGAGTTGGCGCCGCGAACTGCTTGGCAGAAGGCCAGGAAGTTGTGTTGTGTTCAGTACGCGCCGCGAACCTTTGGTTGCGCCGCGAAGGCGTAGTTCCTATTCGTTCCGCGCCGCGAACCCTTGTTTGCGCCGCGAAGGCGTAGTTCCTATTCGTTTCGCGCCGCGAACTGTGTGTGGCGCCGCGTGCTGTTGGCGATAGGCCGTTTTGAAAAGTTTAAAAATGTGTAGCTTTTAAACCGTAAACCGGATTTTGGTGCCGTTTCGAGTACTGTGAAGCTAATCAAATAAATTATATAATCAAATGGTGTTTTGAGTTATGGCTTGAATTATTTTTAAAACACCGATCTTATTTGGTTGTGGTGAGTTATGCTTATAGGTACACTAATGAATGTTTTACCTGTATGATGTTGTGGTTATAACCGGTGTTTATTATACATGTATTGTTGACGTGAAATATGTGTTTTATTGATGATTATGACATTGATCGATTTATGTGGGTGATGAGCATGTTATGGTTGATGCATGCATTCATAATCATTATGTGGCTGCTCCTTGACGATGGTGGATCAGTGGTAGCTAATTCCCATTGTGTGGAATTAGTGAGTGGGTGTTACCGTATCCTTGACGATGGTGGGTCGGTGAGTTGGGTTATCCCAGATTTTGGTACCACATGCATGTAGTTGCATTGCATTAGGCTGTTTTGCTATTATAACATGAATGGAAGATTGTCCAATGTTATAATATGTGTTAATTTGGTTGTTTGCTTACTGATTGTAAGGTTTGAATCTGAACATAACTGTGATTGGGTGAATGGCATGTGAAATGTTATTTTATTATCTATATCTTATAACATTAGTTAAATGAGAATGAGACTCACCCTTACTGTTGTTATTTTTCAGATTGAGGAGTAGCTCTCGTACTTGGGGAGGACTAGCTCGTCAAGTAGTTCGTTGTAGTCAGTTGGGTCCGTGTCATGCTCTGGTCGTGTAAGACTGGGGGCGTCGTTTAGGGTTACTTGTTACACTCTTTTTATTTTGGGTGGATTTCTTATGTTGGTGTTTTAAGTCTGTGACTTGGCTGTTTGTTATTCGGATGTTAAAGATAATTCCGCTGTGTTAAACATGATGATCTGAATAAACTTGGTTGACGTTCTCTTTTATGGCATGACATGAGTATTATTTTATTTATATGGAAGTTGTAATGCCCTTTTCATGTTTTACTCTGATTATTGTTTAATATTTATGCGGGGTATTAGAAGAGTGTTACAATAGTGGTATCAGAGCATAGTCGGTCGTTTGAGTCAGAGTCTTAGTGTCGGTTGACCCCTCGTATGCGATTAGTGTAAGATTGACACTGTCGATACTTCTTGTTCTAATGGCCGGAAGAGGAGGAAGAAACGACGACGCGATTGCTGAGGCTCTCGGTATGATTGCTGGTGTGTTGGGAGGGAATGCCAATGGAGCTGGAATTGGTGCTGACAGGCAGCTGAACAGTTTTCAGAGGAACAACCCTCCGTTGTTCAAAGGCACTCACGATCCCGAAGGCGCCCAGAAGTGGCTAAAGGAAATTGAAAGGATCTTCCGGGTGATTGATTGTGACGAAAATCTGAAGGTGAGATATGGTACTCACATGCTGTCTGAAGAAGCTGATGATTGGTGGATGGCTAGTAGGGACGAACTGCAAGCTGCAGGTGTTGCAATCACTTGGGCTGTGTTCAAGAGAGAATTCTTGCGGAGGTACTTTCCTGAGGATGTTAGAGGCAGGAAAGAGATTGAACTTTTGGAGCTGACACAAGGTAACATGATCGTGCCGGAGTATGCGTCCAAGTTTGTTGAGCTGGCAAAGTATTATGTCCACTACAATAATGATGAGGCTAGTGAATTCTCGAAGTGTGTTAAGTTCGAAAATGGTCTCCGTGATGAGATTAAACAGGGTATCAGATACCAGAGGATTCGCAGGTTTGTCGATTTGGTTGACTGCAGCCGAATCTTTGAAGAGGACAATATTAAACTGAAGTCGTCACACTCTCGCGAGTTAGTTGACAGGAAAGGGAAAAAGCATATGGATCGTGGTAAGCCATATGGTAAGGGTAACCAGAAAGCTGGAGGCTGGAAGAAGCCTAGTGGGGGAGACTCTAGTGCCCCTATTAAGTGCTTCAAGTGTGGAGAACCTGGACATCGCATTCACGAGTGCAAAAGTGAGGAAAAGAAGTGCTATAGGTGTGGAAAGGCAGGTCACATTGCTATTGAGTGCAAAGGGAACACTGTAACTTGTTTCAACTGCGGGGAAGAAGGTCATATTAGTCATAAGTGTCCTAAACCGAGGAAGAATCAAGCTGGTGGTAAGGTGTTCGCCTTATCTGGTTCAGAGACTACTCCAGAGGATCGGTTGATTAAAGGTACGTGTTTTATCCATGGCACTCCTTTAATTGCAATAATAGATACTGGAGCAACTCACTCGTTTATTTCATTGGATTGTGCTAAACGCCTGAATTTGGAAATATCTGATATTAATGGAAGTATGATCATTGACACTCCTGCGTCGGGTTCAGTGACTACTTCGTTTGCTTGTTTGAACTGTCCAATTGATATTTTTGGTAGAGAATTCAGAATGGACTTAGTGTGCCTTCCGTTGGAACAACTGGATGTTATCCTAGGCATGAATTGGTTGCAATTTAACCGGGTTCATATCAACTGTTTCACGAAAACGGTTATTTTTCCTGAAGATGTCATTGTTGAGGACTTAGAGTTGACGGCCAGACAAGTGGATAAAGCAATGAAGGACGGGGCTGCCGTGTTTATGTTGATTGCATCCTTGGAAGTGAAAAAGAAAGCGGTGAGTAGTGACTTACCGGTAGTATGTGAATTTCCGGAAGTTTTCCCAGAAGATGTGAGAGAATTACCGCCAGAGAGGGAGGTGGATTTTGCTATTGAATTAATTCCTGGAACTAGTCCTGTGTCGATGGCACCTTATCGTATGTCGGCGTCGGAATTGGCTGAGTTGAAGAGTCAATTGGAAGAGTTACTTGAGAAGAAATTTATTCGTCCTAGTGTCTCACCGTGGGGTGCACCGGTGTTACTAGTGAAGAAGAAAGAAGGTTCAATGAGGTTGTGTGTGGATTACAGAAAACTGAACAAGGTTACTATCAAGAATCGGTATCCCTTGCCGAGGATTGATGATTTGATGGATCAACTGGTTGGAGCTTGTGTGTTCAGCAAAATTGATTTGAGGTCAGGATATCATCAGATTCGTGTGAAGACGGATGATATTCAGAAGACGGCATTTAGAACAAGGTATGGTCATTACGAATATACAGTGATGCCATTTGGAGTAACCAATGCGCCGGGGGTTTTCATGGAGTATAAGAATAGGATCTTCCATCCTTATCTGGATCAGTTCGTAGTAGTATTTATTGATGGTATTTTAATATATTCTAAGAATGAAGAAGAGCATGCAGATCATCTTAGAGTGGTATTGGAACTATTAAAGGAAAAAAAACTTTATGCAAAACTGTCAAAGTGTGAGTTCTGGTTAAATGAAGTGAGCTTTCTTGGGCATGTAATTTCTAAGGATGGTATTGCCGTTAACCCAACGAAAGTAGAAGCAGTGTCTCATTGGGAAGCTCCGAAGTCAGTTTCCGAAATCCGTAGTTTCCTTGGTCTTGCGAGTTACTATAGAAAGTTCATTGAAGGTTTTTCAAAGTTAGCGTTGCCGTTAACTAAGTTGACTAGGAAGGGTCAAGCTTTCGTCTGGGATTCGAAATGTGAGGAAGGATTCCAAGAGTTGAAGAAGAGGTTGACTAGTGCGCCGATCTTAATTTTGCCGATTCCGGCGGAATCTTTCGTTGTATATTGTGATGCTTCGTTGTCGGGATTAGGAGGTGTACTAATGCAGAATCAACAGGTAGTCGCTTATGCGTCGAGACAACTCAAAGTGCATGAGAGAAACTATCCGACTCATGACTTAGAGTTGGCAGCAGTGGTATTTGTGTTGAAATTGTGGAGGCATTACCTATATGGTTCAAGGTTTGAAGTATTTAGTGATCACAAGAGTTTGAAGTATCTCTTTGACCAAAAAGAGCTGAATATGAGACAAAGAAGATGGTTAGAATTTCTCAAGGATTACGATTTTGAACTGAATTACCATCCGGGTAAAGTAAATGTTGTTGCCGATGCATTGAGTAGGAAATCCCTGCATATGTCTATGCTTATGGTGAGAGAATTGGATTTAATTGAGCAATTCCGAGATTTGAGTTTAGTATGTGAAGACACTCCTACCAGTGTTAAATTGGGTATGCTGAAGCTGACTAGTGGTATTCTTGAGGAAATCCGTGAGGGTCAGTAGACTGATGTAGAGTTGGTTGATAAGTTGACTCTGATTAACCAAGATAAAGGAGGTGAATTCAGAATCGACGAGAATGGTATAATGAGGTTTGGTAATCGTGTTTGTGTTCCTGACATTGCCGAATTGAGGAAGAGTATTCTTGAAGAAGGACATCGTAGCGGATTGAGTATTCATCCTGGTGCTACCAAGATGTATCATGACCTAAAGAAGCTGTTTTGGTGGAATGGAATAAAAAAAGAAATAGCTGAATTTGTCTATGCCTGTTTGACTTGTCAGAAGTCGAAGTTTGAGCATCAGAAACCGTATGGAGCTATGCAACCGTTATTTATTCCGGAATGGAAGTGGGATAGTATATCGATGGATTTTGTTTCAGGTTTGCCGAGGACGGTGAAGAATTGTGAAGCTATTTGGGTTATTGTGGACAGGTTGACAAAGTCTGCTCACTTTATACCAATGAGAATGGATTACCCGATGGAGAAGCTGGCTCAATTATATATTGAGAAGGTAGTGAGTTTACATGGTATTCCTTCGAGTATCGTGTCAGATAGAGATCCAAGGTTTACATCTAGATTCTGGGAAGGTTTGCAGAAGGCTTTGGGTACTAAGCTGAGATTGAGTTCTGCTTATCATCCACAGACGGATGGACAGACAAAAAGAACTATTCAATCACTAGAAGATTTGTTGCGTGCTTGTGTGTTGGAAAAGGGCGGTGCTTGGGATAGTTATCTACCCTTGATCGAATTTACTTACAATAATATTTTTCACTCGAGTATTGGTATGGCTCTGTTTGAAGCTTTGTATGGTCGGAGGTGTAGAACGCCTTTATGTTGGTACGAATCTGGCGAAAGTGCTGTGATTGGGCCAGAAATTGTTCAGGAGACAACAGAAAGGATTAAGATGATTCAGGAGAAGATGAAGACTTCTCAGAGTCGTCAGAAGAGTTATCATGATAAAAGAAGAAGGACACTTGAATTTCAAGAAGGAGATCATGTGTTCTTGAGGGTGACTCCTACAACTGGTGTTGGTAGAGCACTGAAGTCAAGGAAGTTGACTCCGTGTTTTATTGGTCCGTTTCAAATTACGGAGAGGGTTGGAGAAGTGGCGTATCGTATTGCGTTGCCACCGACACTTGCGAATCTGCATGATGTATTCCATGTATCGCAGTTGAGGAAATACATTGCTGATCCATCTCTTGTGATCCAAGTCGATGATGTACAGGTAAAGGATAATCTGACAGTTGAAACTTTGCCTATGAGGATTGAAGATCGGAAGGTGAAACAATTGCATGGCAAGGAGATAGCGTTGGTCAGAGTAGCTTGGGGAGGACCAGCCGGTGGAAATGTTACGTCGGAATTGGAGAGCCAGATGAAGGACTCCTACCCGGAACTCTTTGCCTAAGGTATGTTTTCGAGGACGAAAACTTTTCTAGTGGGGGATAGTTGTAACACCCCATAAAATTCTTTATTTAATTTAATTAATTTTTGGATTAAATATTAGAATTATTTGATTTAACTGAGAAAAATGGAAATAATGAGACTAATGGGCCAGTGTCGCTTTTAGTAAAGAGGGGGGGTGTATTGGTAGGCCCTATTACTAATTAAAATAGTTTTATTTTATTTTCCACAAAATAGAGGAATTGTGGGAAAGAGGAATAGAACTAAGGAGAAGAGAAGAGTTTGAACGTGAAAAGAGAAGAGGAGCGGAGAAGTGCGACACGAGGAAGAGCGAAGAATCAACCTTCAGGTAAGGGGGGACTCTTCCGTTTATCTTCTATTATGGGATTATAGGTAGTATGATAGAATTTGATCGTGTTATTCGTATCAATTGGGTTATGCTTAGGTTGTAGAAATGTTAGGTTTTTGGGAGAATTGATTTATAATGATTGTATTGATCATGTATAGTGATAATTGGATGGTTGAATGTATTATAAATGTGTTATAATATGTGTTTGTTTCACTGTATGCGAAATCTGGTTGGAATGAGATTGGTTTGGTAGTGATTAGGTGAAAGAGGGACGAAAACGCAGGCTGTTTTCTACGATTCGGAGTTCTGGAAATCGCCAGTTCGCGCCGCGTCCAGGAGTTGGCGCCGCGAACTGCTTGGCAGAAGGCCAGGAAGTTGTGTTGTGTTCAGTACGCGCCGCGAACCTTTGGTTGCGCCGCGAAGGCGTAGTTCCTATTCGTTCCGCGCCGCGAACCCTTGTGGCGCCGCGTGCTGTTGGCGATAGGCCGTTTTGAAAAGTTTAAAAATGTGTAACTTTTAAACCGTAAACCGGATTTTGGTGCCGTTTCGAGTACAGTGAAGCTAATCAAATAATTTATATAATCAAATGGTGTTTTGAGTTGTGGCTTGAATTATTTTTAAAACACCCATCTTATTTGGTTGTGGTGAGTTATGCTTATAGGTACACTAATGAATGTTTTACCTGTATGATGTTGTGGTTATAACCGGTGTTTATTATACATGTATTGTTGACGTGAAATATGTGTTTTATTGATGATTATGACATTGATCGATTTATGTGGGTGATGAGCATGTTATGGTTGATGCATGCATTCATAATCATTATGTGGCTGGTCCTTGACGATGGTGGATCAGTGGTAGCTAATTCCCATTGTGTGGAATTAGTGAGTGGGTGTTACCGTATCCTTGACGATGGTGGGTCGGTGAGTTGGGTTATCCCAGATTTTGGTACCACATGCATGTAGTTGCATTGCATTAGGCTGTTTTGCTATTATAACATGAATGGAAGTTTTTCCAATGTTATAATATGTGTTAATTTGGTTGTTTGCTTACTGATTGTAAGGTTTGAATCTGATCATAACTGTGATTGGGTGAATGGCATGTGAAATGATATTTTATTATCTATATCTTATAACATTAGTTAAATGAGAATGAGACTCACCCTTACTGTTGTTATTTTTCAGATTGAGGAGTAGCTCTCGTACTTGGTTAGGACTAGCTCGTCAAGTAGTTCGTTAGAGTCAGTTGGGTCCGTGTCATGCTCTGGCCGTGTAACACTGGGGGCGTCGTTTAGGGTTACTTGTTACACTCTTTTTATTTTGGGTGGATTTCTTATGTTGGTGTTTTAAGTCTGTGACTTGGCTGTTTGTTATTCAGATGTTAAAGATAATTCCGCTGTGTTAAACATGATGATCTGAATAAATTTGGTTGACGTTCCCTTTTATGGCATGACATGAGTATTATTTTATTTATATGGAAGTTGTAATGCCCTTTTCATGTTTTACTCTGATTATTGTTTAATATTTATGCGGGGTATTAGAAGGGTGTTACATTCTTGACACCCTTTTGCAAACTCTATGCAGTCTTTTAACATAGAAGGCCAATATATTCCATAACGAAACAAAATCCATTTCATTTTGTGCCCTGCTTGATGTGTACCACACGCTCCACTGTGTAAATTTGAAAGAGCCAAATATGCTTCTGCTTCACCCAGACATTTCAACAGGACACCTTCAGGAGTTTTCTTGAACAATTCGTTTCCCATCAGGAAATATGATAGGGCTCTATATTTCACCTTTATGTCCGTGTCTGTCGAAGGATCTTTTAGATAGTTTACTATTGGGCTCCTCCAATCTGTATCTGCCAAAAAGTCTATATTTAATACTTCGAACACCTCTTTGTTGGCGTATCCTAATTGTAAATTCTCCAGATCACTTGGGGAAAGTTTAGTAGCCATTGCTTTACCTCTTACTTCGATCAGTTCCTCTAATTTCTCTTTTGATACCCTGTACCCTGAGGCTAACTGTGCCAACTCATTTGCTTCTTGATTGTTGGTCCTTGAGACGTGTTTTAACTCCACATATTCAAATTTCTTAAGCAACCTATTTGCTATGACAAAGTACATGATTAAATTTTCTTTGATGCACTTGTATTCCTTTGTCAGTTGTTTAATCACCAGTTCAGAGTCTCCTTTAATTTCGACTCTGGTTGCCCCCAATTCTAACAGAGCTTCAAGTCCAGCGATCAGTGCTTCGTATTCAGCTTCGTTGTTGGAGCATAAAGGACCTTCGATCTTATACTTGAGCTTTGTTGGAATTCCATCAGAAGAAATGATTAGTATTCCGACTCCAGTTCCCTCTCTATGAGTCGAACCATCGAAGTATAGCTTCCAAGGCTTCAAGTCCATGTATTGTTGAGGGCTCTCGACCACTGCATGGTCAACAATGAAATCTGACACAATCTGACCTTTCATTGCCTTAAGAGGCTGAAATATTAGTGAGTACTCAGTAAGGGCTAGAGCCCATTTGCCAATTCGACTATGCAATATTGGTTTTGATAGCATATGTTTAATAACATCACAATGAGACGAAACGTAAACATCAACTAGCTTTATATAATACTTAAGTTTGATACAAGAGAAATACAAACAAAGGCAGAGTTTTTCTATTGCAGTATACCTAGTCTCTGCATCATTGAGTACTCTACTTAGGTAATAAATGGCTCTTTCGATGTCATTTTCATCTTCCTGTGCTAACATGCTGCCTATTGTATTATCTAAAGCCGAAATATACAGGCGCATGTGCTTTTTTCCATTTGGGGGAGACAATATTGGTGGATGAATCAAGTATTGCTTGATTTTATCAAAAGCTTCTTGATGTTCAGCACGCCATTCAAACTTTCCTTGCTTGAGTCATAGTAGAGGTGAAAAGGCTTGCGCGCGTCCACTCAAATTAGAGATAAATCTCCTCAAGAAGTTTATCTTCCCCAATAAGGACTGCAGTTCTTTCTTCGTGGATGGAGGCTTGGTTTCCATTATAGCCTTCGTCTTATTCCGGTTAATTTCTATTCCTTTTTTGTGGACTACGAAACCCATGAAATCACCTGCCTGCACAAAGAAAGTACATTTAAGGGGGTTCATCTTTAAGCCATGTTTTCTCATTCTTTTGAATGATTGGCTCAGATGATCAAGATGACTGAAATATGAAACAGACTTCACAACGATGTCATCTATGTATACTTGCATGAATGTTTCTATAAAATCATGGAATATAAAATTCATTGCTCTTTGATAAGTTGCCCCGACATTTTTTAAACCGAAAGGCATTACAACCCACTCGTAGGTGCCTATTGCCTCTGGGCAACGAAAAGCCGTTTTGGATACATCTTCTTCTGCAATAAAGATCTGATTATATCCAGAATATCCATCCAACATGCTCAAATACTCGAAGCCTGCGGCTGAATCTACTAGCATTTCTGCCACAGGCATGGGATATTCATCTTTAGGGGTTGCTGCATTTAGATCACGAAAATCTATGCATACTCTTAATGAACCATTCATTTTAATTACAGGTACTATATTAGCAATCCATTCGACATACCTTGTGGTTTGGATGAACTTGCAACGTAGAAGTCTTTCAACCTCTGCTTTAATCTTTGAATGAATCTCTGGCGCGAACCTTCTGGGAGTCTGCTTTATAGGCTTCTTCCCTTCTTTTATTGGTAACTTTAGTTCGACCAGGTCTCTCCCTAAACCAGGCATCTCGTCGTAGTCCCAAGCAAAACAATCTTTGTTTTCTTTTAACAACTTGATGACCCTTGCTTTCAGTACCGGATCTAGTTTCGCACTGATGTATGTTATCCTCTTTTGATCTTCGTTTCCAAGATTTACTTCTTCGAGTGGATCTTGGGCTAACATCTTTATGTTTGATGCCATTGGGTCCTTTTCGAATCTCAAAGGTTCTTCTTCGTAGATTGCGCCTAACCTCAGACTCGATTCTTCTCCTGAGATCTCTTTGACTTGAACTGGATCTTCAAGGGATTTAGGGCTCACATGTACTCCTGAATCTGTCATTTCTTCTTTGGTTAGGACCGCGTTAACCATTATGTTTGATAATTCGGCTTCGAGAGTCGTCTTTCTTTTGTTCTCGGCTACATAAGCCAAAATCTTTTCGAAGAAGGAAGACTCAGACATTATTAATGTCATCATCCCAGCCTGTTGGCCGTATTGTTGGATAATGCTCCAATGGTGCTGTATCTGCTGGGCCATCCATTATTTCTCTATTCCATTGAAACCCATTTGGGTGTAGAGTTAAATAGTACAACGCATTCCTGTTTGGGGTATATATCTCTTCCGCAGCATGACAAGGTCCTATGTTTGCCAAGTTTCTATCGAAGTTAGTTTTATTAACTTGATTAACTTCAGCCATATATTAACTTTGATCCCCTTCAATATTCTCTACTAAACCATCATCTCTCCAAATGGGTACCCTTTGATGCATGGTTGAAGGCACGACTGCAACTCCATGGATCCATTCTCTTCTGAGCAAAAGGTTATAATTTGCCTTTGCTGGTATGACCATAAACATAGTTGGCCTCGTGACTGAACCCATTGTTAGATTCACCTGAACAACTCCCAGAGTTTGTCCTATCTTCCCTTCGTAGTTAGACAAAACCATGTTGTGTGGCCTTATATCGGTATCGAACATACCAATTCTCTTTAACATATATTGGGGCATTAAGTTCACTGCTGCCCCCCCATCTACTAGGACTTTATTAATGCCAATATTTTCAATTTTAGCCCTTATGTAGAGTAATTTCAAATGATTTCGCATACCTTCATCGGGCCTTTCGAAGAAAGCATTTTGCTCTTCAACTGCACTGTTGTTCAGCACATTGTAACACACAGGTCTGTGTTTCGCCATTTCTTCCACGTCAGCTTCCTCACAATCTTCAACTTCAGTTTCTTGATTAAATTCATGAGGGAGTACAGATACGACATTGCAGTTGAGGTTTATAGACGACACTCCATCGGAGTCGAAATTATTCGTCATTCTATCATCTTCCTTCCAAGGACTAGAATGCATCTTTTCTTCTTCTTTCTCATTTTTAGAATCGAATAGTTTGCGTTCCACCGGAGGTTTGCTTGCCTTTGCCCCATGGTGTGGGACTTGGTTGCTACTAGATTCTCCAGCTTCTCTTAGTCTGTATTCTCTTTGAGCCTTCTTCATTCTCTGGTGCCTTCTCCACTGGGATCTGGACATAGGATTTTTTCCTTTGTAGTTCTCTAACCTATACATCTCTCGATTTGAGGTTTGAAATTGCTTCTTATATGCCAGTGCAGTCCTTCCCCCTTGGTCCCAACTTCGCCATTTGTTGGTTCTTGCACCAGCTTGCACCCATTTGTCCCTGGGTACATCTGCAGGGACTTTGAATGTTACCCTTCGGGCTCTATGATGTGGGATGTCAAGTCTCTTCGTTGGAGTCCATATATTGAAACCGTACAGGTTAGGACGTAGTGCCTGCGTTTCTCGACCCATGTAGCAGTACACCCTCTCGAATGACCGCGCCAGCATTTCGTCATAGACTGCTCCACATCTGGGACACAGTGCAACTTTAGTGTTTTCCCTGTGACATTTGACCAAGAATCCCACTAAACTTTCTTCCATCTTTGGATACACTTTTAGCAAAGGGTTCCCTCCTCTCCATGGTTGTTCCAATCTTTCACGCAGAGCCCTTTCGAAGTTAGCTTGGACCCTTCGATTCAGCATGATCGAACATCTTGGACACATCCATTGTTTTCCGCCATTCTTTTCATGGCAATTCCAGAGATAATCTTTCAGGCTTTCCCCTCTTGGAGGAATTTCAATATTTCCCTTTTGCCTTGTCAACCATGTTTCCAATTCGTCAATTTCAGACACGGGTCGTCTAGCACTGACTATGTTAACAACTGCTGGAGGGACTTCAGAAATCAGGATTTGCTGAAGCTTTACTCTGAGGTCTTCAGTGGCCTCACTGGTTCTTTCTTTCGAATCTTCAGTTATCTCTGTCTTGGAGGATTCTTCAACATCAGTATTGAAGACTGTATTATCATTTAGGCTTTCAGTAGCCTGCTTTCCAGTTAACATTATTTCAGTTTCCGCAACTTCGACTTCAGACACCTCTACCATGTTGACATCCAGTGGTTCACACAGGTTGGTGTCAGCAATGTTCAAGGGGTTTGTGTCAACCTTCACGTGACTCTTGGTCTTATCAGCAAATTTCAAACGTCCATCCTTGATAGCATTCTGAATTAGATCCCTGAAAAGAAAACATTGTGAGGTTTTATGGCCCAAAAAACCATGATATTTACAAAAGCCTCTCTTCTTCCGTTGTTCTAACGGAGGGATTTTGGAATTAGGAGGCAGTATCAATTGGCCATCTTTCACTAGTAAATCAAATATTTCATCACACTTAGTGACATCAAATGTGTAGGTTTTCTTAGGAAATCTATCGTTCTTATCGTTCTCTACTGGATTTTTTCCATTGGCAGGGTTGAGTAATTTATAAGCATAAGGCGGCGCTTCTTTTAGTTCGGCTAAATCTATTTCGACCTCTTCTACGCCGTATGAGTCACTGAAAGATTCGTCATCGGCGTCTTCCGCCTCGACGTATGCTACCCTTTCTTTTTTATAGCCCTTGTTTGCTCTAGCTTTTTCTGCTTTTAAGCGTTCGACTTGTCGAACCCTGTCTGCCAACTGGGCCATGTCCCTAAGGTACTGAGTATCTAGTTTCTTTCTAATTGAATAATCCAGACCACCGGCAACCATTTCGACCAGTTCATGCTCTGGGACTGTTGTGAAACACCTTGATTTCAACAATCGGAACCTATTTAGGTAATCATCTATTGGTTCTGTAAACTTCCTCTTGATGCTGGCCAATTCTTTATGACTTATCTTGGTTTGGCCCATATAAAACTGTTCATGGAACAATCTTTCCAAGTGTGCCCAAGCATCTATCGAATTTGGGGGTAAAGTAGTGAACCAAATAAAAGCATTTTTTGTTAACGAACTAGGGAAATATTTGATCCTTAAATCTTCGTTCCCTGCTAAATCTCCTGCTTCTGTCAGGTATCTGGCAATATGTTCCACAGTTGACCCGTTAGTCTCACCTGAAAACTTTGTGAACTTGGGTACTTTGGTCCCTCTAGGCAACTCTGTTTGCATGATATAATCTGCTATGGGGGATGTATAATTTGGACGTCGAAGTCCAGTACTGAGGCCGTTATTGGCCATAACCCTTTCTATCATGGCAGTTAAGTTATTTTCTGTATCCAGATTCTCTCTTCTGAATCTCTGAACGATTTCATCTGGATGTTCGTTCCTACCCACTATCCTTAATCTGGGCCTTACCTCCTCCATTTCCTGCTGGACGGGAATAGCTCTCTAATTTGAAGCCTCTAAATCTATTACTCGGTTCCCTTTGATTGATGCTGTTCTTTGTGGGGTAACCACGTTATCAGTGGTTGTCCTAGACGGAGGGACCACATCTTGGACACGTTCCATAATGGGATCTCCTTCTTGATACAAGGGTTGTTTATTCTTTCGTTTAGGTGGTGGAACTCCCATGAAATATGCCATTCGATTCATTTGAGATGATATCTTTTGGAAAGTTTCTACATTCTCTCGATTCGTACTAGCAATATTTGTTGCTAATGGATTCAAAATTGAATCCAATTCCTTGGCCAAGACCCCCAGCATATCATGGTTGCTTGCATCCATTTCTTGTCGGAATGTTGCTTGGTTGTTTGTGGTAAAATTGGGCATTTGGGCAGAGAAGCCAGTATTTTGGGTGCTTCGACCCATTGAACCAACATTCGGCGAAAACGCCGCTGGGTTAGTTGTAGTGTATATAGGTCCTGCCCCTCGTGTGCTTGTTCCGTATGGATATGGCATTCCGTATGGATTGTTTTGTCTCCATTCGAACATGGATGTGGATCCCGGGTAAATAAATTATTTGCAGCATTTGTCGAGGAAAGTGGTATCTCGTTTGCGCTTGTGGATGGAGGCGCGGTAGTCGATACTGAAACTGGAATGGTCCCTGATGTTCCTGTATTATTTTCAGGTATAGCCTGGGAACTTCCCACGGGTTGTGATCCAGTCGAACCTGGTATATCTCGCGCTCCTTGAGTAGAAGTCGAAACATGCGTAAAATTTGCCGCTACTGTTCCTGACCCTTGTGGGGGATCTTGATCTCCCCCTGCACTGGCCATAACGACCATTCTCTTGTTGGACCTTCGCTTGGGAATCGGTTGCGCACTGTTGGTTAATTTACCGTTCCTAAGGTTCATACAAGTTCTTGATATTTTCTAGACAAAATAAAACAATTGATTAATAACAATCTGCTTGACACTGTCCCACTGGGCGTGCCAATTTGTTTACGGTGATTTCCGGTAAACAACCGCTAGTCTTCCAAACTATAATAAATATGATTTGGTTACTCGCAGGATCGACTAGATTGATCCTAGGACATAGTCAAAAAGGTTGTTATTCATGATGATTCGAACCGTGTTTACGAATGATTTGTCTTGAAAATAGGAAATACTTAGTCGAAACAATAAAGATTAGCAATCACCTTGTTATACATATGAATATAACTTTAACGACAGGGTAAGTTACAGACAAAATATAGGATGAAGAAAACTGTAAACGTGCAAGAAGGTTAAAGTGCAGAAATGTTAAATACTTTGAATATAAATAACACGAAATTAAAGAGTGCAGGAATGTAAATAGCAAAAAGTAAACGAAATGCAGTAATATCGAAAGATACTTAAATAAAGGAAAATACACATGTATTAAAATGGTGTTGGTGTCATACGTACATTTCTCAGCGAACTCTTTCTCTTAACACTTGATACTTGAGCAATATGTGAGTGATTTGTACAAAATGAACACCCTGAATCCTAACATTAGAACCCTTATTTATACTACTTTCGACCCTGACGGTCCTACGCTAATCTAATGCCACGTTTCTCATGAGAATCCCCGGAATGCCATCTGTCTTTGGGTAGTTATATAAACTACTTCGAATTTCAAATCCTCCCGCCTGAATCCTCTTTCGACGTGTGGCAATGTAACTAATATTGAGAATACCACGAGAAACACGCTAAGCCTCAGTACTTAACATATTTCGTAAAAATGCCTAAGTCTCGAAGATACATTTATTCCTATTAGCTTCAGCGCTCGCTATCTTCGTTACAACTAAAAAAATTCATTCTCGAAGCATGGCCATCAGGAGCCATTTTTATCTTCAAACGAAATCTTCAGCTAACAGTAGGCTAACACATAATCGGTAACTCACCTCTAGTGAAGTCAGGTAGACTAAACACTAGGCTTTCGCCCGATGGGCTCATGCGTCAAGATGGCGGTTCGATACTTGGTGTGAACACACGTGCGTACAGGTAGTTACCGGGACAATGACGCCATTTAGGCTAACGTCACCTTGTGGCCAAATAGGCTTGTGCGAACCTGCTTAACTACTCTTGCAGTGTGCTTGTACGAGTCTCTTGACAATAGGCATGGGTGAACTCATCGAGGGTGCGTTCATTCTATAATCTAGCCGAGGTTTGTTACACTTCTGGATTCCCCGTACATGGGTATGGGTTTTGGCATACTTGTTTGTTATTATACTTGTGTATTTGTATAAGATGAGTCCAATGGTGGACGAATCCCTTGTTTACTCCGTATCTGTACCGGACGTGAGGATAACCCGAATCCATGGTGGATTCATTTATTATGCATGTACCCTTTAGATCCGAGTGAACTAATAGGATAGGTGGACTCACTGAGATTTAGTAATCTCATTCCATTCCAATTCTATCTTTTTCAGGTGGTTCGAGGCAAGACCGTGGCAAAGGCAAGGCGGATTAGTCCTTTGACGTTGTTTCTAGATGTTATCTTTTGATTTTGGTTTCGTGCCTATTTAGTACCTTGTTGGATATTGTACTACTATGGATGTATTATCATTTTGGCCATGATACATTTGGCTTTTGTACTCGCACTTATGATGTATTATTATCTCTCCGCTGCGACGTTATGTATTTGTTGTCTTTATGAAACCATATTTAATACTTTATGCATTTTATTCTAAACAAATATGTGTGGGGTGTTACAGATTTATCGCAAAAAAAATTAATTTTACTCTTACGAAATATTAACCAATATATTATGATTGAAGTTTGTTGGGTGTATTGAATAAAATACCTTGTTTACTTCCATTAAAAAAGAGAGAAAACCTTGAACTGTACAAACTTTGAAATTGATTAATTCAACAAGTTGTCGGAATGTTTATTATAAGAAAATATAAGGTTACAAATAGGGTATTTATCATACACATTGAATCAAAGTCTCACAATTATGTATCAATCAAATATCCATGTATTAATTGTCATCCATTATACCATTAATGAATTAATTGTGTTGGAAAATAAATTATGATATTATGATAATTGATTTTGTTTTATATTGCAATATAATTTAGAACAAAAAGGGATTTTATATTAATTTGTATCAAGTATTGAAATGAATTTCCAGAAAATTTCATATTATTATATTAATATTATATAAATTTTTCATTAATAATATATCAAATTTACCCAAAAATTTTAAAATTATTTATGACGACACACGTAAAGTTGTGGAATTTTCATTTAAGAAGGAAGTCACTCTGATTTACTTTAAATTGGTAAAAAGTTATTCAAATTATTTAAAAAATAAATAGTTTTCAAAAAATCCATAACTTACTCACTCTTTAATATCAGATACAATCTATCTCCAATTCTCCTTTCAATTGGTAAACATATTATTAAAGATTAAGAACGTTGTTTATACCTATACAAATAAGAACGTTGTTTAAAACCTAGTTTTCTCTATTTTACCTTACAAACTGTTACTTAATTTAGGCTTAATTGCAACTTTACTCCCTCTATTTTGTCTTTTTCTTGATTTTGATACCTCTATTTTAAAAGTCATAATTTTAGTCTCCTTTTTAAGTTTGATGTTCAATTTTCTTCCCTCTATTTTGTTTTTTTATGCAAATTTAGTTCGTATTTTGGTTGCTTTTTCAACAGAAAGCTCAAAAGGTGACCAAAATCGGGGTTTTAAAAACAGGGGGAACCAAAATTGAAAAAAAGGACAAAATAGGCGGATCAGAGTTGCAATTAAGCCTTTAATTTATTTTAAAAAATATTATTTAGAATTCCTCCATATCTTCAAAATTCAATCAAAACCAAAATCTTTTTTATTTTGGCTTTCAAATTCTTGTTTTAGCTATTTCACAAAAACAAACAAAATGGGATCCCTTGAAATATAAAATTCCAAAATGATATCTTTGATTTTTAAAAAATTTAACAAAATCAAATCTTACTTATTTTGCCTCTTAAAATATTATTTAAGTTATTTCATAAAAAGTATTTTGAAACCATCCGTATATAATTTTCTAAAAAATACTCTACAAAATTGGGGAAAATGAATTAAAACCAATCTTTTCGTAAAGCCCGCAAAGTATTTTAGCCCATTTCATTAAGGATATAGGAATCATGAATTAAGTTGTTTTTCCAGATTAATAAAATATCTTTCAAAATCTTGTTAAAGATATTTCTTGTAATACCCTATTTAATTCTTTTTAGAAAAATAGCAATGATGTTGGTTGAGATAGAACTAGATGGCAAAATGGGCATTATGATTTAGTTAGAGGGCAATTGTGACATTTTGCTCACCATAAGTTCTAAGGCTTGTTTGGTCCCTCATTTTGGTTCCAAAACAGATTTTTGTGGGAAGAAGTTTGGAAGCGTAAAATAAAAGAGGAGGAGAAGAGAAGGAAAGCCACTCCAAGAACTCCAACCCTTGCATGTTCAAGAATCTGTCCCAAAGCTCTGATTTTCGTCCAAATCTCCCTTGCTCCAGCTCTACTTCGTTCCCCTAAGGTGAGTCCATAGATAGAAAATGGGGTTTGACTCATTTGGGAACTTTTGGGGTTTAAGGGTTTTGAGAAATTAGGCTTAGATCCTTGCTAATAACATGCTTTGATGTTGTTGATTGCTTGTTTACACTGTATGTTGGCTGGATATACTCTTAATTCGTACATGCAGGTGAAATCAAGGGGTTAAAGTACCCCAGAACAGAACTGATGAGTTCTGCATTTTTCTGTTTCTGCTATGAGCCGCTAAGCGGGCTAAGACCGCTAAGCGGTATTGGGCACTTTTCCAGAAATTCGCAGTTCCGCTGAGCGGGCCCGGTTTGCCCGCTGAGCGGAGGATGCTGTTGTGGAAAAAAAATAAATATCGCGAGCCCGCTAAGCGGACGTGAGGCCGCTAAGCGGGAAAACAGTTGTGGTTCGCCACTGGAAAGCCCGCTTACAGGCCGCTAAGCGGCCAGTGCTGGGCAGAATTTTATTTTTCCTTCCCCTGAGGGCAGTTTCTGATTCTAAACGTAACCGGACCCCTCCTTGATTATTATTATGCATATGAACGTCCGGAGAATGGTATTTTATGACACCCATCACCGAAAATCCTATTCATTTTATTTATGTGGAATATTATACATAATGTTGGATAGATACATTCCATAAATCCTTGACTATACAATTGTGTTTGATTTCGAATACTTTTGATAAGATAAGTATGAATCTATATTGATGTCCAATGTTTTGGTTGAACATTCGGATTGACTTGTGTTATGATATTACACGTGATATGTGTGCGTATGCTTGAATCGGAGTGGCCGGGGGTTAGGTTGGGATATACTTCTTACTATGATGTAAGGTATTATCCTGGACCACGTGGTCCGTGGAATAGTCCGATGTTATGATCAGAGGTCGCGCACCTGAGCTACCGTGGTAGTGTTCTCACGAGTGCCGTGAGGGGCCTATACTCATTGACGATGACACTTTTGTGCGCACGGTATGGTGGGGCTATGTAGCCATGTAGGCTATTACATAGTGATTGTAACTCACCTCTAGTAAAGTCATGTAGACTAATACTAGGCTTTCGCCCGGTGGGACCATGCGTCAAGGTGGCGGTTTGTACTCGGTGTAACCCACTAGCGTGAAGGAGGTTAACGGGATAATGACGCCAATTAGGCCAGGTCATGGTACGGCCATTTAGGCTTGTGGACTCGTTTAACCCTCTTGCAGTGAGCTTGTACAAGTCCCTTGACACTAGGCATGGGTGGACTCATCGAGGGTGCGTTCATTCCATAATCTAGCCGAGGTTTATTACACTTCTTGATTCCCCGCATAAGGATGCGGGTTTTGCATACTTGTTGTGATATATTTGTGTGTTTGTATGTGATGAGTCCAATGGTGGATAAATCATTTGGTTGCTCCGTACTTGTACCGGATGTGAGGATTACCCGAATCCATGGCGGATTCGTTTGCTTTGCATGTACCCTTTAGATCCGAGTGGACTAATAGGATAGGCGGGCTCACTGAGATTTAGTAATCTCATCCCATTCCAATTCTATCTTTTTCAGGTGGTTCAAGGCAGGATCGTGGCAAAGGCAAGGCGGATTAGTCCTTTGGCATTGATGCTAGATACTATCTTTTGTTCGCATTTTATGCTTTTGTAGTACTTTATTGGATGTTGTACTATTTTGGATGTATTATCACTTTGGCCATGATACATTCGGCTCTTGTACCTCGAGCTTGTTATGTTTTTATTACTATCTTTCCGCTGCGACATTATGTAATCATTGTCTTTATGAACCATATATAATACTTTATGCATATTATTCTAGACAAATATGTGTAGGGTGTTACAGTTGGTATCAGAGCAGGTCGATTCTCGGCTTTGCTAAAGACACATCATAATGCAGCACAATTCTGCCTCATATGTGTATAGCCGGCATGATTCCGTGTGTCTTACCTATGGCATTGAGCCTGATCAACTTAATTCCGTGTGTAGGACAGACAGGGAGATGGCTGAGCAGCGCAGAGGTCCCGGAAGGCCGAGAACTAGGAATGTGGAAACCGAGCAAGCAGCTGGGAATGCAGGCGTACCTTGGCAGCAGATAATGCAACAGATGCAGCAGCAGAATCAGATGATGATGCAGATGATGCAGGGTATGCAAGGACAACAACCTCCTGCTCCGGTTCCTGTTCCCCAAGCTCCAGCAGGGCCAGATTTTTGTGCTTTCTTCAGAATGGATCCCCCAGAGTTTGCAGGTGGCTTAGACCCAGTAATAGCTCATGACTGGTTGGCTAGTATGGAGAGGATATTCCAGGCAATCCAGTGTAACGAAGAAGAGAAGGTGATCTTTGCTACCCAGAAGATGAAAGGACCAGCTCTTAGGTGGTGGAATACTGCATCTACCTATTTCACTACTCAGGAGATCCCTAAAGACTAGCATCATTTCAAGGCGGCATTCCTGGAGAAGTATTTCCCTAATAGTGTTCGAACCCAAAGAGAAAGAGAATTCCAGAATTTCAAGCAAGGCAACTTGTCTGTTTCTGAGTATGCTGAAAAGTTTGAAGATATGGCTGATTACTCACGACAGGCTGTTTATGCTCCTGATGAGTTATGGAAGATTGATCAATTCTTGATGGGTTTGAGGGCCGACATTGCTCATAGTGTGTCCCAGAGGGAGTTTACTACTTATGCTGAATGTTTGAGGCAATGTTATGTGGCGGAGAACAGCCTTAAGAGGGTGCAAGAGGAGAGGAACCAGAACAGGACTAACTACAGGGAACAAGGGAAATCTGCTCAACACCTGAAGCCCCGTGGTTTTCCACCAAAGAAGAAGCAAGGATATGGCGACCAATCGGCTCAACCTCCTTATTGTCACAAGTGCAAGAAGAAACATGCTGGAGAGTGCGAGCCTACTACAATTACCTGTTTCAGATGCGGTGAGCCAGGTCACAAATCCCCGTTTTGTCCAAAGAAGAAAGATCAGGAGAAGACTACAGGTCGTGTTTATACCTTAGATGCAAGAAAGGCCAAAGGAAACAACAATCTCATCGCAGGTACTTGTTATGTAAACAATCAACCCTTATGTGTGTTAGTTGATTGCGGAGCTACGCATTCCTTTATCTCTACCGAGTGTGCTTACCGACTTGGTTTGGAAGTTACTCCCTTACCCGACCCTATGGTCATTTCTTCAGCCACGGACGATACAGTGGAAGCTCGACTGATTTGTAAGGATTGTTCAGTATCTTTTAATGGTCGTGACTTTCCGATTGATCTAATTTGTTTACCTCTTAAGAGACTCGATGTCATTCTTGGAATGGATTGGTTGTCTCCTAATTCGGTGTATATTGGTTGCAAGGAAAAAGCCATATTCATTCCTGCTAAAGAAACATCCTCCGATGATGCAATTACCAAGTTGATTGAAGGTACGATCAGCGCGGTCAATTATCTCTTTTCACAAGAAAGATCTTTTCTTTTGGTTCTTTCCGAGGAACCCTCCGTGAGGGTGGTATTGTCGGAAATACCTGTTGTGTGCGAATATCCTGATGTCTTTCCTGAGGATATCACTTCTCTTCCTCCGGAAAGGGAAGCGGAATTCTCAATTGATCTTATTCCTGGCACTGCCCCAGTTTCTATCACTCCATATAGGATGTCTCCTATTGAACTCAGAGAACTGAAGAGCCAGCTGGAAGAGCTTCTAGTTAAGCATTTTATTCGGCCCAGTGTTTCTCCATGGGGAGCTCCTGTTCTGTTGGTGAAAAAGAAGGATGGGAGTATGCGTTTGTGCATCGACTATCGTCAGCTGAATAAGGTCACTATAAAGAACAAATACCCCTTACCGCGGATTGATGACCTCCTAGATCAGTTGAAAGGAGCCAGTGTGTTCTCGAAGATTGACCTCAGGTCAGGATTTCATCAGATTCGGGTTAAGAGCTCAGATATACCTAAGACTGCATTCAGGACTCGGTATGGTCATTACGAGTTTTTAGTTATGCCTTTTGGTGTGACTAATGCTCCGGCGGTTTTCATGGATTATATGAATCGAATTTTTCAACCGTACCTGGATCAGTTTGTAGTGATCTTCATTGATGACATCTTAGTGTACTCACGTTCTCCGGAAGAACACGTCGAGCATTTGCGGATTGTGTTGTCTACTCTTCGAGAGAAGCAATTGTATGCCAAGTTCAGTAAGTGTGAGTTTTGGTTATCCGAAGTAAGTTTCCTTGGTCACGTCATCTCAGGAGGAGGCGTGGCAGTGGATCCTTCTAAAGTAGAAGCGGTGGTGAATTGGGATCGACCGAAGAGTGTGACAGAAGTCAGAAGTTTCCTGGGTTTGGCAGGTTATTACCGGAGGTTTATCATGGGATTCGCTAAATTAGCCTTACCATTGACAAGACTTACCCGGAAGGAGGTTGCATTTGAGTGGGACTCAGAATGTGAGGAGAGTTTTC
This sequence comes from Vicia villosa, assembly GCF_029867415.1. Classification (NCBI taxonomy): domain Eukaryota; kingdom Viridiplantae; phylum Streptophyta; class Magnoliopsida; order Fabales; family Fabaceae; genus Vicia; species Vicia villosa. The sequence goes on along the minus strand of NC_081183.1, from coordinate 23,587,656 downwards.
AGAAACTTAAGGAGAAGTTGACCACTGCACCTGTACTGGTGATTCCAGACCCGGACCGATCTTACGAAGTGTTCTGTGATGCTTCTAAGAGAGGTTTAGGCGGAGTATTGATGCAAGACGGTAAAGTCGTGGCTTATGCGTCTCGACAATTGAAATCTCATGAAGAGAATTACCCTACTCATGACCTTGAGCTTGCGGCAATAGTCTTTACACTCAAGGTATGGCGTCACTACTTGTATGGAGTTCACTTTGAGATGTTCAGTGATCATAAAAGCTTGAAGTACCTCTTCGATCAGAAAGAGTTGAACATGCGGCAAAGGAGATGGATGGAGTATCTTAAAGACTTCGACTTTGAACTGAAATACCATCCAGGGAAGGCTAATAAGGTAGCAGATGCCTTAAGTAGGAAGGAATTTCGGGTTGCAGAGTTAATGATGTTAGAACATGGATTACTAGAGAAGTTCTGGAACCTCAACCTCCAGTTCGATTGGACACCCAATGGTGTACTAATTAGTAACTTGAGTATTCAGAACGAACTGCGGGAGAGAGTCCGAGTAACTCAAGTATATGACGATCAATTGCAAGCAAGTGAGTATATGCCCGACTTTAATAGAGCGCCTGATGGACTCCTTTTATTTAAAGGAAGAATGTGTATACCGGATGATGATGAACTGAAACGCTTGATCCTCGATGAGGCACACAAGAGTAGATATTCTATTCATCCTGGATCGACAAAAATGTATCAGGACTTGAAGAAGGATTTTTGGTGGCCAGGAATGAAGAAGGAGATTGCAGAATATGTGGCACGGTGTCCTATCTGCCAACAGGTTAAGATTGAACATCAGCGACCAGGCGGGATGTTACAACCATTAGAGATACCGGTGTGGAAGTGGGATTCTATCTCTATGGACTTCATTGTGGGACTGCCCCGTACTCGAGGCGGATACGATTCTATATGGGTAATAGTGGACAGGTTGACTAAGTCTGCTCACTTTTTACCTGTAAAGACGACCCACAAGGTGATGCATCTCGCGAAACTTTTCATAGCAGAGATTGTGCGGTTACATGGTGTGCCATCCAGTATAGTGTCTGACCGAGATCCAAAGTTCACTTCGAGATTCTGGAAGGCATTCCATAAGGAAATGGGGACTAGATTGGATATGAGTACTTCCAACCATCCGCAAACTGACGGGCAAACAGAAAGAACCATTCAGACGATAGAAGATATGTTAAGAGCTTGTATTCTGGAAGAAGGTGGGAGTTGGAAGGATCATCTACCCTTGGCAGAGTTCGCATATAATAACAGTTACCATGCCAGTTTGGGTATGGCTCCCTATGAAGCTCTATATGGGAGAAGGTGTCGATCTCCTGTATGTTGGGCTGAAGTGGGAGAAAAGAGTATTCTTGGACCGGAGATTATACAAGAGACTACTGAGAAGGTCAAAGCGATTCAAGATAACCTTAAGAAGGCCCAAGACCGACAGAAGAATTATGCGGACAAGCGAAGAAGACCTTTGGAATTTGAAGTTGGAGACCACGTGTATTTGAAGGTCACCCCGAGATTGAGGTTGGGAGGACCGTTCAGAACGCGTAAGCTGAGTCCGAGATATGTGGGACCCTATCAGATTTTGAGTCGGGTAGGCGAAGTGGCGTATCAGTTAGCATTGCCACCTTCGTTATCCGGTCTGCATGATGTGTTCCATGTGTCTCAACTCCGAAGGTTCGTGCCTGACACTTTTCACCCCATCCTCCCAGATTCTGTTGAAGTAGAGCCAGATCTCTCCTATGATCCCCAACCTTGCGGTATTTTGGAGCATGCTAGCAAGTCCCTAAGGAACAAAGAGATACCTCTCGTGAAAGTATTGTGGGACGAAGCACGTCCTGAGGAAGCTACGTGGGAGCTTGAGTCAGAAATGCGTGAATCCTATCCTCATTTGTTCTGGTAGGTTTTCGAATTCGAGGACGAATTCTAATTAAGGGGGGGAGAATGTAATACCCTATTTAATTCTTTTTAGAAAAATATTAATGATGTTGGTTGAGATAGAACTAGATGGCAAAATGGGCATTATGATTTAGTTAGAGGGCAATTGTGACATTTTGCTCACCATAAGTTCTAAGGCTTGTTTGGTCCCTCATTTTGGTTCCAAAACAGATTTTTGTGGGAAGAAGTTTGGAAGCGTAAAATAAAAGAGGAGGAGAAGAGAAGGAAAGCCACTCCAAGAACTCCAACCCTTGCATGTTCAAGAATCTGTCCCAAAGCTCTGATTTTCGTCCAAATCTCCCTTACTCCAGCTCTACTTCGTTCCCCTAAGGTGAGTCCATAGATAGAAAATGGGGTTTGACTCATTTGGGAACTTTTGGGGTTTAAGGGTTTTGAGAAATTAGGCTTAGATCCTTGCTAATAACATGCTTTGATGTTGTTGATTGCTTGTTTACACTGTATGTTGGCTGGATATACTCTTAATTCGTACATGCAGGTGAAATCAAGGGGTTAAAGTACCCCAGAACAGAACTGATGAGTTCTGCATTTTTCTGTTTCTGCTATGAGCCGCTAAGCGGGCTAAGACCGCTAAGCGGTATTGGGCACTTTTCCAGAAATTCGCAGTTCCGCTGAGCGGGCCCGGTTTGCCCGCTGAGCGGAGGATGCTGTTGTGGAAAAAAAATAAATATCGCGAGCCCGCTAAGCGGACGTGAGGCCGCTAAGCGGGAAAACAGTTGTGGTTCGCCACTGGAAAGCCCGCTTACAGGCCGCTAAGCGGCCAGTGCTGGGCAGAATTTTATTTTTCCTTCCCCTGAGGGCAGTTTCTGATTCTAAACGTAACCGGACCCCTCCTTGATTATTATTATGCATATGAACGTCCGGAGAATGGTATTTTATGACACCCATCACCGAAAATCCTATTCATTTTATTTATGTGGAATATTATACATAATGTTGGATAGATACATTCCATAAATCCTTGACTATACAATTGTGTTTGATTTCGAATACTTTTGATAAGATAAGTATGAATCTATATTGATGTCCAATGTTTTGGTTGAACATTCGGATTGACTTGTGTTATGATATTACACGTGATATGTGTGCGTATGCTTGAATCGGAGTGGCCGGGGGTTAGGTTGGGATATACTTCTTACTATGATGTAAGGTATTATCCTGGACCACGTGGTCCGTGGAATAGTCCGATGTTATGATCAGAGGTCGCGCACCTGAGCTACCGTGGTAGTGTTCTCACGAGTGCCGTGAGGGGCCTATACTCATTGACGATGACACTTTTGTGCGCACGGTATGGTGGGGCTATGTAGCCATGTAGGCAATTACATAGTGATTGTAACTCACCTCTAGTAAAGTCATGTAGACTAATACTAGGCTTTCGCCCGGTGGGACCATGCGTCAAGGTGGCGGTTTGTACTCGGTGTAACCCACTAGCGTGAAGGAGGTTAACGGGATAATGACGCCAATTAGGCCAGGTCATGGTACGGCCATTTAGGCTTGTGGACTCGTTTAACCCTCTTGCAGTGAGCTTGTACAAGTCCCTTGACACTAGGCATGGGTGGACTCATCGAGGGTGCGTTCATTCCATAATCTAGCCGAGGTTTATTACACTTCTTGATTCCCCGCATAAGGATGCGGGTTTTGCATACTTGTTGTGATATATTTGTGTGTTTGTATGTGATGAGTCCAATGGTGGATAAATCATTTGGTTGCTCCGTACTTGTACCGGATGTGAGGATTACCCGAATCCATGGCGGATTCGTTTGCTTTGCATGTACCCTTTAGATCCGAGTGGACTAATAGGATAGGCGGGCTCACTGAGATTTAGTAATCTCATCCCATTCCAATTCTATCTTTTTCAGGTGGTTCAAGGCAGGATCGTGGCAAAGGCAAGGCGGATTAGTCCTTTGGCATTGATGCTAGATACTATCTTTTGTTCGCATTTTATGCTTTTGTAGTACTTTATTGGATGTTGTACTATTTTGGATGTATTATCACTTTGGCCATGATACATTCGGCTCTTGTACCTCGAGCTTGTTATGTTTTTATTACTATCTTTCCGCTGCGACATTATGTAATCATTGTCTTTATGAACCATATATAATACTTTATGCATATTATTCTAGACAAATATGTGTAGGGTGTTACATTTCTTTTTCTTTTAAAAGAATCGCTTTAAATATAAGTTCTAAATTAAAATCTCTACAAATCTTAAAAAATAAAATAATATCAAAATTTCCCTATTTAATCTCTCAAAAGTTAAAACCATATATGTGTTGTTCGACTGGACCAAATTAGGGTCCCTCCGAATCTTTATGGGAATTTCTTTGACAAATTTAAAATTGGAATCTAGAAATTTAGGATAATGATCAGCATATTAAATATGTAGTTATGAAGTCAATTTTGACCCTAAAATTTGTAAAATTTGAGACAATATTTAGAATATACACATAAATTTGGGAATTGTTATTAAAAAAAGTAATTTAATTCCAAATCTATGTGAAATATTGGGACACATTCTAGACGACTAATATAATAACTTTAACTACAAAAGTTTAAAATTTTTATAAAAATCCAATTGTTGAGTTAAATCAAAAATAATAGTTTTGTTTTTTATTTAAAACAAAATACTTCAATATGATCAATCAAATATTTCAAAAGGACACTAAAAACATAAATGTCTTCCCCACTGATTATAGAGAAACCCAAATCCTTTCTCAGTCAAAACTTCTTTATAGACTACAAATATCTAGAAACCCAAAATTACTCTTTCATGAATTCTAAATTAAAAAATTACTTTTGATGAATATGTATATAAAATTATCCACCTTTATTAATTACAATAAAATAAAAATTTAACCTTTATATAGGAAGAAAAGTATTAAACAATGTTAACTACATTGATAGACTACAAATATCTAGAAACTCAAAACTACAATTTCATATCATTAGTAGATAGAAAGTTTAACTACATTGATATTTGACGATATTAGTTGAGATTCTTCTCATATTCATTCAAAGTGGCTAGCATTTCATCCGTAAGAGTAACACTGGTGCCGGGATAATATGATTTTGTTTCTTCCCATGTGAGATCAGAAAACTGATTGAGGCCAGCCGTGTGACTATACTTTTTCATTTTATTGTGTTCAGTCATCTTGGAATAACAATCCGCAAACAATTTGAACCTGTACTTCTTTTCATCCTCTAAAGAGTATGCTTTGCCGTATTTCTTGCACCAATTTTCAAAGATTTCACCGATATCCGAAGCAGATTCCTTATATTACCAATTAAAAATACATATAAGTTAACTCATGATGTAACGCATATAATATTTCAACAAAGAAAGTGAATCACAAAATTAGTACTTCAGTTGCATAATATATGAAGAAAAATTAATATATCATATAATTCGATAGATGAGACAAATGTTTTATTAACATATATTTTATGTCTCAAGGGATTTATAGCAAAAAAAATTAATTTTACTCTTACGAAATATTAACCAATATATTACGATTCAAGTTTGTTGGGTGTATTGAATAACATACATTGTTTATTATGAGAAAATATAAGGTTACAAACTTTGAAATTGAGTAATTCAACAAGTTGTCGGAATGTTTATTATGAGAAAATATAAGGTTACAAATAGGGTATTTATCATACACATTGAATCAAAGTCTCACAAATATGTATCAATCAAATATCCATGTATTAATTGTCATCCATTATACCATTAATGAATTAATTGTGTTGGAAAATAAATTATGATATTATGATAATTGATTTTGTTTTATATTGCAATATAATTTAGAACAAAAAGGGATTTTATATAAATTTGTATCAAGTATTGAAATGAATTTCCAGAAAATTTCATATTATTATTTTAATATTATATAAATTTTATCATTAATAATATATCAAATTTACCCAAAATTTTAAAATTATTTATGACGACACACTAAAGTTGTGGAATTTTTATTTAAGAAGGAAGTCACTCTGATTTACTTTAAATTGTTAAAAAGTTATTCAAATTATTTAAAAAATAAATAGTTTTCATAAAATTCATAACTTACTCACTCTTTAATATCAGATACAATCTATCTCCAATTCTCCTTTCGATTGGTAAACATATTATTAAAGATTAAGAACGTTGTTTATACCTATACAAATAATTAAAACCTAGTTTTCTTTATTTTACCTCACAAACTGTTACTTAATTTAGGCTTAATTGCAACTTTACTCCCTCTATTTTGTCTTTTTCTTGATTTTGATACCTCTATTTTAAAATCCATAATTTTGGTCTCCTTTTTAAGTTTGATGTTCAATTTTCTTCCCTATATTTTGTTTTTTATGGAAATTTAGTCCGTATTTTGGTCGCTTTTTCAACAGAAAGCTCAGAAGGTGGCCAAAATCGGGGTTCTAAAAACAGGGGGAACCAAAATTGAAAAAAAAAGGACAAAATAGGCGGATCAGAGTTGCAATTAAGCCTTTAATTTATTTTAAAAAATATTATTTAGAATTCCTCCATATCTTCAAAATTCAATCAAAACCAAAACCTTTCTTATTTTGGCTTTCAAAATCTTATTTTAGCTATTTCACAAAAACAAACAAAATGGAATCCCTTGAAATATAAAATTCCAAAAAGTTATCTCTGATTTTTAAAAAATTTAACAAAATCAAATCTTACTTATTTTGTCTCTTAAAATCTTACTTAAGTTATTTCATAAAAAGTATTTTGAAACCATCCGTATATAATTTTCTAAAAAATACTCTACAAAATTGGGAAAAATGAATTAAAACCAATCTTTTCGTAAAGCCCGCAAAGTATTTTAGCCCATTTCATTAAGGATATAGGATTCATGAATTAAGTTGTTTTTTCAGATTAATAAAATATCTTTCAAAATCTTATTTAAGATATTTCTTTTTCTTTTAAAAGAATCGCTTTAAATATAAGATCTAAATTAAAATCTCTACAAATCTTAAAAAATAAAATAATATCAAAATTTCCCTATTTAATCTCTCAAAAGTTTAAACCATATATGTGTTGTTCGACAGGACCAAATTAGGGTCCCTCCGAATCTTTATTGGAATTTCTTTGACAAATTTAAAGTTGGAATCTAGAAATTTAGGATAATGATCCGCATATTTAATATGTAGTTATGAAGTCAATTTTGACCCTAAAATTTGTAAAATTTGAGACAATATTTAGAATATACATATAAATTTGGGAATTGTTATTAAAAAAAAGTAATTTAATTCCAAATCTATGTGAAATATTGGGACACATACTAGACGACTAATATAATAACTTTAACTACAAAAGTTTAAAATTTTTATAAAAATCCAATCGTTGAGTTAAATCAAAAATAATAATTTTGTTTTTTTATTTAAAACAAAATACATCAATATGATCAATCAAATATTTCAAAAGGACACTGAAAACATAAATGTATTCCCCATTGATTATAGAGATACCCAAATCCTTTCTCATTCAAAACTTCTTTATAGACTACAAATATCTAGAAACCCAAAATTACTCTTTCATGAATTCTAAATTAAATAATTACTTTTGATGAATATGTATATAAAATTATCCACTGAAGTTTGAACCTGTACTTCTTTTCATCCTCTGAAGAGTATGTTTTGCCGTATTTCTTGCACCAATTTTCAAAGATTTCACCGATATCCTAAACAGATTCCTTATATTACCAATTAAAAATACATATAAGTTAACTCATGATGTAACGCATATAATATTTCAACAAAGAAAGTGAATCACAAAATTAGTACTTCAGTTGCATAATATATGAAGAAAAATTAATATATCATATAATTTGATAGAAGAGACAAATGTTTTATTAAAATATATTTTATGTCACAAGGGATTTATCGCAAAAAAAATTAATTTTACTCTTACGAAATATTAACTAATATATTACGATTGAAGTTTGTTGGGTGTATTGAACAACATACCTTGTTTACTTCCAATAAAAAAGAGAGAAAACCTTGAACTGTACAAACTTTGAAATTGAGTAATTCAACAAGTTGTCGGAATGTTTATTATGATAAAATATAAGGTTACAAATAGGGTATTTATCATACACATTGAATCAAAGTCTCACAAATATGTATCAATCAAATATCCATGTATTAATTGTCATCCATTATACCATTAATGAATTAATTGTGTTGGAAAATAAATTATGATATTATGATAATTGATTTTGTTTTATATTACAATATAATTTAGAACAAAAAGGGATTTTATATTAATTTGTATCAAGTATTGAAATGAATTTCCAGAAAATTTCATATTATTATTTTAATATTATATAAATTTTATCATTAATAATATATCAAAATTACCCAAAAATTTTAAAATTATTTATGATGACACACGTAAAGTTGTGGAATTTTTATTTAAGAAGGAAGTCACTCTGATTTACTTTAAATTGTTAAAAAGTTATTCAAATTATTTAAAAAATAAATAATTTTCAAAAAATCCATAACTTACTCACTCTTTAATATCAGATACAATCTATCTCCAATTCTCCTTTCGATTGGTAAACATATAATTAAAGATTAAGAACGTCGTTTATACCTATACAAATAGTTAAAACCTAGTTTTCTCTATTTTACCTCACAAACTGTTACTTAATTTAGGCTTAATTGCAACTTTACTCCCTCTATTTTTGTCTTTTTCTTGATTTTGATACCTCTATTTTAAAAGCCATAATTTTAGTCTCATTTTTAAGTTTGATGTTCAATTTTCTTCCCTCTATTTTGTTTTTTATGCAAATTTAGTCCGTATTTTGGTCGCTTTTTCAACAGAAAGCTCAGAAGGTGACCAAAATCGGGGTTTTAAAAACAGGGGGAACCAAAATTGAAAAAAAGGACAAAATAGGCGGATCAGAGTTGCAATTAAGCCTTTAATTTATTTTAAAAAATATTATTTAGAATTCCTCCATATCTTCAAAATTCAATCAAAACCAAAACCTTTCTGATTTTGGCTTTCAAAATCTTGTTTTAGCTATTTCACATAAACAAACAAAATGGAATCCCTTGAAATATAAAATTCCAAAAAGATATCTCTGATTTTTAAAAAATTTAACAAAATCAAAACTTACTTATTTTGCCTCTTAAAATCATATTTAAGTTATTTCGTAAAAAGTATTTTGAAACCATCCGTATATAATTTTCTAAAAAATACTCTACAAAATTGAGGAAAATGAATTAAAACCAATCTTTTCGTAAATTCCCGCAAAGCATTTTAGCCCATTTCATTAAGGATATAGGAATAATGAATTAAGTTGTTTTTTCAGATTAATAAAATATCTTTCAAAATCTTATTTAAGATATTTCTTTTTATTTTAAAAGAATCGCTTTAAATATAAGTTCTAAATTTAAATCTCTACAAATCTTAAAAAATAAAATAATATCAAAATTTCCATATTTATTCTCTCAAAAGTTTAAACCATATATGTGTTGTTCGATTGGACCAAATTAGGGTCCCTCCGAATCTTTATTGGATTTTTTTTGACAAATTTAAAGTTGGAATCTAGAAATTTAGGATAATGATTAGCATGTTTAATATGTAGTTATGAAGTCAATTTTGACTCTAAAGTTTGTAAAATTTGAGACAATATTTAGAATATACACATAAATTTGGGAATTGTTATTAAAAAAAAGTAATTTAATTCCAAATCTATGTGAAATATTGGGACACATACTAGACGACTAATATAATAACTTTAACTACAAAAGTTTAAAATTTTTATAAAAATCCAATTGTTGAGTTAAATCAAAAATAATAATTTTGTTTTTTTATTTAAAACAAAATACTTCAATATGAGCAATCAAATATTTCAAAAGGACACTAAAAACATAAATGTATTCCCCACTGATTATAGAGAAACCCAAATCCTTTCTCATTCAAAACTTCTTTATAGACTACAAATATCTAGAAACCCAAAATTACTCTTTCATGAATTCTAAATTAAATAATTACTTTTGATGAATATGTATATAAAATTATTCACCTTTATTAATTACAATAAAATTAAAATTTAACCTTTATATAGGAAGAAAAGTATTAAACTGTAACACCCCATACATAACTGACTAGTATATTATGCATGAAACATTAAAAATTGATATTGAGTACATACAAAAGCTATAGATATAGAAAGATCCATAATACAATACAACATGAAATTCTAATTAGAATTACAGAACATTTGTCTTCAATGGATCTGCACAGCGGAAAAAGAGATCTGACGAGGTCTCCGAGCCATCACCACTTCCAAGTCTTCAATCCAAACCTGCTACTAACCAACCACTACTAAACTGTACCTGGAAAAAAATATAAGTTGATTGGGGTGAGATTACTAAATCTCAGTGAGTCCTCCTATCCTATGGGTCCACTCGGATCTACAGGGTACATGCATCAAAACCGAATCCACCATTGATCCGGGGTCTATCCTCACATCCGGTACAAGTACGGAGAAAACAAGGAATCATCCACCATTGGACGATTAATGCAGATATATAATTGTATAAGCAACCAAGTATGCAAAACCCGCATCCATATACGGGGAATCCAGAAGTACGTTAATACCACTAGACTAAGTTACTAACACACCCTCGGTGGGTTCACCCATGCCTATTTGTTAAGAGACTTGCACAAGCACCCTGCAAGAATGATTAAATGGGTTCGCACAAGCCTACATGGCTGCGAGATGACCTTGCCTAAGAGGCGACACCGTCCCATTAACCATCTGTACGCACGTGGTGTTAACGGCAAGTGCAACACGCCGTCTCGACGCATAAGCCCATCCGGGTAGGAACCTAATGATGTAGCCTACATGGCATCACTAGAGATGGTTTACCTGTTATGCGTAGGCTTACTTAGCCGCATAACGCCATCATACCGAGCACGCGAATGTGTATACACCAAATGAGTAAAAAGCCCCGTACGACACTCACAAGCACACTGCAACGGTAGTTCATGTATGTGCCTTTGGGATCCATGATCAGGGCAATCCCACGGACAACTCTAGGACCCACGGTCCGAATCGTAACTTAGTACCTGGTCTACTTCGATTCAGCATACACACATATCAAGCGCCAAAACACGCAAGCACACAATCCCAATTGTTTAACCGAAACAACGGGCATTAATAGAACATTCATATATAATCACAATGTGGTATCCATATTTCAACATAACACAGCAGTTAGGAATGATGTAGTTAATTCAGTCTAACTATACATAATTCACATGTTACAAAATCAATACACCCATGATCATATAAAACCTTAGTATGTACACATACTCGATAGACTAGTCTCACTAAGAAGGATTCTTATATTATTAAATCAAATATTTTGGTTTAGGGACCAATTTTATTAGAAAGTACACGTCGCTAGCTTTCCAACGATATAAAGTTTGCGCAATTCCGATACCCGAGCCGAAAGTTACGAATTTCTGAAGTTTGCTGATTTTTTCCTCTGCGCCTAGGGTATCCGATTACCCAGAGTCCAGTAACCGATTACTGGCCCTAAAACAGCTCAGAATTGCATTTTTAGCAGCGTAATCGGTTACCCAAAGACCCGTAACCGATTACTCTGCATCAGAATATGTTTTTCAGCATTTTAAGGGTTCTAAATCCATTCCAACTTTAATTTAAACCAACCCAACATGCGATAACATTCTAAATCATATTTCTAGCTACACATATCCGAATATAACAAGTAAAGAAACATTGATTATCAACATGCAATTAGAATTACACATCAAAAGCACACTAGCATCATGGTTCCTTAATTATCTCTCAAAATCCCAAAACCCCAATTACAACCCTTGCATGCAAATTTCCCAAGTTTCTATCTAAAGGACTCACCTTGGATTAAATGGAGGTTAAGATGGTGTTCTTGCTACCATTGCATCTCCCTCTTGCTCAATCTTCCATCTCCATCATCAAGAAATCCGTAGCTCCCCATAACACACATTCAGCATGACTGACACAACTTCAAGCTCGATTTTCTCCTTCAATACAACACCTATGAATACGAATTAGTATACCAAATCGAAGAGAATTTTGTCAGCTTTCCGAAAAGTCCTAATTCGTCTCAATCGGAGTTACGAGGAGGGAGATATTACCTTTTTAGTGGAGACTGTACCCAAGGTGCGAAAATAGAATTGATGAAGATGAACATAAGTTGTTATTCTTCCTCTCTTGCTCTTAAGCCCTTCCAATAAATGATTATCCCCCAAGACATGAATTTATTCAACCAAACATGTCTTAAGGACCATGCAGCAAGGTCTTATGTTCAATATGCCCTTCAACTATGTCGCTATTACAAGTTTGCCCTTCTAGTTGGTTTTTAACAAAACACTTGGATTCCAACAACTTGGTTCCTTAACTTATGTTCTTAAGCTTAGAGAAATATGGATATTACATTAACAATGTGAAGAGAGTAAACATAACAATTTCATATCATTAGTAGATAGAAAGTTTAACTACATTGATATTTGACGAGATTAGTTGCGATTCTTCTCATATTCATTCAAAGTGGCTAGCATTTCATCCGTAAGAGTAACACTGGTGTCGGGATAATATGATTTTGTTTCTTCCCAAGTGAGATCAGAAAACTGATTGAGGCCAGCCGTGTGACTATACTTTTTCATTTTATTGTGTTCAGTCATCTTGGAATAAAAATCCGCAAACAATTTGAACCTGTACTTCTTTTCATCCTCTGAAGAGTATGTTTTGCCGTATTTCTAGCACCAATTTTCAAAGATTTCAACGATATCCGAAGCAGATTCCTTATATTACCAATTAAAAATACATATAAGTTAACTCATGATGTAACGCATATAATATTTCAACAAAGAAAGTGAATCACAAAATTAGTACTTCGGTTGCATAATATATGAAGAAAAATTAATATATCATATAATTTGATAGAAGAGACAAATGTTTAATTAAAATATATTTTATGTCACAAGGGATTTATCACAAAAAAAATTAATTTTACTCTTACGAAATATTAACCAATATATTATGATTGAAGTTTGTTGGGTGTATTGAATAACATACCTTGTTTACTTCCATTAAAAAAGAGAGAAAACCTTGAACTGTACAAACTTTGAAATTGAGTAATTCAACAAGTTGTCGGAATGTTTATTATGAGAAAATATAAGGTTACAAATAGGGTATTTATCATACACATTGAATCAAAGTCTCACAAATATGTATCAATCAAATATCCATGTATTAATTGTCATCCATTATACCATTAATGAATTAATTGTGTTGGAAAATAAATTATGATATTATGATAATTGATTTAGTTTTATATTACAATATAATTTAGAACAAAAAGGGATTTTATATTAATTTGTATCAAGTATTGAAATGAATTTCCAGAAAATTTCATATTATTATTTTAATATTATATAAATTTTATCATTAATAATATATCAAATTTACCCAAAAATTTTAAAATTATTTATGACGACACACGTAAAGTTGTGGAATTTTCATTTAAGAAGGAAGTCACTGTGATTTACTTTAAATTGTTAAAAAGTTATTCAAATTATTTAAAAAATAAATAGTTTTCAAAAAATCCATAACTTACTCACTCTTTAATATCAGATACAATCTATCTCCAATTTTCCTTTCGATTGGTAAACATATTATTAAAGATTAAGAACGTTGTTAAAACCTATACAAATAGTTAAAACCTAGTTTTCTCTATTTTACCTCACAAACTGTTACTTAATTTAGGCTTAATTGCAACTTTACTCCCTCTATTCTGTCTTTTTCTTGATTTTGATACCTCTATTTTAAAAGCCATAATTTTAGTCTCCTTTTTAAGTTTGATGTTCAATTTTCTTCCCTCTATTTTGTTTTTTATGCAAATTTAGTCCGTATTTTGGTCGCTTTTTCAACAGAAAGCTCAGAAGGTGACCAAAATCGGGGTTTTAAAAACAGGGGAACCAAAATTGAAAAAAAGGACAAAATAGGCGGATCAGAGTTGCAATTAAGCCTTTAATTTATTTTAAAAAATATTATTTAGAATTCCTCCATATCTTCAAAATTCAATCAAAACCAAAACCTTTCTTATTTTGGCTTTCAAAATCTTGTTTTAGCTATTTCACATAAACAAACAAAATGGAATCCCTTGAAATATAAAATTCCAAAAAGATATCTCTGATTTTTAAAAAATTTAACAAAATCAAATCTTACTTATTTTGCCTCTTAAAATCATATTTAAGTTATTTCGTAAAAAGTATTTTGAAACCATCCGTATATAATTTTCTAAGAAATACTCTACCAAATTGGGGAAAATGAATTAAAACCAATCTTTTCGTAAAGCCCGCAAAGTATTTTAGCCAATTTCATTAAGGATATAGGAATCATGAATTAAGTTGTCATTTCAGATTAATAAAATATCTTTCAAAATCTTATTTAAGATATTTCTTTTTCTTTTAAAAGAATCGCTTTAAATATAAGTTCTAAATTAAAATCTCTACAAATCTTAAAAAATAAAATAATATCAAAATTTCCCTATTTATTCTTTCAAAAGTTAAAACCATATATGTGTTGTTCCACTGGACCAAATTAGGGTCCCTCCGAATCTTTATTGGAATTTCTTTGACAAATTTAAAGTTGGAATCTAGAAATTTAGGATAATGATCAGCATATTTAATATGTAGTTATGAAGTCAATTTTGACCCTAAAATTTGTAAAATTTGAGACAATATTTAGAATATACACATAAATTTGGGAATTGTTATTAAAAAAAAGTAATTTAATTCCAAATCTATGTGAAATATTGGGACATATACTAGACGACTAATATAATAACTTTAACTACAAAAGTTTAAAATTTTTATAAAAATCCAATCGTTGAGTTAAATCAAAAATAATAATTTTGTTTTTTTATTTAAAACAAAATACTTCAATATGATCAATCAAATATTTCAAAAGGACACTAAAAACATAAATGTATTCCCCACTGATCATAGAGAAACCCAAATCCTTTCTCATTCAAAACTTCTTTATAGACTAAAAATATCTAGAAACCCAAAATTACTCTTTCATGAATTCTAAATTAAATAATTACTTTTAATGAATTTGTATATAAAATTATCCACCTTTATTAATTACAATAAAATTAAAATTTAACCTTTATATAGGAAGAAAAGTATTAAACAATGTTAAGAGAGTAAACATAACAATTTCATATCATTAGTAGATAGAAAGTTTAACTACATTGATATTTGACGAGATTAGTTACGATTCTTCTCAAATTCATTCAAAGTGGCTAGCATTTCATCCGTAAGACTAACACTGGTGCCGGGATAATATGATTTTGTTTCTTCCCAAGTGAGATCAGAAAACTGATTGAGGCCAGCCGTGTGACTATACTTTTTCAATTTATTGTGTTCAGTCATCTTGGAATAACAATCCGCAAACAATTTGAACCTGTACTTCTTTTCATCCTCTGAAGAGTATGTTTTGACGTATTTCTTACACCAATTTTCAAAGATTTCATCGATATCCGAAGCAGATTCCTTATATTACCAATTAAAAATACATATAAGTTAACTCATGATGTAACGCATATAATATTTCAACAAAGAAATTGAATCACAAAATTAGTACTTCAGTTGCATAATATATGAAGAAAAATTAATATATCATATAATTTGATAGAAGATGTAATATCCCGATTCTTCGACCCAGGTAATTATCATTTAATTGATAATTGGTATGCACAATAGACTTATTCTATAATTATCTAAGGAGGATTATTATAAGAGTAAGTGGATTAGTAGAAAAATCCAAAAGTTAGTTGGAATAGAAGGATATTGGGTAGAAACCAACAAGATGGCAACTTTGTGATTATGGCATAGTTAGAGGGCATTTTGGACAATAGACATCTTACATGAGTCTTAAGGAGTTGTTTGGATGGAGGGATGTATATCTTTGTTAGAGAATCATTTCTTTTGGAGAATAAAGAGATTAGAGCCAAGAAGAACTCATAACTCAAGTTCCATTTTCGTATTCCATGGAAGCCTCCACTAAATCAGGTATAACTCCCAACTCGTAACTCCGATCGTAACGATTCTGGTCCCATTAGAAAGATAACGAATTTCTTTTCGATTTGCACCTATGGTTCGCATTCATAGCTTATGTTTTGAAGTAGAAAATTGAGCTTGAAGTTGGGACATGCATGCTGATTGTGTGTTAAAGAGTGGATACGGGTTTGATGAATTTGGAGTTGGAGTTTTTGTCAAGTGAGGAGATCAATTGCAGCATGTTCATCATCCATAGCTCCATTGATGCAAGGTGAGTCCTTAGATAGTGACTTGGGGGTGTTGCATGTAATGGGGTTATGGTGAGATAAACTTGATGCCTGTTAGACTAGTTGGTGATATGAGTTCTTGATGATAAAGCTATATTGCATGTTGATAGTATGTTTGTGTTCCATATTAATTACTACTAATAGCTGATATTACATGATTTGGACTCCTTTGGAACATTGAGATGTTTGGATTTGGTTTAGAATTTGACTTGATATAATATTGAGATGTTAGAGGTGTTTGGATTAAAGTTGTATTAGGTTTAGAACCCTTAGAAATGCAGAAAATTGATTCTGCTTCAGGGTAATCGGTTACTGGCATTTGGGTAACCGGTTACTCTGTAAAAAATTGCGTTATTAGGCATTTTGCATGCCAGTAACCGGTTACTTGCTTCTGGGTAACCGGTTACCCTGGGCAAAAGTGCAAAAATCAGCAAACTTCGGAAATTCGTTCGGCTCGGGTATCGGAATTGCGCAAACTTTATATCGTTGGAAAGCTAGCGACATATACTTTCTAATAAAATTGGTCCTCAAACCAGAATGTTTGATTTAATAATAGTGGAGCCCCACTTAGTGAATCAATGAATTAGTATGGGAACTTATGTCTTTACCAATTGATTAATAATTCTTATGTTAAGCATGACATAGTTTGTTTATTGCGTATTATGATTGTGATACCCATATTTGAAATTGTTATGCAATTATTTTTTATACATGAAAATCTATGGACACCGTCGTTTTGGTTAAACGATTGGATTGATTGATTTGTTTGTGACCTTGACATTACGTCATATTTCTGTATGCTTGAATCGAAGTGGCCGGAAGGCTAGATTGGGACGCTGCTCCGACTATGTAGTCTATGAGCCCTCCCAGACCGTGTAGTCCAATGGAATAACTCGTTCATGTGTATTGTTCGATATGGTGTGCATCTGAGCTACCGTTGCAGTGTGCTCGTGAGTTTCCGTACGGGGTTTTACTCACTTGCCGTTAACACACTTGCGTGCTCGGTATGGTGGGGTTATGCTGTAACACTCGAGGCCGAAGAAGGCGAGGGGTGGTTGCACCGCATGTAACACCTGAGGCCAATGGGGGCTAGGGTGGTCGCCACATCGGAATGAGAGGGATCCTGAGGCTGTGCAGGTATGAGACTGCATGGTTGAAAGGAAAGCTTATAAGGATTGATGGGTACTACCTATACCAACAAGATGCATCTTCTTTTCGGTAGCCCATTTCATAAGAACTCCACAGTTAAGCGTGCTTGACTTGGAGTAGTATTGGGATGGGTGACCTTCTGGGAAGTTTCCCGGAAAGCGTGCGAGTAAGGTCAAAGCATGCTGAAAAGACCCGTGTTGGTTTGTGGGGTCAGTCAATCATCCCGAAAGCAGTCTGGGGCATTACAAATGGTATCAGAGCCAGACCTCTCCCAGTACGATGTGGTTCGAGGACGAACCATGCGGAAGCTGGTGGGCATGTAACACTCGAGGCCGAAGAAGGCGAGGGGTGGTTGCACCGCATGTAACACCTGAGGCCAATGGGGGCTAGGGTGGTCGCCACATCGGAATGAGAGGGATCCTGAGGCTGTGCAGGTCTGAGACTGCATGGTTGAAGGAAAGCTTATAAGGATTGATGGGTACTACCTATACCAACAAGATGCATCTTCTTTTTGGTAGCCCATTTCATAAGAACTCCACAGTTAAGCGTGCTTGACTTGGAGTAGTATTGGGATGGGTGACCTTCTGGGAAGTTTCCCGGAAAGCGTGCGAGTAAGGTCAAAGCATGCTGAAAAGACCCGTGATGGTTTGTGGGGTCAGTCAATCATCCCGAAAGCAGTCTGGGGCATTACATATGCGGCTATGTAGGCTAATGCATAATGAGGTAACTCACCTCTAGTAAAGTCACGTAGACTAATACTAGGCTTTCGCCCGATGGGCTCAGGCGTCAAGGTGGCGGTTTGTACTCGGCGTAACTCACTAGCGTGAAGAAGGTTAACGGAACAATGACGCCATTTAGGCAAAAGTCATCTTGCAGCCATTTAGGCTTGTGCGAACCCGTTTAACCGTCTTGCAGTGTGCTTGTACAAGTCCCTTGACATATAGGCAGGAGGTTACTCATCGAGGATGCATTAATTCCATAATCTAGCCGAGGTTGTTACAGTTCTGGATTCCCCGTGTGTGGATGCGGGTTTGCATACTTGTTTGCTATACAATGTGTATTTGTTTAGGGCAAGTCCAATGGTGGACGAGTCACTGTTTTCTCCGTACTTGTACCGGATGTGAGGTTAAACCCCGGATCAATGGTGGATTCGGTTTTGATGCATGTACCCTGTAGAACCGAGTGGACCCATAGGATAGGAGGACTCACTGAGATTTAGTAATCTCACCCCAATCAACTTATATTTTTTTTCGGGTGCAGTTTAGTAGCGTTTGGTCAGAAGCAGGTTCGGATTAAAGACTTGGAAGTGGCGTTGGCTCGAAGACCTCGTTGGTTTTGACATTCCGCTGTGCAAGATCCATTGAAGACTCATGTATTATGCTTCTTAGTAGAATTTCATGTTGTATTTTATATGGATCTTTCTATAACTATAGCTTTTGTATGTACTCAATATCAATTTTAACGTTTCATACATAATATACTAGTCAGTTATGTATGGGGTGTTACAGTTGGTATCAGAGCCTGGTTGATTCTCGACCGAGCCATGAGACATCACTAGCAATTCCTTTCCTCCTCACAAGTGTGCGTTGCTAGCCTGATTTTACTGAAATCTCATTCAGTTGTTGAACTTGATCAACTCATCGACTGAGTGTGAGACAGTAGGATTACGGCAGAGCCGCCACGAGGACTCGTAAAACCTGCAAGGTCGTGAACCTAAGTTGTTGGAGTGGGATAAGTAATGGATTGTTTGGACGTTGTAAGTGGATAATATTGGAGTTTTCAGAATTAAGAGGGTTGTTTGACGCAAAGGAGTAATACCCGAACTACCAAGGTGTGGATGGAGACAGCTAGAGCCCCCAGGATTTTAAATTAGACGGAGTGAAACTTTCTCTAAGTCTTGGTAATAGCCAGGGAAATCTAAATAGGATTGAGATAGGGCCTTGTAAGTGAGATTCTCCGAAGGTGTTGAGCTGGGTTTTATTAGGATTCAGTACTGATGATGCTGTCGATGTTAAGTATGACTGGTGAGCTGATAGGACATAATGACCTTTGGAAGTGCGGACACAGAAGTCAGACCTTTCTGATTGCGCTGGTACGAACAGTAATTGGATGGGTGAAGTATTAGATCTTGATTTAACTCGAAGTACCCTAAGCAAGAGTAGTTACCTAGTAAATGTTGGTGGAAGGTACGAGTGTGGTAACTTACGATTGGGCGAGGTTTGAATACCCGGTCGATAGAAGTGGATATGTATTTCTGTTCTTTTCATGTTATATTAAGTTCTAGAACTACGCTAGATAGAATATGAAATGATGTAGAAGCGTGAAATGCAGTAACCTAAGTTCTTGTTAGTTGTTGTTCGTCTGACCCCAAGTGAAGCCATAGAACTACGCTTGGCGTTGGGCATTCAGGCGAGTAGGAACTAAGATCTATCTGGAACGTCAGCAGGATGATCGCAGTTGCGTCGGATATTAGGAACTATAGTATTCCTATCTGAACTGAATTATCCTTGGAATCTCATGCATGCGTGGGACGAGTGGGTACGCGCACTGCATGGTAATCCGAAGTTGAACTTCAAATCTTCGTGCTTGCCGTTTTGGCTTTCCGAGTAAGTAAACCTTGATGTGTAGCACTCTCAGGTTTTAGCATCCTGAGGAGTGTGATTCGAAGGACTTGAGGAACGATGAACCTATTAGAGGTCTGTTCAGACACTTGTCGGTTGTGTCTTTAGGATACACGTGGAGATCGTTATATGCCACAGAGATAGATTACCTGGATACATGGCCTCGGAGTTGGACCACCATGTTGGTACTACCAGACGGGTATAATGCCACAGTATCTCTATCGTGCACAAGATGCGTGAGTAATCCTTTTCTGACATGTGTGGGACAAAGGTGATCTGAAGCTCAAGGTAGAGTTCTGATTTGGCACTCGTGAGACACAGATCCAAACTCTCATAAGGTATGTGGGATAAGGATACATACGTCGCGCTCGATAGTAGAGGAATAACTAGGAAGCCGATGGTGAAATGGATCAAGATCCAATACTATACTTATGGAGACCCTGAGTGATCGTGATCGCGTGAGTTAGTATCAGATTGTACCTTGGGGACGTTCTCGTTTCAGGAAGTGTTAAGTTGGAAATTTTGCATGAGTGTCTAGGGTGGGACTCATGTGCGGTCATGATATCCTGGTCAGCATGGTGAGTGGCTATCGTGTACCATTGGCGACCGGTGATGGAATATGTGAATTGTATCTTGGAATAGTTTGATGTGTGACGTATCTGGTAGAGTGTCTGTAGATACTCTGGGTGAAGAAATCTCAATTTTGGTAAAGAATAAACATTTTGGTTTGAGAACTTCTGAGGAGTCTATAAAAGAGACGTTCGAAGTACAAGTGCAATTTCTTGCATTGTGACCACACTCAGACCGTTGGAAGCAGTGCAATGAAGGATGCAGCCGCCGAGGAAGTCAGTTTAATGTCTGATTCAAAGGTGGAACATACATTAGATGACTATGTGAATGGAGTATGGTTATGGGAGGATTATTATATCAGTAAGTCGCACGAGTTATCAGAGGTGATACTACGCTAAGAGAATGAAGGTGTATGGTTGGGTAGAAGTTGTGTAAAACTGCTAGAGTTATCATGAGCTGCAGTACATCGTGAAGGGTTCGATATACCGGTTGAGCAATAAGATTTGTTGGAATGATAGACATAGCGGTTATACACTATGGGAATCAGTGACAAGGACGAACATCTAAGTCAGTGAGTATTTGGGTTTCAATGTCCTGAGGATGAAACGTGTACCTAAGTTGTGGTAGATGAACTATATGGAATGGCAGAGTAAGTAGAAGCTTGATTCTGGAGAGTACGCAACTTCAAGGAGTAGTAGTCGATGATGGATGTATATGGAGTTCTGGCACGTGTTGTAATTAGACAACTGTGGAATAGGGATTATTGTGTATTAATGGAAACCAAGTAAATTATGGATATAACGTGACTAAGAGGATTTCAAGGTGTGTGGCTTGTTGGAATCAGAGTAGCGCAACAGATCAAGGAAGAATCAAATAAGACAGAGGTAGGAATGAATTGACTATTTGTAGGATTTTATGTTGGGATGAAAGTATCTTCCTATGGGAAATTGTCGAAGCGGGGTTTCGTTCATTCCAGTCACTCGAGGATCCACCATAAACTCGAGAGGTGTTGTCAATGGGCCAGCTTGGGAATACTTTTGTGGATGGAATGCAGTCCAACGTTCGTAGGTCATCAGTTTAGCTTGCAAGTCACAAGGGTTGGACTGAGTATCAGACCGTCGAAATGCTGAAGGCTAGAGAGGACATTCAGTTGGCGCAAGTTCTTTGTGGTTATGCCTTGTGTACTATGATTGTACAGGAAGACTGGTACAATGGATATGGGTCAGTTGTTGAATTTCGCGTCTTATCAGTAGAATCTTATTCGAAGTTGTCGAATGTCAAGGCTATAGTTGCAAGATGATTACACCTTCGCGGTTTACGGTGACAGTTATTATGTCTAAACTGGAGTAAGGGTTAAAGTAAGGAGATTCAGTTGTATAAGTAAAGGTAAATTTGGGACAATCATCCTAAGACTTTGGGAACCGGAAATTAAGACCAAGGAATTTGACTAACACCTAATGACATTGTATGGACTCGAGTGGAGAATAATTTGAAGTGTTGTCGCAGAAGTGACGTTGTGGCGGTAATTCTCAAATGGGAAGTAATTCAAGGAGCTGAGTGAATCAGTAATGTTTGTTGAATGAGGGTGAACACACCAGAGAATGAAACGAGTGGAGAATAATTTCTATTGTCTTTTATTATTTTAGGAATTATTTTTAAGTATTAGTTAGTATAGTTATTTTTATTAACATATATTATTATTAGGTCATATTTTTGTTCTAGTTTGTATTATTATATTAGTATTGATTATCATTAAGAAGAAAAATAAAAATTAAAGAGAAACAGAATTTACTCATGTTATCGTGCGCTAAAAGATGCTAAGTAACAGCAAGATACCAAATCTTTCCAAAGGAGACACAATCTTCTTGATTCACAAATCAAATATTGCAAGATTTACAATCAAAGATTCCAAGGAGATTTGATGCGAGTTTGTTAACCTAATTCCTCTCATATTTATAAGAGGAGATGGCAGCCTCTGAAAGGGGGTTTTTTGGGGAATCCTATTCATCTTCGGCGAAACTGCGAGGCAAAAGAGAAGAGCAGAAGCTTTTAGGGACGATTGCAGAATCCTATTCATCCTCAGTTTGTTTCGACGTTATTTGTAGCAAATACCATCGGCCATGACGTTCAACACATTGCGCATAATCTTCACCGTGTTTACGGTTTGTTCATCGTTTTCCTTAATTTCAATTACAGGCCTTCACGCATCATAAATCATGTTTAGATATATATTTGTGTTGAGCATCATGTTTGCAAGCTCCCTGTGCCGTTCGATTTACGTTTTGTTGCAGGTTTTGTGATCCACCATTGTTAGGTCACTAAAGCTTCGATTTGGGGCTTTGAGGTGCAGGTGAAATTAGCCAAAACTAATGGTGCCATTAGATTCAGTGAACGATTTCTAGTCGATACATGACCTTAGTCTTGATTTATAATTCGTTTTTGTTGAGCTTTGATTTTGCAGGGGCTGTAGTGATGCTTAAAAAACTGTGGGTAAATGTCTTTGCTATTTTGCAGAAAAAACGAATGGAGGAGATGATAAGCTGGGCGCGCGTTTGAGTTGTTTTTTTTAAATTTCTGAGAAGTTAAATTTGTTTATTTCCTTTGTTTGTTGTAATACTTTAAGCGAACAGAAAGTGGCGTAGTGGCAAAGAGCAGCGTCTTAAGGTCTTCATACGCAAGGGCACGGGTTCAAACCCTGCCTCTTGCATCTTATTTTGTAAAATTTTCAAACTCTTGTTTCTTGCGGATCCAGTGTGTAATGGATGCACACCCTTACCGTATGACCTCAGCGTTTCACCATAGGATGACCAGATCTTCATCAGAGCTAGATCTGAAGGCCACAAGAACGAAGTCCACCATACACCTTCAAGGACTCCACCACACAGAAGCGCAGCTAAGCTTCTTTTCTAAATTTTTTTTCTTTTTACTTTTTATTTTATTCTTTCTTTACTGTATTTTGTTATCTTCTTGTTCTTTTTTCTCCTTCTTTTTTGTTAATTAAAATTCTTCTAAAAATTGTTTTTTATGTAACTTTATTTTAAAAATATGATAAAATATTTTGATAGTTATTTTAATTTAATTTAAAGAAATTAAAGTATTAATTTAAATTATTTTGTTAATTTAGAATAATACTTTAAAACATGTTTATTTGAAGTAACAATTTAAATCAATTCATTAATTTAATTATTATAATTTTTGGATTAATGGCTAGGGTTAATTTAATCAAAACTTAGTTTTTGCCGATTTAATAATTAATTAATTTGTTTTTTTCATTTATTCTATTAATCATAGTTAACTTGTGCCCTAATCAGGGTTTACGAGATTTATCATTTGATCATTCATACACTGAAAAAAAAAAATTTTGTGTATTTTCTTTTTCAGGGTTGCTTCACAAATACACTCCGACTACGCGCCACGTTAAATACGAAGCTAAGTCTTAACTTTTTTATTTAAATATTTGGTTGCCTGATTTTTTACTTAATTAGGGTTTAGTGCCCTCGTCAATAGAATTCCTCTTACACTTATACTTTTGCCATTTCTCTAATGATTAGGTTCAATGCTTAAGGCTCGAGGCTTCCTCCGACCGCCAATCACATCAGATCAAATTAAAAGCTAAGTATTCTTTCCTTTCTTTTTATTTTTCTATTTAATATTGTTTTTAT
This sequence comes from Vicia villosa, assembly GCF_029867415.1. Classification (NCBI taxonomy): domain Eukaryota; kingdom Viridiplantae; phylum Streptophyta; class Magnoliopsida; order Fabales; family Fabaceae; genus Vicia; species Vicia villosa. Next base: position 23,563,279 of record NC_081183.1, on the reverse strand, counting down.
TTATTAAATTAGGGTTAGCCGTGTTTGCCTCTGAATCGATTATACACTCACCCTGTTTTTTTTTTGCCATTTTTCCCGCCTTGCAGGGTTTGCCAAATGCCAAAGCTTCGCATAGTCGGTAACCCTAAACCTTAATTATTACTTGTGTTAAACCTATTAATATTATTATATTATCCCGCTGGTTTCAAATCCCCTTTCCTCCGCTGGTTTCAATTTCCCTTCCCCCATTATCACCGTTAATATCAATTGTTGTGGTTAGTAACTCTAGGGAGTACAACTTGTTAACTGAATTAGCATCACTTAAATTTACAAGATAATATAACTGAACATAATCACGTGATTGGTGCACACACGCACACTTTTGGGTAAACCTCTCTGTTACCTGTTGCCTGTTGCCTTGTTGCCTTGTTGCCTGTTGCTTTGTGTTTTTGCAGAATAGCCAGTCCCTCGAATACGAGGATACCTCAGCCATGTTGCCTCGATTAAAGATCATGGTCCCTAATGATGCTGCCTTCGATACACTAAACGTGATCTCGACCCTCGGAAGTTGCCTACGGAAAGGCTGAGGTATCCTCTGGCTGCCTACGAAAAAGGCTATTCTGATCCTTCCCCTTAGACTACCTGCCTCTCTATGGCATGGGTCAGTTTTATGGCGAACGATAATGTGATGACCCGTTTACATCCAAACGAAAGGCTTTCTGCCCTCTCATGGCATGGATAGACCCTTTCATCCTGAAAGGCTAAAAGAAACCTATCATCTAAGTTTAAGGTAATTGCTCCTAATTGCCTTGCTCTGGCTAAAACGGTTTTTTTCATATTCTTTCTCATAAATCTTCAAAAGGGCTACGCTCATTTACGAGCTAAAGTCCCTATTCTTTTCTTCTACATTTCTGAAAACAAAGAGCAAAGCAATTAAGAGCCCATGGGAAACCATGGATGCAAAGGGTGCCTTACACCTTCCCTTTGCATAATTACCCCCCCGAACTCAGTTTTCTTTAAAAAGGTTTTTCCCGTTTCTTTTAGCCTTTCTAACTTGTTTGGATAAAATAAAAGTCGGTGGCGACCCTTGCTTACCGCGACATTTCGATTAAAAAGTCAGTTCACCGTATTACAGGGACGTTCTCGTTTCGTGAAGTGTTAAGTTGGAAATTTTGCATGAGTGTCTAGGGTGGGACTCATGTGCGGTCATGATATCCTGGTCAGCATGGTGAGTGGCTATCGTGTACCATTGGCGACCGGTGATGGAATATGTGAATTGTATCTTGGAATAGTTTGATGTGTGACGTATCTGGTAGAGTGTCTGTAGATACTCTGGGTGAAGAAATCTCAATTTTGGTAAAGAATAAACATTTTGGTTTGAGAACTTCTGAGGAGTCTATAAAAGAGACGTTCGAAGTACAAGTGCAATTTCTTGCATTGTGACTACACTCAGACCGTTGGAAGCAGTGCAATGAAGGATGCAGCCGCCGAGGAAGTCAGTTTAATGTCTGATTCAAAGGTGGAACATACATTAGATGACTATGTGAATGGAGTGTGGTTATCGGAGGATTATTATATCAGTAAGTCGCACGAGTTATCAGAGGTGATACTACGCTAAGAGAATGAAGGTGTATGGTTGGGTAGAAGTTGTGTAAAACTGCTAGAGTTATCATGAGCTGCAGTACATCGTGAAGGGTTCGATATACCGGTTGAGCAACAAGATTTGTTGGAATGATAGACATAGCGGTTATACACTATGGGAATCAGTGACAAGGACGAACCTCTAAGTCAGTGAGTATTTGGGTTTCAATGTCCTGAGGATGAAACGTGTACCTAAGTTGTGGTAGATGAACTATATGGAATGGCAGAGTAAGTAGAAGCTTGATTCTGGAGAGTACGCAACTTCAAGGAGTAGTAGTCGATGATGGATGTATATGGAGTTCTGGCACGTGTTGTAATTAGACAACTGTGGAATAGGGATTATTGTGTATTAATGGAAACCAAGTGAATTATGGATATAACGTGACTCAGAGGATTTCAAGGTGTGTGGCTTGTTGGAATCAGAGTAGCGCAACAGATCAAGGAAGAATCAGATAAGTCAGAGGTAGGAATGAATTGACTATTTGTAGGATTTTATGTTGGGATGAAAGTATCTTCTTAAGGGAAATTGTCGAAGCGGGGTTTCGTTCATTCTAGTCACTCGAGGATCCACCATAAACTCGAGAGGTGTTGTCAATGGGCCAGCTTGGGAATACTTTTGTGGATGGAATGCAGTCCAACGTTCGTAGGTCATCAGTTTAGCTTGCAAGTCACAAGGGTTGGACTGAGTATCAGACCGTCGAAATGCTGAAGGCTAGAGAGGACATTCAGTTGGCGCAAGTTCTTTGTGGTTATGCCTTGTGTACTATGATTGTACAGGAAGACTGGTACAATGGTTACGGGTCAGTTGTTGAATTTCGCGTCTTATCAGAAGAATCTTATTCGAAGTTGTCGAATGTCAAGGCTATAGTTGCAAGATGATTACACCTTCGCGGTTTACGGTGACAGTTATTATGTCTAAACTGGAGTAAGGGTTAAAGTAAGGAGATTCAGTTGTATAAGTAAAGGTAAATTTGGGACAATCATCCTAAGACTTTGGGAACGGAAATTAAGACCAAGGAATTTGACTAACACCTAATGACATTGTATGGACTCGAGTGGAGAATAATTTGAAGTGTTGTCGCAGAAGTGACGTTGTGGCGGTAATTCTCAAATGGGAAGTAATTCAAGGAGCTGAGTGAATCAGTAATGTTTGTTGAATGAGGGTGAACACACCAGAGAATGAAACGAGTGGAGAATAATTTCTATTGTCTTTTATTATTTTAGGAATTATTTTTAAGTATTAGTTAGTATAGTTATTTTTATTAACATATATTATTATTAGGTCATATTTTTGTTCTAGTTTGTATTATTATATTAGTATTGATTATCATTAAGAAGAAAAATAAAAATTAAAGAGAAACAGAATTTACTCATGTTATCGTGCGCTAAAAGATGCTAAGTAACAGCAAGATACCAAATCTTTCCAAAGGAGACACAATCTTCTTGATTCACAAATCAAATATTGCAAGATTTACAATCAAAGATTCCAAGGAGATTTGATGCAAGTTTGTTAACCTAATTCCTCTCATATTTATAAGAGGAGATGGCAGCCTCTGAAAGGGGGTTTTTTGGGGAATCCTATTCATCTTCGGCGAAACTGCGAGGCAAAAGAGAAGAGCAGAAGATTTTAGGGACGATTGCAGAATCCTATTCATCCTCAGTTTGTTTCGACGTTATTTGTAGCAAATACCATCGGCCATGACGTTCAACACGTTGCGCATAATCTTCACCGTGTTTACGGTTTGTTCATCGTTTTCCTTAATTTCAATTACAGGCCTTCACGCATCATAAATCATGTTTAGATATATATTTGTGTTGAGCATCATGTTTGCAAGCTCCCTGTGCCGTTCGATTTACGTTTTGTTGCAGGTTTTGTGATCCACCATTGTTAGGTCACTAAAGCTTCGATTTGGGGCTTTGAGGTGCAGGTGAAATTAGCCAAAACTAATGGTGCCATTAGATTCAGTGAACGATTTCTAGTCGATACATGACCTTAGTCTTGATTTATAATTCGTTTTTGTTGAGCTTTGATTTTGCAGGGGCTGTAGTGATGCTTAAAAAACTGTGGGTAAATGTCTTTGCTATTTTGCAGAAAAAACGAATGGAGGAGATGATAAGCTGGGCGCGCGTTTGAGTTGTTTTTTTTAAATTTCTGAGAAGTTAAATTTGTTTATTTCCTTTGTTTGTTGTAATACTTTAAGCGAACAGAAAGTGGCGTAGTGGCAAAGAGCAGCGTCTTAAGGTCTTCATACGCAAGGGCACGGGTTCAAACCCTGCCTCTTGCATCTTATTTTGTAAAATTTTCAAACTCTTGTTTCTTGCGGATCCAGTGTGTAATGGATGCACACCCTTACCGTATGACCTCAGCGTTTCACCATAGGATGACCAGATCTTCATCAGAGCTAGATCTGAAGGCCACAAGAACGAAGTCCACCATACACCTTCAAGGACTCCACCACACAGAAGCGCAGCTAAGCTTCTTTTCTAAATTTTTTTTTCTTTTTACTTTTTATTTTATTCTTTCTTTACTGTATTTTGTTATCTTCTTGTTCTTTTTTCTCCTTCTTTTTTGTTAATTAAAATTCTTCTAAAAATTGTTTTTTATGTAACTTTATTTTAAAAATATGATAAAATATTTTGATAGTTATTTTAATTTAATTTAAAGAAATTAAAGTATTAATTTAAATTATTTTGTTAATTTAGAATAATACTTTAAAACATGTTTATTTGAAGTAACAATTTAAATCAATTCATTAATTTAATTATTATAATTTTTGGATTAATGGCTAGGGTTAATTTAATCAAAACTTAGTTTTTGCCGATTTAATAATTAATTAATTTGTTTTTTTCATTTATTCTATTAATCATAGTTAACTTGTGCCCTAATCAGGGTTTACGAGATTTATCATTTGATCATTCATACACTGAAAAAAAAAAATTTTGTGTATTTTCTTTTTCAGGGTTGCTTCACAAATACACTCCGACTACGCGCCACGTTAAATACGAAGCTAAGTCTTAACTTTTTTATTTAAATATTTGGTTGCCTGATTTTTTACTTAATTAGGGTTTAGTGCCCTCGTCAATAGAATTCCTCTTACACTTATACTTTTGCCATTTCTCTAATGATTAGGTTCAATGCTTAAGGCTCGAGGCTTCCTCCGACCGCCAATCACATCAGATCAAATTAAAAGCTAAGTATTCTTTCCTTTCTTTTTATTTTTCTATTTAATATTGTTTTTATTTATTAAATTAGGGTTAGCCGTGTTTGCCTCCGAATCGATTATACACTCACCCTGTTTTTTTTTTGCCATTTTTCCCGCCTTGCAGGGTTTGCCAAATGCCAAAGCTTCGCATAGTCGGTAACCCTAAACCTTAATTATTACTTGTGTTAAACCTATTAATATTATTATATTATCCCGCTGGTTTCAAATCCCCTTTCCTCCGCTGGTTTCAATTTCCCTTCCCCCATTATCACCGTTAATATCAATTGTTGTGGTTAGTAACTCTAGGGAGTACAACTTGTTAACTGAATTAGCATCACTTAAATTTACAAGATAATATAACTGAACATAATCACGTGATTGGTGCACACACGCACACTTTTGGGTAAACCTCTCTGTTACCTGTTGCCTGTTGCCTTGTTGCCTTGTTGCCTGTTGCTTTGTGTTTTTCCAGAATAGCCAGTCCCTCGAATACGAGGATACCTCAGCCATGTTGCCTCGATTAAAGATCATGGTCCCTAATGATGCTGCCTTCGATACACTAAACGTGATCTCGACCCTCGGAAGTTGCCTACGGAAAGGCTGAGGTATCCTCTGGCTGCCTACGAAAAAGGCTATTCTGATCCTTCCCCTTAGACTACCTGCCTCTCTATGGCATGGGTCAGTTTTATGGCGAACGATAATGTGATGACCCGTTTACATCCAAACGAAAGGCTTTCTGCCCTCTCATGGCATGGATAGACCCTTTCATCCTGAAAGGCTAAAAGAAACCTATCATCTAAGTTTAAGGTAATTGCTCCTAATTGCCTTGCTCTGGCTAAAACGGTTTTTTTCATATTCTTTCTCATAAATCTTCAAAAGGGCTACGCTCATTTACGAGCTAAAGTCCCTATTCTTTTCTTCTACATTTCTGAAAACAAAGAGCAAAGCAATTAAGAGCCCATGGGAAACCATGGATGCAAAGGGTGCCTTACACCTTCCCTTTGCATAATTACCCCCCGAACTCAGTTTTCTTTAAAAAGGTTTTTCCCGTTTCTTTTAGCCTTTCTAACTTGTTTGGATAAAATAAAAGTCGGTGGCGACCCTTGCTTACCGCGACATTTCGATTAAAAAGTCAGTTCACCGTATTACAGGGACGTTCTCGTTTCGTGAAGTGTTAAGTTGGAAATTTTGCATGAGTGTCTAGGGTGGGACTCATGTGCGGTCATGATATCCTGGTCAGCATGGTGAGTGGCTATCGTGTACCATTGGCGACCGGTGATGGAATATGTGAATTGTATCTTGGAATAGTTTGATGTGTGACGTATCTGGTAGAGTGTCTGTAGATACTCTGGGTGAAGAAATCTCAATTTTGGTAAAGAATAAACATTTTGGTTTGAGAACTTCTGAGGAGTCTATAAAAGAGACGTTCGAAGTACAAGTGCAATTTCTTGCATTGTGACTACACTCAGACCGTTGGAAGCAGTGCAATGAAGGATGCAGCCGCCGAGGAAGTCAGTTTAATGTCTGATTCAAATGTGGAACATACATTAGATGACTATGTGAATGGAGTGTGGTTATGGGAGGATTATTATATCAGTAAGTCGCACGAGTTATCAGAGGTGATACTACGCTAAGAGAATGAAGGTGTATGGTTGGGTAGAAGTTGTGTAAAACTGCTAGAGTTATCATGAGCTGCAGTACATCGTGAAGGGTTCGATATACCGGTTGAGCAACAAGATTTGTTGGAATGATAGACATAGCGGTTATACACTATGGGAATCAGTGACAAGGACGAACCTCTAAGTCAGTGAGTATTTGGGTTTCAATGTCCTGAGGATGAAACGTGTACCTAAGTTGTGGTAGATGAACTATATGGAATGGCAGAGTAAGTAGAAGCTTGATTCTGGAGAGTACGCAACTTCAAGGAGTAGTAGTCGATGATGGATGTATATGGAGTTCTGGCACGTGTTGTAATTAGACAACTGTGGAATAGGGATTATTGTGTATTAATGGAAACCAAGTGAATTATGGATATAACGTGACTCAGAGGATTTCAAGGTGTGTGGCTTGTTGGAATCAGAGTAGCGCAACAGATCAAGGAAGAATCAGATAAGTCAGAGGTAGGAATGAATTGACTATTTGTAGGATTTTATGTTGGGATGAAAGTATCTTCTTAAGGGAAATTGTCGAAGCGGGGTTTCGTTCATTCCAGTCACTCAAGGATCCACCATAAACTCGAGAGGTGTTGTCAATGGGCCAGCTTGGGAATACTTTTGTGGATGGAATGCAGTCCGACGTTCGTAGGTCATCAGTTTAGCTTGCAAGTCACAAGGGTTGGACTGAGTATCAGAACGTCGAAATGCTGAAGGCTAGAGAGGACATTCAGTTGGCGCAAGTTCTTTGTGGTTATGCCTTGTGTACTATGATTGTACAGGAAGACTGGTACAATGGTTACGGGTCAGTTGTTGAATTTCGCGTCTTACCAGTAGAATCTTGTTCGAAGTTGTCGAATGTCAAGGCTATAGTTGCAAGATGATTACACCTTCGCAGTTTACGGTGACAGTTGTTATGTCTAAACTGGAGTAAGGGTTAAAGTAAGGAGATTCAGTTGTATAAGTAAAGGTAAATTTGGGACAATCATCCTAAGACTTTGGGAACCGGAAATTAAGACCAAGGAATTTGACTCGAGTGGAGAATAATTTGAAGTGTTGTCGCGGAAGTGACGTTGTGACGGTAATTCTCAAATGGGAAGTAATTCAAGGAGCTGAGTGAATCAGTAATGTTTGTTGAATGAGGGTGAACACACCAGAGAATGAAACGAAGGATATCCGAAATGAGTGGATTATTAGAGTTTTTGAAGTTTTGGAGATTCAGTGCAAAGCAATGAAGGTCAAGGACCCTGGAAGGATCTTTCCCCAGATATGTCAAGACGAAGTATCTGGATAGACGTGTTTCTTGAGAGTCAAGGTCCTAACCATGCATAGTGGGACGCAGGTGATTTGGCAGATTATGTTTCTTCGTATGGAATGACCCTTAGACAGAGTAGTGAGATTATCTGAAGAGAAATGTAAGGAACATTTCATCCCCTGGTTGGTATAGATTTGGACACGTTGTTTCCGTGGTGATCAGAAAGAATTCGAGGACGAATTCAATTTAAGGGGGGAGAATGTAATATCCCGATTCTTCGACCCAGGTAATTATCATTTAATTGATAACTAGTAACAAACCCGTGCGTACGCACAGGTTCTAGTCTGGTACGCGCATTTATTTACATGATATATTTATATTAAATAAAAGATTAAAGAAGAAAAAAATATTTAAATCAATAATAGATTTTTTCGTATATAAAAATATTTAAATCAATAATAAATTTTTTCCCGTATATCTTTTTTGGATCATAAATACCATATTTCGTATATAAAAATATTTAGATTAATAATATTTTTTATCGGTATACAAATATTATTTATGTTTAGGTATCATTTATAAAAATATCTGGATCAATAGTAAATTTTCGTATATAAAAATATTTAAATCAATAATATTTTCTTCAGCTGGTTTTACACTTTCAAAAAAGATTTTGTCTAAATTCAATTATCTACAATTTAAGAATTTTTATTGATTAATCACCCATTAACTTTGGCAAAGTTTTATGGGTTTTTGGGAAATTGGTTTTGAAAAGGTGGCAAGGAGCTGTCCCTTTCATGTTTATCAGGCAGAGAAAAATTGATGATGGCAATACACGTGTCGCATGAAGGTGAGGGGAGAAAAAATCGTAGACCATTTGACGATTGAGAGCTGTTGTCTCATGAGCAATATGAAATGCAAAAAAAGTTATAGGAATGTCATTCTTTGAATTGATATGAACAGAAAAGAAGACCTAATGAACAGGCACACTTTTATTTTCTCATAAGTAACTTCATTTGATTTACGAAAATTGAAAAATAAAAATAATTAGAGAACAATTTTTTCATTATTTTACTATTTCTATTTTTACTATTAAAGGAAATAATAGAAGTTTATGATTTTTTTTTATTTTCTCTAATAGTAGAAATAAAATATTAAATAATAAAAGATATAAATAAACAATTATAATAATAGTCAATCCATTTTTTAAAACATTGATTATGAGTTGCTATGTTCAACATAGACTATATAGTTAAAAGATGTTGTCTATCAAAATAAACATCATAGGTAACATAGACATTATAAATACAATTTTAATTATGAGATATGTTCAACGTACAAATATTTTTCTATGCAGTCTATTCAAAAGTAATAATATAGATAGGGAGACTGCAGGTCTATTGAAAAATTACATGCCTAAGCACAACTTTATAGGGAGATGCATAAATTTTTTTTAAAAAATGAATTGATAAAATAGAGACCTCTCAAAACCGTCTAGTAGATGTCTGGTGGATAAGACTCATATGTCCAACAACAATATCAATGTCTTACACACTGACATATTTGCATCATTATATGTATATATGAAAGCAACATCTTATATAAATGTCTTACATGTTTCTTACAGTTAAGAAAATGAGAGATTTCATTTTAAACTTAAATTTTCATTAATATATTTTATTCCTTTTTCAATAAACCAAGTAAGAATATTCCTAAAATTACATAAAAGATGCGTTGAAGTTGTAGTTAGTTCCATCAGAGATCTGTGTTGATAATAATAGGACATAAAAAGTTAAGACACAAGACGTAAACTTTCAATCACTAATTGTTTCCTTATTTTAGCATAATAAATATATTTTAGAACATAAGAAGTAAACCATTTAAACAATATTCTGATTTTAGCATAAGAAATATGAAACTGGAAGCCTTCCAGCTTATCATTTTAGCAGAAGAGATATGAAAGTGGAAACCTTTTAGCTAACTTTCACACATTTAAAGGTATTTAAAGCTCAACAATTAAAATTTGTAAATTTGAACATAAATAACAAAAAGATTCTTGAAATCAATTTAATATCTTGGTATATTAACATAAAGAAAAAAATATTACTTTATATTTTCCTCCATCTCATTAAAGCCAAATGCTCACACTCTCATTAAAACTTCACCCTTATTGAGGTTATTGCACAGGAGAAAAATCTTTAGATAAAACAATACCTGCAACATCATGGTTAAGAAAAAACAGCTTCAAATCTTTGTTTACTGAATCAATTTTCTTTCTAATTCTGAAACTTCTTTTTTCATTAGATCTGCAAGTGCTTCAAGCTCTTGAAATTCCTGAAATAACCAAAAAAAATGGAATTTCTTCAATATGCTTATGTAAAAAAGGAAATTGCAGACACGGAAGTAAATACGGTAACAAAACATAAAAGTAGATGGAAATAATATCAAAAATGGTTTCCAAAATTCAAGTTTGAATGAAACTGAAAATCAAATCTGAAGAGTAAAAAAGTGAGATATAAATTATATATACCTCACACATTGTAGCAATAAGTTACAAAACTTTCTCTCTCACTTCCATCTTCTTCTTTTAAATTTCTTCCTCTTTAGACAAATGTTCTTCTTCCAAAATGGATTTCCATCACAAAAAAGTAGTGTATATTTTCTCTCAAAACCCTTTTACAACAGCATTCATTGTTCCACGAGTTCCCGTTTGGTCTTTTCTGGTTGAATTTCTTTTGTTATAACAATGTTGATTTTTGTTTTTTAGTTCAACTAAGGAAGAGAGAGTTAGAAACATGAAGAAGAGGAACAACAAAGGAAGAGAGAGGAGAAAAAATTTGTGGAGGAAGAAAGAGAAAATGGCTAGAAAAAATCAAAAGTGATGTGATGAGACATTGGTATAGGTGAAAAAACTGAAATTTTTTTTGGATCTTTTAGTTTGAAACCAAAGAGAACAAAATGACATCAGCATTTTGTTCAATCATGAAAATCAAAGACACAATTTACTAACCAAAAGTTAGTTGGAATAGAAGGATATTGGGTAGGGTGGGACTCATGTGCGGTCATGATATCCTGGTCAGCATGGTGAGTGGCTATCGTGTACCATTGGCGACCGGTGATGGAATATGTGAATTGTATCTTGGAATAGTTTGATGTGTGACGTATCTGGTAGAGTGTCTGTAGATACTCTGGGTGAAGAAATCTCAATTTTGGTAAAGAATAAACATTTTGGTTTGAGAACTTCTGAGGAGTCTATAAAAGAGACGTTCGAAGTACAAGTGCAATTTCTTGCATTGTGACTACACTCAGACCGTTGGAAGCAGTGCAATGAAGGATGCAGCCGCCGAGGAAGTCAGTTTAATGTCTGATTCAAAGGTGGAACATACATTAGATGACTATGTGAATGGAGTGTGTTTATGGGAGGATTATTATATCAGTAAGTCGCACGAGTTATCAGAGGTGATACTACGCTAAGAGAATGAAGGTGTATGGTTGGGTAGAAGTTGTGTAAAACTGCTAGAGTTATCATGAGCTGCAGTACATCGTGAAGGGTTCGATATACCGGTTGAGCAACAAGATTTGTTGGAATGATAGACATAGCGGTTATACACTATGGGAATCAGTGACAAGGACGAACATCTAAGTCAGTGAGTATTTGGGTTTCAATGTCCTGAGGATGAAACGTGTACCTAAGTTGTGGTAGATGAACTATATGGAATGGCAGAGTAAGTAAAAGCTTGATTCTGGAGAGTACGCAACTTCAAGGAGTAGTAGTCGATGATGGATGTATATGGAGTTCTGGCACGTGTTGTAATTAGACAACTGTGGAATAGGGATTATTGTGTATTAATGGAAACCAAGTGAATTATGGATATAACGTGACTCAAAGGATTTCAAGGTGTGTGGCTTATTGGAATCAGAGTAGCGCAACAGATCAAGGAAGAATCAGATAAGTCAGAGGTAGGAATGAATTGACTATTTGTAGGATTTTATGTTGGGATGAAAGTATCTTCCTAAGGGAAATTGTCGAAGTGGGGTTTCGTTCATTCCAGTCACTCGAGGATCCACCATAAACTCGAGAGGTGTTATCAATGGGCCAGCTTGGGAATACTTTTGTGGATGGAATGCAGTCCAACGTTCGTAGGTCATCAGTTTAGCTTGCAAGTCACAAGGGTTGGACTGAGTATCAGACCGTCGAAATGCTGAAGGCTAGAGAGGACATTCAGTTGGCGCAAGTTCTTTGTGGTTATCCCTTGTGTACTATGATTGTACAGGAAGACTGGTACAATGGTTATGGGTCAGTTGTTGAATTTCGCGTCTTATCAGTAGAATCTTGTTCGAAGTTGTCGAATGTCAAGGCTATAGTTGCAAGATGATTACACCTTTGCGGTTTACGGTGACAGTTATTATGTCTAAACTGGAGTAAGGGTTAAAGTAAGGAGATTCAGTTGTATAAGTAAAGGTAAATTTGGGACAATCATCCTAAGACTTTGGGAACCGGAAATTAAGACCAAGGAATTTGACTAACACCTAATGACATTGTATTGACTCGAGTGGAGAATAATTTGAAGTGTTGTTGCAGAAGTGACGTTGTGGCGGTAATTCTCAAATGGGAAGTAATTCAAGGAGCTGAGTGAATCAGTAATGTTTGTTGAATGAGGGTGAACACACCAGAGAATGAAACGAAGGATATCCGACATGAGTGGATTATTAGAGTTTTTGAAGTTTTGGAGATTCAGTGTAGAGCAGTGAAGGTCATGGACCCTGGAAGGATCTTTCCCCAGATATGTCAAGACGAAGTATCTGGATAGACGTGTTGCTTGAGAGTCAAGGTCCTAACCATGCATAGTGGGACGTAGGTGATTTGGCAGATTATGTTTCTTCGTATGGAATGACCCTCAGACAGAGTAGTGAGATTATCTGAAGAGAAATGTAAGGAACATTTCCTCCCCTGGTTGGTATAGATTTGGACACGTTGTTTCCGTGGTGATCAGAAAGAATTCGAGGACGAATTCAATTTAAGGGGGGGAGAATGTAATATCCCGATTCTTCGACCCAGGTAATTATCATTTAATTGATAATTGGTATGCACAATAGACTTATTCTATAATAATCTAAGGAGGATTATTATAAGAGTAAGTGGATTAGTAGAAAAAATCAAAAAGTTAGTTGGAATAGAAGGATATTGGGTAGAAACCAACAAGATGGCAACTTTGTGATTATGGCATAGTTAGAGGGCATTTTGGACAATAGACATCTTGCATGAGTCATAAGGAGTTGTTTGGATGGAGGGATGTATATCTTTGTTAGAGAATCATTTCTTTTGGAGAATAAAGAGATTAGAGCCAAGAAGAACTCATAACTCAAGTTCCATTTTCGTATTCCATGGCAGCCTCCACTAAATCAGGTATAACTCCCAACTCGTAACTCCGATCGTAACGATTCTGGTCCCATTAGAAAGCTAACGAATTTCTCTTTGATTTGCACCTATGGTTCGCATTCATAGCTTATGTTTTGAAGGAGAAAATTGAGCTTGAAGTTGGGACATGCATGCTGATTGTGTGTTAAAGAGTGGATACGGGTTTGATGAATTTGGAGTTGGAGTTTTGGTCAAGTGAGGAGCTCAATTGCAGCATGTTCATCCTCTAAAGCTCCATTGATGCAAGGTGAGTCCTTAGATAGTGATTTGGGCGTGTTGCATGTAATGGGCTTACGGTGAGATAAACTTGATGCATGTTAGACTAGTTGGTGATATGAGTTCTTGATGATAAAACTATATTGCCTGTTGATAGTATGTTTGTGTTCCATATGAATTACTACTAATAGCTGATATTACATGATTTGGACTCCTTTGGAACATTGAGATGTTTGGATTTGGTTTAGAATTTGACTTGATATAATATTGAGATGTTAGAGGTGTTTGGATTGAAGTTGTATTAGGTTTAGAACCCTTTGAAATGCAGAAAATTGATTCTGCTTCAGGGTAATCGGTTACTGGCATTTGGGTAACCGGTTACTCTGTAGAAAATTGCGTTACTGGACATTTTGCATGCCAGTTACCGGTTACTGGCTTCTGGGTAACCGGTTACCTTGGGCAAAAGTGCAAAAATCATCAAACTTCGGAAATTCGTAACTTTCGGCTCGGGTATCGAAATTGCGCAAACTTTATATCGTTGGAAAGCTAGCGACGTGTAATTTATAATAAAATTGGTCCCCAAACCAGAATGTTTGATTTAATAATAGTGGAGCCCCACTTAGTGAATCAATGAATTAGTACGGGAACTTATGTCTTTACCAATTGATTAATAATTCTTATGTTAAGCATGGCATATTTTGTTTATTGTGTATTATGATTGTGATACCCATATTTGAAAGCGTTATGCCATTATGTTTTATACATGAAAATCTATGGACACCGTTGTTTTGGTTAAACGATTGGATTGATTGCTTTGTTTGTGACCTTGACGTTACGTCATATTTCTGTATGCTTGAATCAAAGTGGCCGGAAGGCTAGATTGGGACGCTGCTCCGACTATGTAGTCTATGAGCCCTCCTGGACCGTGTAGTCCAATGGAATAACCCGTTCATGTGTATTGTTCGATATGGTGTGCATCTGAGCTACTGTTGCAGTGTGCTCGTGAGTTTCCGTACGGGGTTTTACTCACTTGCCGTTAACACACTTGCGTGCTCGGTATGGTGGGGTTATGCGGCTATGTAGGCTAATGCATAATGAGGTAACTCACCTCTAGTAAAGTCACGTAGACTAATACTAGGCTTTCGCCCGATGGGCTCAGGCGTCAAGGTGGCGGTTTGTACTCGGCGTAACTCACTAGCGTGAAGAAGGTTAACGAAACAATGGCGCCATATAGGCAGGAGGTTACTCATTGAGGATGCATTTATTCCATAATCTAGTCGAGGTTGTTACACTTCTGGATTCTTCGTGTGTGGATGCGGGTTTGCATACTTGTTTGCTATACAATGTGTATTTGTTTAAGGAAAGTCCAATGGTGGACGAGTCACTGTTTTCTCCGTACTTGTACCGGATGTGAGGTTAAACCCCGGATCAATGGTGGATTCGGTTTTGATACATGTACCCTGTAGAACCGAGTGGACCCAGAGGATAGGAGGACTCACTGAGATTTAGTAATCTCACCCCAATCAACTTATATTTTTTTCAGGTGCAGTTTAGTAGCGTTTGGTCAGAAGCAGGTTCGGACTAAAGACTTGGAAGTGGTGTTGGCTCGAAGACCTCGTTGGTTTTGACATTCCGCTCTGCAAGATCCATTGAAGACTCATGTATTATGCTTCTTAGTAGAATTTCATGTTGTATTTTATATGGATCTTTCTATAACTATAGCTTTTGTATGTACTCAATATCAATTTTAACGTTTCATGCATAATATACTAGTCAGTTATGTATGGTGTGTTACAGAAGAGACAAATGTTTTATTAAAATATATTTTATGTCTCAAGAGATTTATCGCAAAAAAAATTAATTTTACTCTTACGAAAATATTAACCAATATATTATGATTGATGTTTGTTGGGTGTATTGAATAACATACCTTGTTTACATCCATTAAAAAAGAGAGAAAACCTTGAACTGTACAAACTTTGAAATTGAGTAATTCAACAAATTGTCGGAATGTTTATTATGAGAAAATATAAGGTTACAAATAGGGTATTTATCATACACATTGAATCAAAGTCTCACAAATATGTATCAATCAAATATCCATGTATTAATTGTCATCCATTATACCATTACTGAATGAATTGTGTTGGAAAATAAATTATGATATTATGATAATTGATTTTGTTTTATATTACAATATGATTTAGAACAAAAAGGGATATTATATTAATTTGTATCAAGTATTGAAATGAATTTCCAGAAAATTTCATATTATTATTTTAATATTATATAAATTTTATCATTAATAATATATCAAATTTACCCAAAAATTTTAAAATTATTTATGACGACACACGTAAAGTTGTGGAATTTTTATTTAAGAAGGAAGTCACTGTGATTTACTTTAAATTGTTAAAATTTTATTCAAATTATTTAAAAAATAAATAGTTTTCAAAAAATCCATAACTTACTCACTCTTTAATATCATATACAATCTATCTCCAATTCTCCTTTCAATTGGTAAACATATTATTAAAGATTAAGAACGTTGTTTATACCTATACAAATAATTAAAACCTAGTTTTCTCTATTTTACCTCACAAACTGTTACTTAATTTAGGCTTAATTGCATCTTCACTCCCTCTATTTTGTCTTTTTCTTGATTTTGATACCTCTATTTAAAAGCCATAATTTTAGTCTCCTTTTTAAGTTTGATGTTCAATTTTCTTCCCTCTATTTTATTTTGTAATGCAAATTTAATCCGTATTTTGGACGCTTTTTCAACTGAAAGCTCAGAAGATGACCAAAATCGGGGTTTTAAAAACAGGGGGAACCAAAATTGAAAAAAAGAAAGGACAAAATAGGCGGATCAGAGTTGCAATTAAGCCTATAATTTATTTTAAAAAATATTATTTAGAATTCCTCCATATCTTCAAAATTCAATCAAAACCCAAACCTTTCTAATTTTGGCTTTCAAAATCTTGTTTTAGCTATTTCATAAAAACAAACAAAATGGAATCCCTTGAAATATAAAATTCCAAAAAGATATCTTTGATTTTTTAAAATTTAACAAAATCAAATCTTACTTATTTTGCCTCTTAAAATCCTATTTAAGTTATTTCGTAAAAAGTATTTTGAAACCATCCATATATAATTTTCTAAAAAATACTCTACAAAATTGGGAAAAATGAATTAAAACCAATCTTTTCGTAAAGCCCGCAAAGTATTTTAGCCCATTTCATTAAGGATATAGGATTCATGAATTAAGTTGTTTTTTCAGATTAATAAAATATCTTTCAAAATCTTATTTAAGATATTTCTTTTTCTTTAAAAAGAATCGCTTTAAATATAAGATCTAAATTAAAATCTCTACATGTAACACCCCATACATAATTGACTAGTATATCATGCATGAAACGTTAATAATTGATATTGAGTACATACAAAAGCTATAGTTATAGAAAGATCCATTTAGAATACAACATGAAATCCTATTAAGAATTACAAAACATGTGTCTTCAATGGGTCTGCACAGCGGAAAAATGAGATCAGACGAGGTCTCCGAGCCGTCATCACTTCCAAGTCTTCAGTCCAAACCTGCTACTGACCAACCACTTCTAAACTGCACCTGAAAAAAATATAATTGGAATGGGGTGAGATTACTAAATCTCAATGAGTCCTCCTATCCTATGGGTCCACTCGGTTCTACAGGGTACATGCATCAACAAAACCGAATCCACCATTGATCCGGGGTTCAACCTCACATCCGGTACAAGTACGGAGAAAACAAGTCACTCGTCCACCATTGGACTTGTCTCAAACAGATACACGTAGTATAGCAAACAAGTATGCAAACCCGCATCCACATACGGGGAATCCAGAAGTGTAAACAACCCCGGCTAGGATTATGGAATAAATGCATCCTCGATGAGTAACCTCCTGCCTATTTGTCAAGGGACTTGTACAAGCACACTGCAGGATGGTTAAACGAGTCCACACAAGCCTAAATGGTCGTGCGATGACCTGGCCTAATTGGCGTCATTGTCCCGTTAACCTCCTTCACGCTAGTGAGTTACGCCGAGTACAAACCGCCACCTTGACGCCTGAGCCCATTGGGCGAAAGCCTAGTGTTAGTCTACATGACTTCACTAGAGGTGAGTTATCTCATTATGCATTAGCCTACTTGGCCGCATAACCCCACCATACCGAGCACGTAAGTGTGTTAACGCCAAGTGAGTAAAACCCCGTGCGGAAACTCACGAGCACACTGCAACGGTAGCTTAGATGCACACCATATCGAACAATACACATGAAAGGGTTATTCCATTGGACTACACGGTCCGGGAGGGCTCATAGACTACACGGTCAGAGCAGCGTCCCAATCTAGCCTGCCGGCCACTTCGATTCAAGCATACAGAAATATGACATAAAGTCAAGGTCACAAACAATGCAATCAATACCGATCGTTTAACCGAAACGACGGTGTCCATAGATTTTCATGTACAAAACATAATGGCATAACATTCTCAAATATGGATGTCACATTCATAGTAAGCAATAGATAATATATATCACGCATAACATGAGAATTATTAATCGAATGATAGAGACGTAAGTTCTCATACTAATTCATTGATTCACTAAATGGGGTTACACTATGGTTAAATCAAACATTCTGGTTTGGGGACCAATTTTATTAGAAAGTACACGTCGCTAGCTTTCCAACGATATAAAGTTTGCGCAATTCCGATACCCGAGCCGAAAGTTACGAATTTCCGAAGTTTGCTGATTTTTTCCCTTTTAACCCAGCGTAACGGGTTACGCCAAAACCGTAACCGGTTACGAGCACGAAAATGCCCAAATTTCCAATTTTTCAACAGCGTAACCGGTTACAACAAAACCCGTAACCGGTTACACTGTACCAGAATCATTTTTCTGCATTTTAAGGGTTCTATAACAGTCCCAAATGCTCTATAATGAATCCCCTGCATCCTCCATATAGTCCTAACGAATTGCTAACATATTAATATAATCAGAACCACCAACATGCAAGGATTAACACAAAAGTTAACATATTAAGCATCATATGTTTATCAATTATCTCACAATCCCTAAACCCCAAAGTATTCCCAACATGCAAACCCCAAGGTTTCTAACTAAGGACTCACCTTGCTAAAAAGGAGGTTGAGAGGATGATCATGCAGCCATTGAACCCTCACCATAGTCAAAGTTTCACTTCATCTTCATCAAACCCGTATCCACTCTTTAACACACAATCAGCATGCATGTCCCAACTTCAAACTCGTTTTTCTCCTACAAAACAGAAGCTATAAATGCGAACCATAGGTGCAAATCGAAGAAAAATTCGTTAGCTTTCCAATGGGACCAGAATCGCTACGATCGAAGTTACGAGTTGAGAGATATACCAGATTTAGTGGAGCTGTACCCAAGGTGCGAAAATGAAGAAGGTGGACATAAGTTCTTCTTTCTCCATTTATGCTTCTTAGCTCTCTCTCTAATTCCCTTGCATAGATTTTGATTTGAAGAGTACAAAAGCCTTACCAACTATCTTAGGCCCATGCACTTAAAGTTTATTGTCCACTTTGACCTCCAACCATAGAAGAATCACAACTTTGCCATATAGTTTATTCTTAACAATTTCATTAGTTTCCAACTAAATCCAATTACTCCTCTTAAGATTTCCAATAAATATATATATACCTCTCATACTTAATAATATAAATATAAGGATGTTACACTACAAATCTTAAAAAATAAAATAATATCAAAATTTCCCTATTTATTCTCTCAAAAGTTTAAACCATATATGTGTTGTTCGACTGGACCAAATTAGGGTCCCTCCGAATCTTTATTGAAATTTCTTTGACAAATTTAAAGTTGGAATCTAGAAATTTAGGATAATGATCAGCATATTTAATATGTAGTTCTGAGTCAATTTTGACCCTAAAATTTGTAAACTTTGAGACAATATTTAGAATATACACATAAATTTGGGAATTGTTATTAAAAAAAAGTAATTTAATTCCAAATCTATGTGAAATATTGGGACACATACTAGACGACTAATATAATAACTTTAACTACAAAAGTTTTAAATTTTTATAAAAATCCAATCGTTGAGTTAAATAAAAAATAATAATTTTGTTTTTTTATTTAAAACTAAATACTTCAATATGATCAATCAAATATTTCAAAAGGACACTTAAAACATAAATGTATTCCCCACTGATTATAGAGAAACCCAAATCCTTTCTCATTCAAAACTTCTTTATAGACTACAGATATCTAGAAACCCAAAATTACTCTTTCATGAATTCTAAATTAAATAATTACTTTTGATGAATATGTATATAACATTATCCACCTTTATTAATTACAATAAAATTAAAATTTAACCTTTATATAGGAAGAAAAGTATTAAACAATGTTAAGAGAGTAAACATATCAATTTCATATCATTAGTAGATAGAAAGTTTAACTACATTGATATTTGACGAGATTAGTTGCGATTCTTCTCATATTCATTCAAAGTGGCTAGCATTTCATCCGTAGGAGTAACATTGGTGCCAGGATAATATGATTTTGTTTCTTCCGAAGTGAGATCAGAAAATTGATTGAGGCCAGCCGTGTGACTATACTTTTTCATTTTTTTTGTGTTCAGTCATCTTGGAATAACAATCCGCAAACAATTTGAACCTGTACTTCTTTTCATCCTCTGAAGAGTATGCTTTGCCGTATTTCTTGCACCAATTTTCAAAGATTTCACCGATATCCGAAGCAGATTCCTTATATTACCAATTAAAAATACATATAAGTTAACTCATGATGTAACTCATATAATATTTCAACAAAGAAAGTGAATCACAAAATTAGTACTTCAGTTGCATAATATATGAAGAAAAATTAATATATCATATAATTTGATAGAAGAGACAAATGTTTTATTAAAATATATTTTATGTCTCAAGGGATTTATCGCAAAAAAAATTAATTTTACTCTTACGAAATATTAACCAATATATTATGAATGAAGTTTGTTGGGTGTATTGAATAACATACCTTGTTTACTTCCATTAAAAAAGAGAGAAAACCTTGAACTGTACAAACTCTGAAATTGAGTAATTCAACAAGTTATCGGAATGTTTATTAGGAGAAAATATAAGGTTACAAATAGGGTATTTATCATACACATTGAATCAAAGTCTCACAAATATGTATCAATCAAATATTCATGTATTAATTGTCATCCATTATACCATTAATGAATTAATTGTGTTGGAAAATAAATTATGATATTATGATAATTGATTTTGTTTTATATTACAATATAATTTAGAACAAAAAGGGATTTTATATTAATTTGTATCAAGTATTGAAATGAATTTCCAGAAAATTTCATATTATTATTTTAATATTATATAAATTTTTATCATTAATAATATATCAAATTTACCCAAAAATTTTAAAATTATTTATGGCGACACACGTAAAGTTGTAGAATTTTTATTTAAGAAGGAAGTCACTCTGATTTACTTTAAATTGTTAAAAATTATTCAAATTATTTAAAAAAGAAATAGTTTTCAAAAAATCCATAACTTACTCACTCTTTAATATCAGATACAATCTATCTCCAATTCTCCTTTCGATTTGTAGACATATTATTAAAGATTAAGAACGTTGTTTATACCTATACAAATAATTAAAACCTAGTTTTCTCTATTTTACCTCACAAACTCTTACTTAATTTAGGCTTAATTGCAACTTTACTCCCTCTATTTTGTCTTTTTCTTGATTTTGATACCTCTATTTTAAAAGCCATAATTTTAATCTCCTTTTTAGGTTTGATGTTCAATTTTCTTCCTTCTATTTTGTTTTTTATGCAAATTTAGTCCGTATTTTAGTCGCTTTTTCAACAAAAAGCTCAGAAGGTGACCAAAATCGGGGTTTTAAAAACAGGGGGAACCAAAATTGAAAAAAAAGGACAAAATTGGCGGATCAGAGTTGCAATTAAGCCTTTAATTTATTTTAAAAAATATTATTTAGAATTCCTCCATATCTTCAAAATTCAATCAAAACCAAAACCTTTCTTATTTTGGCTTTCAAAATCTTGTTTTAGCTATTTCACAAAAACAAAGAAAATGGAATCCCTTGAAATATAAAATTCCAAAAAGATATCTCTGATTTTTAAAAAATTTAACAAAATCAAATCTTACTTATTTTGCCTCTTAAAATCTTATTTAAGTTATTTCGTAAAAAGTATTTTGAAACCATCCGTATATAATTTTCTAAAAAATACTCTACAAAATTGGGGAAAATGAATTAAAACCAATCTTTTCGTAAAGCCCGCAAAGTATTTTGGCCCATTTCATTAAGGATATAGGAATCATGAATTAAGCTGTTTTTTCAGATTAATAAAATATCTTTCAAAATCTTATTTAAGATATTTCCTTTTCTTTTAAAAGAATCGCTTTAAATATAAGTTCTAAATTAAAATCTCTACAAATCTTAAAAAATAAAATAATATCAAAATTTCCCTATTTGTTCTCCCATATATGTGTTGTTCGACTGGACCAAATTAGGGTCCCTCCGAATCTTTATTGGAATTTCTTTGACAAATTTAAAGTTGGAATCTAGAAATTTAGGATAATGATCAGCATATTTAATATGTAGTTATGAAGTCAATTTTGACCCTAAATTTGTAAAATTTGAGACAATATTTAGAATATACACATAAATTTGGGAATTGATATTGAAAAAAAAGTAATTTAATTCCAAATCTATGTGAAATATTGGGACACATACTAGACGACTAATATAATAACTTTAACTACAAAAGTTTAAAATTTTTATAAAAATCCAATCGTTGAGTTTAATAAAAAATAATAATTTTGTTTTTTTATTTAAAACAAAATACTTCAATATGATCAATCAAATATTTCAAAAGGACACTAAAAACATAAATGTATTCCCCACTGATTATAGAGAAACCCAAATCCTTTTTCATTCAAAACTTCTTTATAGACTACAAATATCTAGAAACCCATAATTATTCTTTCATGAATTCTAAATTAAATAATTACTTTTGATGAATATGTATATAAAATTATCCACCTTTATTAATTACAATAAAATAAAAATTTAACCTTTATATAGGAAAAAAAGTATTAAACAATGTTAAGAAAGTAAACATAACAATTTCATATCATTAGTTGATAGAAAGTTTAACTACATTGATATTTGACGAGATTAGTTGCGATTCTTCTCAAATTCATTCAAAGTGGCTAGCATTTCATCCGTAAGAGTAACACTGGTGCCGGGATAATATGATTTTGTTTCTTCCCAAGTGAGATCAGAAAACTGATTGAGGCCAGCCGTGTGAGTATACTTTTTCATTTTATTGTGTTCAGTCATCTTGGAATAACAATCCGCAAACAATTTGAACCTGTACTTCTTTTCATCCACTGAAGAGTATGCTTTGCCGTATTTCTTGCACCAATTTTCAAAGATTTCACCGATATCCGAAGCAGATTCCTTATATTACCAATTAAAATTACATATAAGTTAACTCATGATGTAACGCATATAATATTTCAACAAAGAAAGTGAATCACAAAATTAGTACTTCAGTTGCATAATATATGAAGAAAAATTAATATATCATATAATTTGATAGAAGAGACGAATGTTTTATAAAAATATATTTTATGTCTCAAGGGATTTATCGCAAAAAAAATTAATTTTACTCTTACGAAATATTAACCAATATATTATGATTGAAGTTTGTTGGGTGTATTGAATAACATACCTTGTTTACTTCCATTAAAAAAGAGAGAAAACCTTGAACTGTACAAACTCTGAAATTGAGTAATTCAACAAGTTATCGGAATGTTTATTAGGAGAAAATATAAGGTTACAAATAGGGTATTTATCATACACATTGAATCAAAGTCTCACAAATATGTATCAATCAAATATTCATGTATTAATTGTCATCCATTATACCATTAATGAATTAATTGTGTTGGAAAATAAATTATGATATTATGATAATTGATTTTGTTTTATATTACAATATAATTTAGAACAAAAAGGGATTTTATATTAATTTGTATCAAGTATTGAAATGAATTTCCAGAAAATTTCTTATTATTATTTTAATATTTTATAAATTTTATCAATAATAATATATCAAATTTACCCAAAAAATTTATAATTATTTATGACGACACAAATAAAGTTGTAACACCCCGTACATATATGTCTAGAATAATATGCGGTGATGCTATAAATGGTACAAGAAACATACATAAGCGATAAAGACAAGAAATTAAAATCATATACAATTCAAATACCCAACTGAAAATGTATATGATTGGCTTGTCTTCAACAATGCACAGCGGAAAAATAACGTCTGACTAGGTCTTCCTGCCAATTACTTGTCTACGGTCTTCAAGGAAGTCCATCAAGCAATCCATCTACTTCTAACCTGTTCCTGAAAATATAATAATTGGAATGGGATGAGATTACTAAATCTCAGTGAATTCCCCTATCTTACGGGTTCACTCGGTTCTACAGGGTGCATGCATCATAAACGAATTCACCTAGAATCCGGGGTTATGCCTCACGTTTAGGTGCAAATACAAACAAGGGTATCACCACAATTGGAAGTCCCTTAACTATCCAATGAGGCGTTCAATAAAACAACAGTTCACAATATGCAAACTCACATCCTTATGTGAGGAATCAAGGAGTTATACCCATCTGACTAGGCTACCTCTGCCACGTACCCTCGGTGAGTATCCAAGTACATATATGTCGAAAGACTTGCACAAGCACACCGCACGATGAATTCGGGTCATTCCTATATGGAATTCCACCCGAGATGAGTTAAGTTGTACCATTGCCTACGTGGCATTTACAACCTCATCACCAAGTACGCAAGTGAGTTACCAAGTGGGAAACGCCATTAAAGACCCCGGTCTTGCTTCCACTGCAATGGTATTCATCCTCTGTACGCAGGTGAGTAAACAGGTGCAATATGTCCTTTTCAACGTACAAGCCCACCGGGCGAAAGCCTAGTAACATTTTCTAATTGACGTTACTAGAGGCAAGTAAATCAGTGATTGCCTACGTGGCATCACCCACTTACCATACTAATCACGCAGGTGAGTTACCAAGTGGGAAACGCCATTAAAGACCCTCACTTGCTTCCACCGCAATAGTAGCTCAGGTAACGCAAAATATACGGATATAGACACGTATATACAACAGGCATAAAAGCCAAATCATCCATGGTATATAATACATATCACAAACGCCACACGGGCTACCAATGGGCATCCACATAGTGGGTAAATAGGATTTACTATCCTAGTAGTACGGTTATACTCCGATTCACGCATATTCAACCAAACCAAGTTCACAAAATCAAACATCCGAACGTCCAACCGGAACGACGGGAAAACAATTTACATTGTATTATATGCACATAATATTAGACAAAATCCATCGTATAAATATCATGTCATTTGTACATACTCGTCACATGTGAGTTAATTATGTTTCGATCATGGAATATATTAAACATAATCAAACCATATAATTATTTAGAATGTACATGGACACACATTAGTCTCATAACAAAGAGGCTTCCGATTCCCGACATGGAACGGAACCGCACTCGGTGAATTAAACATACATTTCTTAATTCTATTAATGTTAATCCAACATCATGTAACTAAAAGTCCATTTGCCATAACTTTTAAATCAATTAAAAGCATTATATCTAAGCACATTCATAAAGATCATCAAAATACCTTTCCAACGCTTCCGACCGGGCTTTGTTTCGAGTTGTAGAACTCAAGTTATGGTCGAAACAATAAAGGAATAATTTTCTGTCAGGTGCAATCGATTTGCACCAGTGTGCAATCGATTGCTCGCTGAACTAGAAGCGCAGAAAGTCAATTTTTCATAGTGCAATCGATTGCTTGACTCCTGCAATCGGTTGCTTACTGAACCAGAAGCAAAAATCACATTTTTCTTGCAATATACCAGTTCCAACACATCTTAATCCATCCCAATCCAAACCTCAACATATAAAACAACCCCATGCACAATTTATCAGTATAGGAGCATGATTTTCAGCATTTAATCAACATGCAAAGGATTTATCACAATCTAAACCGTTATTTCCCAAATCATGCATTGTTCCCAAACTCTACCCAAGGTTCTAACTAATGGAACTCACCTTGAGTTGAGATAAAGATTCTGATTTTGGTTGATTGGGTGATGAAGATGATGGTGATGATCAAGCCATACTTGTTTCTTGAAGCCAAACCCTCAAAATCTTCCACCATTTGCACATGCATGATGATGAGCTTGGACCTTCTTGCTTCCTCTTCTTCTCCAATCCACGTTCCTTCTTCTTTTCCTCCTACTGTCTAAATTCTGAATTTTCTAAATGGAAAAAGAGGGAATGATAAGTCCAAAATGTCCTTAAGTGGTACATGCAATAATGTCCAATGACCATTATGCCCTTCAACTAGATAGTATTTTCTAATATGCCATGTAGTTCCATTCTAACTAAATGTATGGATTCCAACTAATCCACTATCTCACTTTTAATAATTCTTGGTGATAAATAAAAATGCTTAAATAAATTGGGATGTTACATTCTCCCCCCCTTAAATAGAATTCGCCCTCGAATTCCTTCCAATCACCATGATAACAAGCTTCTCACATCTTCTTCCAACGAGGGGATGAGTGTTCCTTACGTTGCTTCTTTGAATAAAACATACGATTTTCTCTGAGTTTCGTTCCATCCAAGAAAATACAATCTGCTAATAAACGTGTGCTCTACTGTCCTCGATTGAAAACCTTAGGTCTCACATAGCACACCTTTCCTGGTACTCTATCTTGAGGTACCTAGAAAACGATCCTTCCGATGTTTCCAATCTTTATTGTTCCGCTTTGAGTCTATATAGCTTGAAACTGATGGAAATCCATACCTAGTTGGATATTTCTCGTTCCTCATGTCTACCAAACTTATCCTTACTCAACATAATCCCTAGACCCTCCACTTTTGTCCTTGGTTTCTGGAAACACTGTCATTCCAAGAAATCTTACCACGACTTCTTTCAATGATGATACTCCAGGTTCACTCCCAAATGGATACTTATCATGTCGCATACCGGCTCGCTAAATCCCTTGGTCTTGACCCCTAACTTCCTAGATGCTCAAATTGACTTGTCCCACGCCTACCTTTTCCGTACCACCAAACTTCATGCATCGATCCTTGATTCAGCTTTAGACGACATAACTGTAACTGATAGCCACAAGGGTGTACAATTCTGAAACGACAGTCTTGATACGTCACAACTTTACACAAGGCTCCACTGATAAAGGGTGAACTCTAACAACAGTCCCACAACCATCGCCCAAGCTTTCACGCACACTCATAAGTGCACAAGACATATCCACGACGACTCTTTGTCAAGCAACATCTTTTACTTGACTTCATCATTCCCATGGTCACTATATTCACAAGCTTGACCGTCGACCAAAGGGGAATCTGTTCATACATCAATCATGAAGCCTCCTCTACGCTGTTACATTAATAATACCTCTCAAGATTATGGTGGATCACTGGGAGATAGGAACAAACGAAACACTACTCTAGAGAGTTCTCTTGGGAAGATATCCACATTCCAACGTAAAATCCTACAAGTAGTTCGTCCACCCCACTACATACTTATCTGGTTCTGCCTATCCGTTGCGCTACTCTGATCTCTACCGGTCACACACTCCTTGGAATCCTCTGAATCACACTTCGTCCATGGTCCACTTAGTTCCATTACTACGCCATACTTAGTCTTTCAGTAGAAACAGTTCCTTCTCGGCATTCGTCCAACTACAACACGTGCCAGAACCCTAATACACACTCATCGCCCACTACTCTCTGAGGTTGAGTAATCCCCAAAATCAAGTCACTAACTTTTCCATTACTATGGACTAGGTCTACTTGAACATAACTTGGTCCACATGCTTCGGTTCCAGAGCTCCTAAAGCCAAATACTTTCTCTGATTACGAGTTTGCCTTATCTTACCGACTTCCACATCTTACAGCTTCCACGATGACTCTCCCCAACCATACGACCTCATATCGTTGGTGTGACAATACTTATAATAACCCACGCGACTTGACTAATGTAATAATCATTTCTTAGTCGTACTTCAATCACGTAGTCCTCCAATGCCTTTTTTCTCTGAATCTGACACAAAGGTGACTTCTTCGGTTTTGTTCCCTAATGCAACATTTCTAACTACTAAGGTGTAGTTACAAAACAAGAGATCATACTTTGTTCCTTGGACATCTCCCTTCAAAATTCCACGACACTCCCCAAAACTAATGTGCCTCTACTTTTCCAAGTTCGGCATTTTTACGTTACTGAGGACCTACTAATACTCCTCTAGGTATATCCCACATTGAGCTAATCCAAAAATACGCTTTATCCACTCCAACATTGTTCACCAAGGTTATATAATAACCACCCATTGTGTTGTCCAGGATACTCTATTCACACATATCTCATATCTCGGACACTCACGCACAAAGGTTTACCAATCTGACAGATTTAAAACATCCACGATGCAGAAATCTAAAATTCTCACGTGACCAAGACTACCCAAGGTCTCCTCATAGGCGTAGATTTAGAATCTAATCTATCTCATGGTCACCCGCTCGCATAACCCTGAATCATCGAGCGTAACATATGAATCCTTATCTCACCAACCTTATGAGAGTTTCGGGTTCGTGTCTCACGAGTGCCAAATCAGGATCCTACCTCGAGTTTCAGATTAACGCTGCCTCATAGCCGTGCTTCACTGTTTCTGAAGCTTCTCTCCAACAAACTATCTCAATCGCGCTCCCAAATGCAACGTTTCTAATGTCTTGAGTTTGACCATGATACAATAAATCATACTCCGCGCTTCTGCTTATTGATACTGACATTGCTTGCCTCTAAGAGTCTACAGATACTCTCCTAGACTCATCACATATTGGCTAACTCAGAATACACTCTATCCATTCCAACACTGCTCACCAATGGTAGATGCTATCCAAACAATACATCGGCCAAGAGATAACAACTTCACATAAGTCCCACCATTGCAATTCATGCACCCTCACCACTTGCCACTTTACGAAACAAGAACATCTACAAGGGATCATCTGACATCATCCACGCGGTTACGACCACTTAGCACCCCCATAAGCATAGTACTACAACTTGGTTTGTCCCACTATTGCCTGATAGTTAACTACTACCTAGTACGACACATGGGTCCTCGTAACGCCTACCTTAAGAGAATTCGAGTTCGCGTCTTATGAATACCAATCAGAAACTTGCCTTAAGCTCTGGGTCAACACTGTTCTACATCTGTCAGATCTCGTGTACGATAGCAATACTATGGCGTTATACCTGTTTGGTAGTACTAATCATGGTGGTCCCACTCCGAAGCCATGTAGTCACGCAACCTACTCTACAGTGTATAACGATCTTCACTCATATCCTATAGTCACGGTCGACAATGTTTGGACAGGGATCTGTTAAGGTCATCGATATTCAAAGCCTTCCAACCACACTCCTTAGAAAGCTAAAACCTAGGAGTGCTTCGCGCTCAGGGTTCACTTACTAGGAACAATAAGCTAGATCAGAATGGATAAGATTTTGGTTCGAATTGTTATGTCATGCGCGTACTCACTTGCACAGTGCATGCATAAGAATTTTTATGAATAGCTCTTCGCATAGGAATACCAAGGTTCAAACAGTCAATACGACTTCAATCATCCTACGAATACTTCGGAATGACACTAGTTCCCATTCATCTAAATACCCAACACCAAGCGTAGTTCTGTAGTATCTCTCGGGGTTAGACGAATCATAACTAGTACGAACCTTAGGCTACAACACATCTCGGTTTCACTTGCTTCAACTGTCGCCTAGCGTAGTTCTAGGACTCATTCACAGGTTAGCAAAAACGGGAGTATAGTAGCTCTTCCCCTAATCGGGTATCCAACTTTTTCTCAATTAGAGACTGGAATCTTTACTCTTCCAACAATTCTCTACTGGGTAATTCACACACAACTTACGGCTTACCGAAATGACTTGGAGTGAAACATCGTGTTCATCCAAGTACTGCCTACATTACAGTAACCAGGAGATTTAGACTACTTCGCTAAAATTCCCAAAAGTCTTACATCTGACAGGTTCTCAAAACATATTTGCCACTAGCATCGCGATCGGACAACAAATTTCTAATAGACCCAGACTTCATTCCACCTCAGAATTCCTTATTATAATCCTACTCAAGTTCTTCACAAAATTTACTCCAATACTATCTGGATCCAGATGAGGTCTCACTTCGTCCCATCGGATCTCAGAAACTCCCGACGTCTTAGATCTCTACCATGTCACGATCGTCAACTACTTCGGCTCAAGTCACTTTGGATCTTACGCGTCCTCGTGGTGGCTCCACCACGATCTCATCTACCGCATATACAGTCAGTGAGCTGGCCAGGCTCAATGAGTGGATACTACGATAGTAAGAATCGGGCGAGTAACACACACATGTGAGGGAGAAGAGAATTGCTAGTGATGTCTCATGGTAGGGACAAGAATCGACCTGCTCTGATACCAACTGTAACACCCCGTACATATATGTCTAGAATAATATGCGGTGATGCTATAAATGGTACAAGAAACATACATAAGCGATAAAGACAAGAAATTAAAATCATATACAATTCAAATACCCAACTGAAAACGTATATGATTGGCTTGTCTTCACCAATGTACAGCAGAAAAATAACGTCTGACTAGGTCTTCCTGCCAATTACTTGTCTACGGTCTTCAAGGAAGTCCATCAAGCAATCCATCTACTTCTAACCTGTTCCTGAAAATATAATAATTGGAATGGGGTGAGATTACTAAATCTCAGTGAATTCCCCTATCTTACGGGTTCACTCGGTTCTACAGGGTGCATGCATCATAAACGAATTCACCTAGAATCCGGGGTTATGCCTCACGTTTAGGTGCAAATACAAACAAGGGTATCACCACAATTGGAAGTCCCTTAACTATCCAATGAGGCGTTCAATAAAACAACAGTTCACAATATGCAAACTCACATCCTTATGTGAGGAATCAAGGAGTTATACCCATCTGACTAGGCTACCTCTGCCACGTACCCTCGGTGAGTATCCAAGTACATATATGTCGAAAGACTTGCACAAGCACACCGCACGATGAATTCGGGTCATTCCTATATGGAATTCCACCCGAGATGAGTTAAGTTGTACCATTGCCTACGTGGCATTTACAACCTCATCACCAAGCACGCGAGTGAGTTACCAAGTGGGAAACGCCATTAAAGACCCCGGTCTTGCTTCCACTGCAATGGTATTCATCCTCTGTACGCAGGTGAGTAAACAGGTGCAATATGTCCTTTTCAACGTACAAGCCCACCGAGCGAAAGCCTAGTAACATTTTCTAATTGACGTTACTAGAGGCAAGTAATTCAGTGATTGCCTACGTGGCATCACCCACTTACCATACTAATCACGCAGGTGAGTTACCAAGTGGGAAACGCCATTAAAGACCCTCACATGCTTCCACCGCAATAGTAGCTCAGGTAACGCAAAATATACGGATATAGACACGTATATACAACAGGCATAAAAGCCAAATCATCCATGGTATATAATACATATCACAAACGCCACACGGGCTACCAATGAGCATCCACATAGTGGGTAAACAGGATTTACTATCCTAGTAGTACGGTTATACTCCGATTCACGCATATTCAACCAAACCAAGTTCACAAAATCAAACATCCGAACGTCCAACCGGAACGACGGGAAAACAATTTACATTGTATTATATGCACATAATATTAGACAAAATCCATCGTATAAATATCATGTCATTTGTACATACTCGTCACATGTGAGTTAATTATGTTTCGATCATGGAATATATTAAACATAATCAAACCATATAATTATTTAGAATGTACATGGACACACATTAGTCTCATAACAAAGAGGCTTCCGATTCCCGACATGGAACGGAACCGCACTCGGTGAATTAAACATACATTTCTTAATTCTATTAATGTTAATCCAACATCATGTAACTAAAAGTCCATTTGCCATAACTTTTAAATCAATTAAAAGCATTATATCTAAGCACATTCATAAAGATCATCAAAATACCTTTCCAACGCTTCCGACCGGGCTTTGTTTCGAGTTGTAGAACTCAAGTTATGGTCGAAACAATAAAGGAATAATTTTCTGTCAGGTGCAATCGATTTGCACCAGTGTGCAATCGATTGCTCGCTGAACTAGAAGCGCAGAAAGTCAATTTTTCATAGTGCAATCGATTGCTTGACTCCTGCAATCGGTTGCTTACTGAACCAGAAGCAAAAATCACATTTTTCTTGCAATATACCAGTTCCAACACATCTTAATCCATCCCAATCCAAACCTCAACATATAAAACAACCCCATGCACAATTTATCAGTATAGGAGCATGATTTTCAGCATTTAATCAACATGCAAAGGATTTATCACAACCTAAACCCTTATTTATCAAATCATGCATTGTTCCCAAAATCTACCCAAGGTTCTAACTAATGGAACTCACCTTGAGTTGAGATAAAGATTCTGATTTTGGTTGATTGGGTGATGAAGATGATGGTGATGATCAAGCCATACTTGTTTCTTAAAGCCAAACCCTCAAAATCTTCCACCATTTGCACATGCATGATGATGAGCTTGGACCTTCTTGCTTCCTCTTCTTCTCCAATCCACGTTCCTTCTTCTTTTCCTCCTACTGTCTAAATTCTGAATTTTCTAAATGGAAAAGGAGGGAATGATAAGTCCAAAATGTCCTTAAGTGGTACATGCAATAATATCCAATGACCATGATGCCCTTCAACTAGATAGTATTTTCCAATATGCCATGTAGTTCCATTCTAACTAAATGCATGGATTCCAACTAATCCACTATCTCACTTTTAATAATTCTTGGTGATAAATAAAAATGCTTAAATAAATTGGGATGTTACAAAAGTTGTGGAATTTTTATTTAAGAAGGAAGTCACTCTGATTTACTTTAAATTGTTAAAAAGTTATTCAAATTATTTAAAAAATAAATAGTTTTCAAAAAATCCTTAACTAACACACTCTTTAATATCAGATACAATCTATCTCCAATTCTCCTTTCGATTGGTAAACATATTATTAAAGATTAAGAACCTTGTTTATACCTTTACAAATAATTAAAACCTAGTTTTCTCTATTTTACCTCACAAACTGTTACTTAATTTAGGCTTAATTGCAACTTTACTCCCTATATTTTGTCCTTTTCTTGATTTTGATACCTCTATTTTATAAGCCATAATTTTAGTCTCCTTTTTAAGTTTGATGTTCAATTTTCTTCCCACTATTTTGTTTTTTATGCAAATTTAGTCCGTATTTTGGTCGCTTTTTCAACAGAAAGCTCAGAAGGTGACCAAAGTCGGGGTTTTAAAAACAGGGGGAACCAAAATTGAAAAAAAAAAGGACAAAATAGGCGGATCAGGGTTGCAATTAAGCCTTTAATTTATTTTTAAAAATATTATTTAGAATTCCTACATATCTTCAAAATTCAATCAAAACCAAAACCTTTCTTATTTTGGCTTTCAAAATCTTATTTTAGCTATTTCACAAAAACAAACAAAATGGAATCCCTTGAAATATAAAATTCCAAAAAGTTATCTCTGATTTTTTAAAAATTTAACAAATCAAATCTTACTTATTTTGCCTCTTAAAATCTTATTTAAGTTATTTCATAAAAAGTATTTTGAAACCATCCGTATATAATTTTCTAAAAAATACTCTACAAAATTGGGAAAAATGAATTAAAACCAATCTTTTTGTAAAGCCCGCAAAGTATTTTAGCCCATTTCATTAAGGATATAAGAATCATGAATTAAGTTGTTTTTTCAGATTAATAAAATATATTTCAAAATCTTATTTAAGATATTTCCTTTTCTTTTAAAAGAATCGCTTTAAATATAAGTTCTAAATTAAAATCTCTACAAATCTTAAAAAATAAAATAATATCAAAATTTCCCTATTTATTCTCTCAAAAGTTAAAACCATATATGTGTTATTCGACTCAACCAAATTAGGGTCCCTCCGAATCTTTGTTGGAATTTCTTTGACAAATTTAAAGTTGGAATCTAGTAATTTAGGATAATGATCAGCATATTTAATATGTAGTTATGAAGTCAATTTTGACCCTAAAATTTGTAAAATTTGAGACAATCTTTAGAATATACACATAAATTTGGGAATTGTTATTAAAAAAAGTAATTTAATTCCAAATCTATGTGAAATATTAGGACACATACTAGACGACTAATATAATAACTTTAACTACAAAAGTTTAAAATTTTTATAAAAATCCAATCGTTGAGTTAAATCAAAAATAATAATTTTGTTTTTTATTTAAAACAAAATACTTCAATATGATCAATCAAATATTTCTAAAGGACACTAAAAACATAAATGTATTCCCCACTGATTATAGAGAAACCCAAATCCTTTCTCATTCAAAACTTCTTTATAGACTACAAATATCTAGAAACCCAAAATTACTCTTTCATGAGATCTAAATTATATAATTACTTTTGATGAATGTGTATATAAAATTATCCACCTTTATTAATTACAATAAAATTAAAATTTAACCTTTATATAGGAAGAAAAGTATTAAACAATGTTAAGAGAGTAAACATAACAATTTCATATCATTAGTAGATAGAAAGTTTAACTACATTGATATTTGACGAGATTAGTTGCGATTCTTCTCATATTCATTCAAAGTGGCTAGCATTTCATCCGTAAGAGTAACACTGGTGCCAGGATAATATGATTTTGTTTCTTCCCAAGTGAGATCAGAAAACTGATTGAGGCCAGCCGTGTGACTATACTTTTTCATTTTATTGTGTTCAGTCATCTTGGAATAACAATCCGCAAACAATTTGAACCTGTACTTCTTTTCATCCTCTGAAGAGTATGTTTTGCCGTATTTCTTGCACCAATTTTCAAAGATTTCACCGATATCCGAAACAGATTCCTTATATTACCAATTAAAAATACATATAAGTTAACTCATGATGTAACACATATAATATTTCAACAAAGAAAGTGAATCACAAAATTAGTACTTCAGTTGCATAATATATGAAGAAAAATTGATATATCATATAATTTGATAGAAGAGACAAATGTTTTATTAAAATATATTTTATGTCTCAAGGGATTTATAGCAAAAAAAAATTAATTTTACTCTTACGAAATATTAACCAATATATTATGATTGAAGTTTGTTGGGTGTATTGAATAACATACCTTGTTTACTTCCATTAAAAAAGAGAGAAAACCTTGAACTGTACAAACTCTGAAATTGAGTAATTGAACAAGTTGTTGGAATGTTTATTATGAGAAAATATAAGGTTACAAATAGGGTATTTATCATACACATTGAATCAAAGTCTCACAAATATGTATCAATCAAATATCCATGTATTAATTGTCATCCATTATACCATTAATGAATTAATTGTGTTGGAAAATAAATTATGATATTATGATAATTGATTTTGTTTTATATTACAATATAATTTAGAACAAAAAGGGATTTTATATTAATTTGTATCAAGTATTGAAATGAATTTCCAGAAAATTTCATATTATTATTTTAATATTATATAAATTTTATCATTAATAATATATCAAATTTACCCAAAAAATTTATAATTATTTATGACGACACAAGTAAAGTTGTGGAATTTTTATTTAAGAAGGAAGTCACTCTGATTTACTTTAAATTGTTAAAAAGTTATTCAAATTATTTAAAAAATAAATAGTTTTCAAAAAATCCTTAACTAACACACTCTTTAATATCAGATACAATCTATCTCCAATTCTCCTTTCGATTGGTAAACATATTATTAAAGATTAAGAACCTTGTTTATACCTTTACAAATAATTAAAACCTAGTTTTCTCTATTTTACCTCACAAACTGTTACTTAATTTAGGCTTAATTGCAACTTTTTTTTTTGAATCAAAGAGGTATATATTAATTCAAAAAACAATGTCAAAACACGGCGATCGCTTACGATCCAGCCAAACAACAGAAAACGCAAAAGGATTAAAACAAGACTAGGCCATATAGGCTGCTACATGGGCCCTAATCTTCTTATACATCCATCCTCTATACACTATGTTTTCAAGAATTCTATCTTTAGTGTTAGCTAAACTATCCTGTTGAAAAAATTTCCTATTCCTGTGGAGCCATATCTCATGAATAGCTTCAGTTAAAGCTAATTTGAGCAAAGATGATTTCCAACCTTTCTTTTTGGTAAAAGCAATCGCCCATTGTAACTCAGAAGACCATTTAGTGGGGATATGATCAAGCTCTAACCATGACAGAACAGCTTTCCGTATTTCTTTGGTCACACGACAGTCAAAAAATAAATGATCCATTGTTTCTTCCGCTTCTGAACACAAACTGCAGCAGCTATCTTGAAGGATTCCAAAACGTTTGAGCCGGTCTTTAGTAGCAAGTTTTCGTTGGCAAAGCAGCCAAAGAGTGACACACGCACGAGGCCTCGCATAGTTCTGCTTGAGCATAAACCGCCATTGCACTCTAACATTGTCTTCTATAATGGCTTGATAGAATTTCTTCATCTGGAAGCGAGGATTCTGCATCATAGTATCCCAAGTGTGCTGAACCGATGGTATAAGAGCAGTGTGCTGCATAATTCCCTTCATCATCCAGGACCAGCTTGGTTTACTCTGAGCGGTAAGAATAGGAGTATTCTTCAAATAATAGATATGAATCCATTTAACCCATAAGTTGTCCGCCTTCCTGCAAATGTTCCATAAACATTTTAATAAACAGATTTTGTTCCAAATAGCCAGATTGAGAATATCAAAACCACCCTGGCAACACGGTTTGCAAACGGATTCCCAAGCCACTGGGCTTCTTTTCTTGATTTCCAAACTGCCAGCCCACACAAAAGATCGACAAATGGCCTCGATCTTGTGAATAACGAATTTAGGGAGCGGGAAACATTGCATCCAAAACTGAGCAATAGCAAACGAAACGCTTCGAACTAGTTGAAACCTCCCAGCATAGCTTAGGAGTTTCGAAGTCCAGTGATTCACTTTGCTAATAATACGATCAATTAGAGGAAGGTAGTGAGCAATAATGAGTCGCTTACTTGAGAGGGGAACTCCTAAGTAGCAGAAAGGGAGGCTGCCTTCATCAAACTGGGTAAGCCTTTGCAAGTCACATTTAGTAGTCTCATCAATTCCACCATAATATGCCTTGCATTTCCGAGGATTAATAATCAAACCCGTGGACTTGGAAAATGTAGTAATAGTTTGGAGCAGCAAGTCCACTGACCCGTGATCACCTTTACAAAAAAGTAAAACATCGTCTGCGAAAATCAAATCAGTTATGGCCAGTTTTTTACACTTGGAATGATGATGAAATTTGGGGTGTTGCTGCATTTTGGATA
Organism: Vicia villosa; assembly: GCF_029867415.1. Lineage (NCBI taxonomy): Eukaryota > Viridiplantae > Streptophyta > Magnoliopsida > Fabales > Fabaceae > Vicia > Vicia villosa. The sequence goes on along the minus strand of NC_081183.1, from coordinate 23,526,251 downwards.
GGAGCCTATGGAAATATTCCATCATAAGGACGAAAAGCAAGGGGGAGATGGGATCCCCTTGCCTAATTCCTCTCCGAGCTTTTAGGGGCTTGGACATCACTCCATTGATGTTGAAAACATACGCTACATTAGTGACCACTGTCATAATCCACTTGATAAAAAGAGGGGGTATGCCAATTTCAAACATTATGTTTTCAAGAGCAGTCCAGCTAACCATGTCATATGCCTTTTGAAGATCAAGTTGAAGCATGGTTCTAGGTGTTCCTCCTTTTCTGCCGTATCCCTTGATAATCTCATAAGCAAGCATAATGTGATTGTGAATAATTTGTCCAGGCACAAATGCAGCTTGGTTCAGACTAATAACATCAGAGATAACACTACCTAATCTTGCTGTTAGAATCCTGGATATGATCTTGTAGAAAGTGGAGCATACAGCAATGGGCCTGTAGTCCTTGACAGATATAGCTTGAGTATTCTTGGGAATGAGGGATACAACAGCTACATTGAAACTATTAAGGATCCTTCCATGTGTAAAGAATTCCATAACAGCTGCAACTACATCATCTTTAATGATAGGCCAACAAACCTTATAAAATTTGGCTCCATATCCGTCCAAACCAGGGGCTTTTAAGTCCCCCATACCTTTTAAAGCTTCTTCAATCTCCTTTCTAGTAACTTGCTGAACAAGCAGATCTCTTTTAGCCATCTGAATTTGATTTCCCATCCTCATAGCCGCAATATCAATGTGTTGAAGGTGACTTTCAGCCTTGCCCATCATATTGCTATAGAATTCCATAACCTCAGATTCAATCAGCTGTTGGTCAGTGATGAAACTGCCATCAGATCTTTGAAGCATGTTCATTCTCTTAGCATCATGCCTAGATTTGAGGTAGGCATGAAAGAACGCACTATTCCCATCCCCTTTTCTAAGCCAATCTATTTTTGTTCTTTGTAACATTATTTTCTCCTCTAAATCGTTCCAATGAATAACTTCCTCAGTAAGCTTTTTAGCCTTCTCAATCAGCTCGACATTGTACCTGTTAGAGATTAGGCTTTCCTGAACAGCTTTTAGATCCTGTCTAGCTCGAGTCAGATTTAACTGGACAGTAGAACAAGGCTTTTGTATGACCTTCAAAGGCTTTTGGAGTCTCCAAAGCTTATTCCACAGAACACACATAGGGGTACCACTACTATGTTGCTTCCAGCTTTGGCCAACAGTTTCCTGGAAATTAGCAGCGTCCACAATACTATTGTGAAACTTAAAAGATCCACGGTGGGCTTTGTTAGGAAGGCTGGATTTCAACAGTAGCATGGCGTGGTCAAAAATACTAGGAGGAAGGATATTAAGTTGCAACTCACTAAACTTTTGAAGCCAATCAGTATTAGCAATAAGCCTATCTATGCGAGAATAAATGGGAGAGGCACTCTGTTTATTAAACCAAGTGTAGAAATCACCTCTGCTGTCCATTTCATGCAGATTAGTTTGCTCCATCATGGCTTGAAGGTCTTTGTACTCGTTCTCTACCACCAGGGAACCACCAATCTTGTCTTGCGCTTGAAGAACATTGTTAAAGTCGCCTATTAAACACCAGGGTCCAGTTTGAGTTTGGTTAAGTTGCCCAATATCATTCCATAACCGTCTACGATGCTCAAGCTGGTTGAGGGCATAGATAGCGGTAAGCCAAAACTTCAGGTTGCCCACAAGATCATAAACGCCACAGTGAATAAACTGACTAGTGCTCTTAATTGCAACTTTACTCCCTCTATTTTGTCCTTTTCTTGATTTTGATACCTCTATTTATAAGCCATAATTTTAGTCTCCTTTTTAAGTTTGATGTTCAATTTTCTTCCCGCTATTTTGTTTTTTATGCAAATTTAGTCCGTATTTTGGTCGCTTTTTCAACAGAAAGCTCAGAAGGTGACCAAAGTCGGGGTTTTAAAAACAGGGGGAACCAAAATTGAAAAAAAAAAGGACAAAATAGGCGGATCAGGGTTGCAATTAAGCCTTTGATTTATTTTTAAAAATATTATTTAGAATTCCTCCATATCTTCAAAATTCAATCAAAACCAAAACCTTTCTTATTTTGGCTTTCAAAATCTTATTTTAGCTATTTCACAAAAACAAACAAAATGGAATCCCTTAAAATATAAAATTCCAAAAAGTTATCTCTAGTTTTTTAAAAATTTAACAAATCAAATCTTACTTATTTTGCCTCTTAAAATCTTATTTAAGTTATTTCATAAAAAGTATTTTGAAACCATCCGTATATAATTTTCTAAAAAATACTCTACAAAATTGGGAAAAATGAATTAAAACCAATCTTTTCGTAAAGCCAGCAAAGTATTTTAGCCCATTTCATTAAGGATATAAGAATCATGAATTAAGTTGTTTTTTCAGATTAATAAAATATATTTCAAAATCTTATTTAAGATATTTCCTTTTCTTTTAAAAGAATCGCTTTAAATATGAGTTCTAAATTAAAATCTCTACAAATCTTAAAAAATAAAATAATATCAAAATTTCCCTATTTATTCTCTCAAAAGTTAAAACCATATATGTGTTGTTCGACTGGACCAAATTAGGGTCCCTCCGAATCTTTGTTGGAATTTCTTTGACAAATTTAAAGTTGGAATCTAGTAATTTAGGATAATGATCACGATATTTAATATGTAGTTATGAAGTCAATTTTGACCCTAAAATTTGTATAATTTGAGACAATATTTAGAATATACACATAAATTTGGGAATTGTTATTAAAAAAAGTAATTTAATTCCAAATCTATGTGAAATATTAGGACACATACTAGACGACTAATATAATAACTTTAACTACAAAAGTTTAAATTTTTTATAAAAATCCAATCGTTGAGTTAAATCAAAAATAATAATTTTGTTTTTTTATTTAAAACAAAATACTTCAATATGATCAATCAAATATTTCAAAAGGACACTAAAAACATAAATGTATTCCCCACTGATTATAGAGAAACCCAAATCCTTTCTCATTCAAAACTTATTTATAGACTACAAATATCTAGAAACCCAAAATTACTCTTTCATGAGATCTAAATTAAATAATTACTTTTGATTAATATGTATATAAAATTATCCACCTTTATTAATTACAATAAAATTAAAATTTAACCTTTATATAGGAAGAAAAGTATTAAACAATGTTAAGAGAGTAAACATAACAATTTCATATCATTAGTAGATAGAAAGTTTAACTACATTGATATTTGACGAGATTAGTTGCGATTCTTCTCATATTCATTCAAAGTGGCTAGCATTTCATCCGTAAGAGTAACACTGGTGCCAGGATAATATGATTTTGTTTCTTCCCAAGTGAGATCAGAAAACTGATTAAAGCCAGCCGTGTGACTATACTTTTTCATTTTATTGTGTTCAGTCATCTTGGAATAACAATCCGCAAACAATTTGAACCTGTACTTCTTTTCATCCTCTGAAGAGTATGTTTTGCCGTATTTCTTGCACCAAATTTACAAGATTTCACCGATATTCGAAGCAGATTCCTTATATTACCGATTAAAAATACATATAAGTTAACTCATGATGTAACGCATATAATATTTCAACAAAGAAAGTGAATCACAAAATTAGTACTTCAGTTGCATAATATATGAAGAAAAATTAATATATCATATAATTTGATAGAAGAGACAAATATTTTATTAAAATATGTTTTATGTCTCAAGGGATTTATCGCAAAAAAAAATAATTTTACTCTTACGAAATATTAACCAATATATTATGATTGAAGTTTGTTGGGTGTATTGAATAACATACCTTGTTTACTTCCATTAAAAAAGAGAGAAAACCTTGAACTGTACAAACTTTGAAATTGAGTAATTCAACAAGTTGTCGGAATGTTTATTATGAGAAAATATAAGGTTACAAATAGGGTATTTATCATACACATTGAATCAAAGTCTCACAAATATGTATCAATCAAATATCCATGTATTATGTAATACCCCGATCCCCCGACATCGGTATTTTTCTTAAATCGGCTAATTAGTTATTGGAATGCATATAGAATCATTCTATATTAATCTAAGAGGGACTATTAAGAAAGTAAGTGGATTAGTGAGAATCCAACTAGATGGCAAACTAGTAATTTTGGCATGGTTAGAGGGCACATTGGTCATTAAACATGGTTGCATGAGGACTTAAGGCATTGTTTGGTGGTAGACCATTCCAAAATCAGAATTTATGAGAAAAGTGCTTAAGAGCATGGAGGAGAAAGAAGAACTTATGTCCACCTTCTCCATTTTCGCACCTTGGGTACAGCTCCACTAAATCAGGTATATCTCTCAACTCGTAACTCCGATCGTAACGATTCTGGTCCCATTGGAAAGCTAACGAATTTCTCTTCGATTTGCACCTATGGTTCGCGTTCATAGCTTATGTTTTGAAGGAGAAAAGTGAGCTTGAAGTTGGGACATGCATGTTGATTGTGTGTGTAAGGTGTGGCTGCGGATTTGATGATGAAGAATATGAATTTTTGGGCAAGAAGAGATTACCATGGCAGCAAGAACATGATCTTAACCTCCATTGATGCAAGGTGAGTCCTTTAGATAGAACTTGGGTAGGATTTGGGAAAAAATGCATGTCAAGGGTTTAGATTGAGATAAACATATTGCATGCTTAATTGAATGATAAAAATATGTTTCCATGATGATAATGTATGCTTTGGGTCATTACAATATGTTGGAATTCGTTTATGGATTGTATGTGTAGCTAGAAATATGATTTAGAATGTTATAGCATGTTGGGTTAGTTTAAATTAAAGTTAGAATGGATTTAGAACCCTTAAAATGCTGAAAAATACATTCTGATGCAGAGTAATCGGTTACGGGTCTTTGGGTAACCGATTATGCTGTTAAAAATGCAATTCTGGGCTGTTTTAGAGCCAGTAATCGGTTACTAGACTCTGGGTAATCGGATACCCTGGGCGCAGGGGGGAAAAATCAGCAAACTTCGGAAATTCGTAACTTTCGGCTCGGGTATCGGAATTACGCAAACTTTATATCGTTGGAAAGCTAGCGACGTGTACTTTCTAATTAAATTGGTCCCCAAATCAGAATGTGTGATTTAATAATATTGGAACCCTACTTAGTGAACCTCGTCGGGCGAGATTTTACATTACTAATTCCCCCGAGAGCAGTTCTGGTCCGAATAGAGAACCGAACGCCTCCTTAGTCGTGTGAGACTTGTTTAAATTATAATTGAACATGTTAATGATGTTAATGATCATGGATGTGTTGATTCTCAATATGCGGATCATTAATTAATGCATTATATTGATATGCTTTATGATGATCATATTATGTTTATCCGTCCGTTCGATTGACGTTCGGAGATGGTTGTTTGTTTGTGGCATGATGCCTTGTGTGATAATGATCATTAATTCCCGTTGTTTCGGTTAAACATTCGGGATTGATTGTATTGTGTGATTGACGCTTGTTATGCGTGTGGTATGCTAGAATCGAAGTGGGCCACTACTAGGTGGTAAGGCACCATTGTGTATGGACTAGTTTCCAAAGATACCATTGCGATGTACTTGCGGGGTCTTTCAGGGCGTTTCCCAAAGGCGTGATACATTGGCGTTCTTGGTATGATTTGCACACCTGAGCTATCATTGCGATGTACCTGCGGGGTCTTTCAGGGTGTTTCCCAAAGGCGTGATACATTGGCGTTCTTGGTATGATTTACACACCTGAGCTATCATTGCGATGTACCTGCGGGGTCTTTCAGGGCGTTTCCCAAAGGTGTGATACATCGGCGTGCTTGGTATGGTGGAGTTGTGATGCCAATTAGGCGATATCACATGGATAACTCACCTATAGTGGTGCCACGTAGGCTACACCACTAGGCTCCTAACCGGATGGGCTCGTACAGGCAATTAGGCGTATTCGCACTTGTGGATACCATATTGCGTATGGATGATGATGAGGCCGTGACGCCGTGTAGGCAACGTCACCGCTATAACTCGTCACAGATGGAATGCCACATAGGATCTATCTGTTTCATCTAGCGATGGGTCTTGTGCGAGTCTTCTTGACGACAGGTACTTGGTTACTCACCGAGGGTGTGTGTGCAGCCTTGGTAGTTTGGTTGTTACCACTTCTGGATTCCCCGTACATGGGTATGGGTCTGCATACGTGTTTGTTGTACTATTTGTGTACTTGTGATATGATGACTCCTATGGTGGACGATTCATGTGTTTGCTCTGTACTTGTACCGGATGTGAGGATAAACCCCGAATCGATGGTGGATTCGGTTTTTGATGCATGTACCCTGTAGAACCGAGTGGACCCATAGGATAGGAGGACTCACTGAGATTTAGTAATCTCACCCCAATCAACTTATATTTTTTTTCAGGTGCAGTTAGTAGCGTTTGGTCAGTAACAGGTTCGGATTGAAGACTTGGAAGTGGTGTTGGCTCGAAGACCTCGTCAGATCTCTTTTTCCGCTGTGCAAGATCCATTGAAGACTCATGTATTATGCTTCTTAGTAGAATTTCATGTTGTACTTTATATGGATCTTTATATAACTATAGCTTTTGTATGTACTCAATATCAATTATTAACGTTTTATGCATAATATACTAGTCAATTATGTATGGAGTGTTACAGTTGGTATCAGAGCAGGTCGATTCTCGGCCGAGCCATGAGACATCACTAGCAATTCCTTTCTCCTCACATGTGTGCGTTGCTAGCCTGATTTTACTAGTATCTCATTCAGTCATTGAACTTGATCAACTCATCGACTGAGTGTGGGACGGTAGAATTACGGCAGAGCCGCCAAGAGGACTCGTAAACCTGTAAGTGTTGTGAACCCAAGTAGTTGGAGTGGGATGAGTAATGGATTGTTTGGACGACGTAAGTGGAGAGTATTGGAGTCGTCGAGTTTAAGGAGAGCGGTTGACGTGAAGTAGTGATACCCGGACTATCAAGGTGTGGATCGAGACAACTAGAACTCACGGGATCTTGATTGGACGGAGTGAAACTTTCTCTAAGTCTTGGTAATAGCAAGGGAAATCCAGTAAGGATTGAGATAGGGCCTTGTAAGTGAGATTCTCCGAAGGTGTTGAGCTGGGATTTATTAGGATTCAGTACTGATGATGCTGCCAGTGTTAGGTGTGGCTGGTGAGCTAATAGGACAGAATAACCTTTGGAAGCGCGAATAGAGGAGTCAGACCTTTCTGATTACGCTGGCATGGACAGTAATTGGATGGACGGAGTATTGGATCCTGATTCAACTTGGTGTATCTTAGACGAAAGTGGTTACCTAGTAGATGTTGGTGGAATGTACGAGTGTGGTAGCTTACGATTGGGTGAGGCTTGAATACCCGGTCGATAGAAGAGGATATGTATTTCTGTTCTTATCATTTTATATTTAAGTTCTAGAACTACGCTAGATGGAATATGAAATGATGTAGAAGCGTGAAATGCAGTAACCTAAGTTCTTGATTAGTTGTCGTTCGTCTGACCCTGAATGAAGCCATAGAACTACGCTTGGCGTTGGGTGTTCAGGCGAGTGAGAACTAAGATCTATCTGGAACGTCAGTAGGATGATCGCAGTTGAGTTGGTTGTTAGGAACCATAGTATTCCTATCTGGACTGAATTATCCTTGGAATCTCATGCATGCGTGGGACGAGTGGGTACGCACACTGCATGGTAATCCGAAGTTGAACTTCAAATCTTCGTGCTTGGCGTTTTGGCTTTCCAAGTAAGTAAACCTTGAATTGTAGCACTCTCAGGTTTTAGCATCCTGAGTAGTGTGATTCGAAGGATTTGAGGAACGACGAGCCTATTGGAAGCCTGTTCAGACACTTGTCGGTTGTGACTTTAGGATACGCGTGGAGATCATTATACGCCACTGAGGTAGGTTACCTAGATACATGGCCTCGGAGTTGGCCCACCATGTTGGTACTACCAGAAGGGTATAATGCCACAGTATCGCTATCGTGCACAAGATGCGTGAGTCATCCTTTTTCCTAACATGTGTGGGACAAAGGAGATCTGAAGCTCAAGGTAGAATTCTGATTTGGCACTCGTGAGACACAGATCCAGACTCTCATAAGGTATGTGGGATGAGGATCCATACGTCACGCTCGATAGTAGAGGAATAACTAGACAGCCGATGGTGAAATGGATCAAGATCCAATACTATACATATAGAGACCCTGAGTGATCGTGATCGCGTGAATTAGTATCAGATTGTACCTTGGGGACGTTCTCGTTTCGTGAAGTGTTAAGTTGGTAATTTTGCATGAGTGTCTAGAGTGGGACTCATGTGCGGTCATGATATCCTGGTCAGCATGGTGAGTGGATATCATGTACCACGACTGGTGATGGAGTATTTGAATTGTACCTTGGATCGACCCGATGTGTGATGTGTCTGGTAAGGTATTGTTAGATAATATGAGTGGAGAAGTGTTAATCTTGGTAAAGCATGGACATTTTGGTTTGAGAACTGCTAAGGAGTTTATAAGAGAGATGTTCGAAGTGTAAAGTGCAATTTCTTGCATTGTGGCTACACTCTGACTGTTAGAAGCACCACAATGAAGGATGCAGCCGCCGAGGAAGTCAGTTTAGGTCAGAGGTGGAACAGACATTAGATGACTGTGTGAATAGAGTGTGGCTATGGGTGGATTGTTATATCTGTAAGTCGCACGAGTTATCAGAGGTGATACTACGCTAAGAGAATGAAGGTGTATGGTTGGGTAGAAGTTGTGTAAAACTGCTAGAGTTATCATGAGCTGCAGTACATCGTGAAGGGTTCGAAATACCGGTTGAGCAACAAGATTTGTTGGAATGACAAACATAGCAGATGTACGCTGTAGAAATCAGTGACAAGGACGAACCTCTAAGCCAGTGAATTTTTGGGTTTCAATGTCCTAAGATAGAAACGTGTACCTAAGTTGTGGTAGATGAACTATATGGAATGGCAGAGTAAGTAGAAGCTTGATTCTGGAGAGTATGCAACTTTGACGAGTAGTAGTTGATGATGGATGTATATGGAGACCTGGAACGTGTTGTAATTGGACAACTGTGGATAAGGAATTATTGTGTATTAAAGGAAACTAAGTGAATTATGGATATAACGTGACTCGGAGGATTTCAAGTTGTGTGACTTGTTGGAATCAGAGTAGCGCAACGGATCAAGGAAGAATCAGATAAGTCTGAGGTAGGAACGAACGGACTATTTGTAGGATTCTATGTTGGGATGAAGTATGTTCCTAAGGGAAATTGTCGAAGCGGAGTTTCGTTCGTTCTAGTCTCTTGAGGATCCACCATAAACTCGAGAGGTGTTGTCAATGGGCCAGCTTGGGAATACTTTTGGGGATGGCATGCAGTCTGACGTTCGCAGGTCATCAGTTTAGCTTGCAAGTCACAAGGGTTGGACTGAGTATCAGACTGTCGAAATGCTGAAGGCTAGAGAGGACATTCAGTTGGCGCAAGTCCTTTGTGGTTATGCCTTGTGTACTATGATTGTACAGGAAGACTGGTACAATGGTTACGGGTCAGTTGTTGAATTTCGTCTCTCATCAGTAGAATCTTGTTCGAAGTTGTCGAATGTCAAGGCGATAGTTGCAAGACGATTACACCTTCGCGGTTTACGGTGACAGTTGTATAAGTAAAGATAAATTTGGAACAATCATCCTAAGACTTTAGGAACCAGAGGTTAAGACCGAGGAATTTGGAGATCACCTAATGACATTGTATGGACTAGAATGGAGAATAATTTGAAGTGCTATCGCAGAAGTGACGTGGTGGCAGTAGTTCTCAAACAGGAAGTAATTCAAGGAGCTGAGTGGATCAGTAATGTTTGTTGAACGAGGGTGAACACACCAGAGAATGAAACGAAGGATATCCGACATGAGTGGATTATTGGAGTTTTTGAAGTTTTGGAGATTCAGTGCAGAGCAGTAAAGGTCAAGGACCCTGGAAGGACCCTTTCCCCAGGTGTGTCAAGACGAAGTATCAGATTAGACGTGTTGCTTGAGAGTTAAGGTTTCTAATCATGTGTAGTGGGATGCAAGCGTTTTGGCAGATTATGTTTCTTCGTATGGAATGACCCTCAGACAGAGTAGTGAGATTATCTGAAGAGAAATGTGAGTAACATTCTTTTCCTTGGTTGGATAGATGTGAAGAGTTGGTTTTTCGCGATGATTGAAAGGAATTCGAGGACGAATTTTATTTAAGGGTGGGAGAATGTAATACCCCGATCCCCCGACATCGGTATTTTTCTTAAATCGGCTAATTAGTTATTGGAATGCATATAGAATCATTCTATATTAATCTAAGAGGGACTATTAAGAAAGTAAGTGGATTAGTGAGAATCCAACTAGATGGCAAACTAGTAATTTTGGCATGGTTAGAGGGCACATTGGTCATTAAACATGGTTGCATGAGGACTTAAGGCATTGTTTGGTGGTAGACCATTCCAAAATCAGAATTTATGAGAAAAGTGCTTAAGAGCATGGAGGAGAAAGAAGAACTTATGTCCACCTTCTCCATTTTCGCACCTTGGGTACAGCTCCACTAAATCAGGTATATCTCTCAACTCGTAACTCCGATCGTAACGATTCTGGTCCCATTGGAAAGCTAACGAATTTCTCTTCGATTTGCACCTATGGTTCGCGTTCATAGCTTATGTTTTGAAGGAGAAAAGTGAGCTTGAAGTTGGGACATGCATGCTGATTGTATGTGTAAGGTGTGGCTGCGGATTTGATGATGAAGAATATGAATTTTTGGGCAAGAAGAGATTACCATGGCAGCAAGAACATGATCTTAACCTCCATTGATGCAAGGTGAGTCCTTTAGATAGAACTTGGGTAGGATTTGGGAAAAAATGCATGTCAAGGGTTTAGATTGAGATAAACATATTGCATGCTTAATTGAATGATAAAAATATGTTTCCATGATGATAATGTATGCTTTGGGTCATTACAATATGTTGGAATTCGTTTATGGATTGTATGTGTAGCTAGAAATATGATTTAGAATGTTATAGCATGTTGGGTTAGTTTAAATTAAAGTTAGAATGGATTTAGAACCCTTAAAATGCTGAAAAATACATTCTGATGCAGAGTAATCGGTTACGGGTCTTTGGATAACCGATTACGCTGTTAAAAATGCAATTCTGGGCTGTTTTAGAGCCAGTAATCGGTTACTAGACTCTGGGTAATCGGATACCCTGGGCGCAGGGGGGAAAAATCAGCAAACTTCGGAAATTCGTAACTTTCGGCTCGGGTATCGGAATTACGCAAACTTTATATCGTTGGAAAGCTAGCGACGTGTACTTTCTAATTAAATTGGTCCCCAAATCAGAATGTGTGATTTAATAATATTGGAACCCTACTTAGTGAACCTCGTCGGGCGAGATTTTACATTACTAATTCCCCCGAGAGCAGTTCTGGTCCTAATAGAGAACCGAATGCCTCCTTAGTCGTGTGAGACTTGTTTAAATTATAATTGAACATGTTAATGATGTTAATGATCATGGATGTGTTGATTCTCAATATGCGGATCATTAATTAATGCATTATATTGATATGCTTTATGATGATCATATTATGTTTATCCGTCCGTTCGATTGACGTTCGGAGATGGTTGTTTGTTTGTGGCATGATGCCTTGTGTGATAATGATCATTAATTCCCGTTGTTTCGGTTAAACATTCGGGATTGATTGTATTGTGTGATTGACGCTTGTTATGCGTGTGGTATGCTAGAATCGAAGTGGGCCACTACTAGGTGGTAAGGCACCATTGTGTATGGACTAGTTTCCAAAGATACCATTGCGATGTACTTGCGGGGTCTTTCAGGGCGTTTCCCAAAGGCGTGATACATTGGCGTTCTTGGTATGATTTGCACACCTGAGCTATCATTGCGATGTACCTGCGGGGTCTTTCAGGGCGTTTCCCAAAGGCGTGATACATTGGCGTTCTTGGTATGATTTACACACCTGAGCTATCATTGCGATGTACCTGCGGGGTCTTTCAGGGCGTTTCCCAAAGGTGTCATACATCGGCGTGCTTCGTATGGTGGAGTTGTGATGCCAATTAGGCGATATCACATGGATAACTCACCTATAGTGGTGCCACGTAGGCTACACCACTAGGCTCCTAACTGGATGGGCTCGTACAGTCAATTAGGCGTATTCGCACTTGTGGATACCATATTGCGTATGGATGATGATGAGGCCGTGACGCCGTGTAGGCAACGTCACCGCTATAACTCGTCACAGATGGAATGCCACATAGGATCTATCTGTTTCATCTAGCGATGGGTCTTGTGCGAGTCTTCTTGACGACAGGTACTTGGTTACTCACCGAGGGTGTGTGTGCAGCCTTGGTAGTTTGGTTGTTACCACTTCTGGATTCCCCGTACATGGGTATGGGTCTGCATACGTGTTTGTTGTACTATTTGTGTACTTGTGATATGATGACTCCTATGGTGGACGATTCATGTGTTTGCTCTGTACTTGTACCGGATGTGAGGATAAACCCCGAATCGATGGTGGATTCGGTTTTTGATGCATGTACCCTGTAGAACCGAGTGGACCCATAGGATAGGAGGACTCACTGAGATTTAGTAATCTCACCCCAATCAACTTATATTTTTTTTCAGGTGCAGTTAGTAGCGTTTGGTCAGTAACAGGTTCGGATTGAAGACTTGGAAGTGGTGTTGGCTCGAAGACCTTGTCAGATCTCTTTTTCCGCTGTGCAAGATCCATTGAAGACTCATGTATTATGCTTCTTAGTAGAATTTCATGTTGTATTTTATATGGATCTTTATATAACTATAGCTTTTGTATGTACTCAATATCAATTATTAACGTTTTATGCATAATATACTAGTCAATTATGTATGGAGTGTTACATATTAATTGTCATCCATTATACCATTAATGAATTAATTGTGTTGGAAAATAAATTATGATATTATGATAATGGATTTTGTTTTATATTACAATATAATTTAGAACAAAAAGGGATTTTATATTAATTTGTATCAAGTATTGAAATGAATTTCCAGAAAATTTCATATTATTATTTTAATATTATATAAATTTTATCATTAGTAATATATCAAATTTACCCAAAAATTTTAAAATTATTTATGACGACACACGTAAAGTTGTGGAATTTTTTTATTTAAGAAGGAAGTCACTCTGATTTACTTTAAATTGTTAAAAAGTTATTCAAATTATTTAAAAAATAAATAGTTTTCAAAAAATCCTTAACTAACACACTCTTTAATATCAGATACAATCTATCTCCCATTCTCATTTCGATAGGTAAACATATTATTAAAGATTAAGAACGTTGTTTATACCTATACAAATAATTAAAACCTAGTTTTCTCTATTTTACCTCACAAACTGTTACTTAATTTAGGCTTAATTGCAACTTTACTCCCTCTATTTTGTCTTTTTCTTGATTTTGATACCTCTATTTTATAAGCCATAATTTTAGTCTCCTTTTTAAGTTTGATGTTCAATTTTCTTCCCGCTATTTTGTTATTTATGCAAATTTAGTCCGTATTTTGGTCGCTTTTTCAACCGAAGGCTTAGAAGGTGACCAAAGTCGGGGTTTTAAAAACAGGGGGAACCAAAATTGAAAAAAAAAAGGACAAAATAGGCGGATCAGGGTTGCAAATAGGCCTTTAATTTATTTTTAAAAATATTATTTAGAATTCCTCCATATCTTCAAAATTCAATCAAAACCAAAACCTTTCTTATTTTGGCTTTCAAAATCTTATTTTAGCTATTTCACAAAAACAAACAAAATGGAATCCCTTGAAATATAAAATTCCAAAAAGTTATCTCTGATTTTTTAAAAATTTAACAAATCAAATCTTACTTATTTTGCCTCTTAAAATCTTATTTAAGTTATTTCATAAAAAGTATTTTGAAACCATCCGTATATAATTTTCTAAAAAATACTCTACAAAATTGGGAAAAATGAATTAAAACCAATCTTTTCGTAAAGCCCGCAAAGTATTTTAGCCCATTTCATTAAGGATATAAGAATCATGAATTAAGTTGTTTTTTCAGATTAATAAAATATATTTCAAAATCTTATTTAAGATATTTTCTTTTCTTTTAAAAGAATCGCTTTAAATATAAATTCTAAATTAAAATCTCTACAAATCTTAAAAAATAAAATAATATCAAAATTTCCCTATTTATTCTCTCAAAAGTTAAAACCATATATGTGTTGTTCGACTGGACCAAATTAGGGTCCCTCCGAATCTTTGTTGGAATTTCTTTGACAAATTTAAAGTTGGAATCTAGTAATTTAGGATAATGATCAGCATATTTAATATGTAGTTATGAAGTCAATTTTGACCCTAAAATTTGTAAAATTTGAGACAATATTTAGAATATACACATAAATTTGGGAATTGTTATTAAAAAAAGTAATTTAATTCCAAATCTATGTGAAATATTGGGACACATACTAGACGACTAATATAATAACTTTAACTACAAAAGTTTAAAATTTTTATAAAAATCCAATCGTTGAGTTAAATCAAAAATAATAATTTTGTTTTTTTATTTAAAACAAAATACTTCAATATGATCAATCAAATATTTCAAAAGGACACTAAAAACATAAATGTATTCCCCACTGATTATAGAGAAACCCAAATCCTTTCTCATTCAAAACTTCTTTATAGACTACAAATATCTAGAAACCCAAAATTACTCTTTCATGAATTCTAAATTAAATAATTACTTTTGATGAACATGTATATAAAATTATCCACCTTTATTAATTACAATAAAATTAAAATTTAACCTTTATATAGGAAGAAAAGTATTAAACAATGTTAAGAGAGTAAACATAACAATTTCATATCATTAGTAGATAGAAAGTTTAACTACATTGATATTTGACGAGATTAGTTGCGATTCTTCTCATATTCATTCAAAGTGGCTAGCATTTCATCCGTAAGAGTAACACTGGTGCCGGGATAATATGATTTTGTTTCTTCCCAAGTGTGATCAGAAAACTGATTGAGGCCAGCCGTGTGACTATACTTTTTCATTTTATTGTGTTCAGTCATCTTGGAATAACAATCCGCAAACAATTTGAACCTGTACTTCTTTTCATACTCTGAAGAGTATGTTTTGCCGTATTTCTTGCACCAATTTTCAAAGATTTCACCGATATCCGAAGCAGATTCCTTATATTACCAATTAAAAATACATATAAGTAACTCATGATGTAACTCATATACTATTTCAACAAAGAAAGTGAATCACAAAATTAGTACTTCAGTTGCATAATATATGAAGAAAAATTAATATATCATATAATTTGATAGAAGAGACAAATGTTTTATTAAAATATATTTTATGTCTCAAGGGATTTATCGCAAAAAAAATTAATCTTACTCTTACGAAATATTAACCAATATATTATGATTGAAGTTTGTTGGGTGTATTGAATAACATACCTTGTTTACTTCCATTAAAAAAGAGAGAAAACCTTGAACTGTACAAACTTTGAAATTGAGTAATGCAACAAGTTGTCGGAATGTTTATTATGAGAAAATATAAGGTTACAAATAGGGTATTTATCATACACATTGAATCAAAGTCTCACAAATATGTATCAATCAAATATCCATGTATTAATTGTCATCCATTATACCATTAATGAATTAATTGTGTTGGAAAATAAATTATGATATTATGATAATTGATTTTATTTTATATTACAATATAATTTAGAACAAAAAGGGATTTTATATTAATTTGTATCAAGTATTGAAATGAATTTCCAGAAAATTTCATATTATTATTTTAATATTATATAAATTTTATCATTAGTAATATATCAAATTTACCCAAAAATTTTAAAATTATTTATGACGACACACGTAAAGTTGTGGAATTTTTATTTAAGAAGGAAGTCACTCTGATTTACTTTAAATTGTTAAAAAGTTATTCAAATTATTTAAAAAATAAATAGTTTTCAAAATATCCTTAACTAACACACTCTTTAATATCAGATACAATCTATCTCCCATTCTCATTTCGATTGGTAAACATATTATTAAAGATTAAGAACCTTGTTTATACCTTTACAAATAATTAAAACCTAGTTTTCTCTATTTTACCTCACAAACTGTTACTTAATTTAGGCTTAATTGCAACTTTACTCCCTCTATTTTGTCTTTTTCTTGATTTTGATACCTCTATTTTATAAGCCATAATTTTAGTCTCCTTTTTAATTTTGATGTTCAATTTTCTTCCCGCTATTTTGTTATTTATGCAAATTTAGTCCGTATTTTGGTCGCTTTTTCAACCGAAGGCTTAGAAGGTGACCAAAGTCGGGGTTTTAAAAACAGGGGGAACCAAAATTGAAAAAAAAAAGGACAAAATAGGCGGATCAGGGTTGCAATTAGGCCTTTAATTTATTTTTAAAAATATTATTTAGAATTCCTCCATATCTTCAAAATTCAATCAAAACCAAAACCTTTCTTATTTTGGCTTTCAAAATCTTATTTTAGCTATTTCACAAAAACAAACAAAATGGAATCCCTTGAAATATAAAATTCCAAAAAGTTATCTCTGATTTTTTAAAAATTTAACAAATCAAATCTTACTTATTTTGCCTCTTAAAATCTTATTTAAGTTATTTCATAAAAAGTATTTTGAAACCATCCGTATATAATTTTCTAAAAAATACTCTACAAAATTGGGAAAAATGAATTAAAACCAATCTTTTCGTAAAGCCCGCAAAGTATTTTAGCCCATTTCATTAAGGATATAAGAATAATGAATTAAGTTGTTTTTTCAGATTAATAAAATATATTTCATAATCTTATTTAAGATATTTCCTTTTCTTTTAAAAGAATCGCTTTAAATATAAGTTCTAAATTAAAATCTCTACAAATCTTAAAAAATAAAATAATATCAAAATTTCCCTATTTAAAAGTTAAAACCATATATGTGTTGTTCGACTGGACCAAATTAGGGTCCCTCCGAATCTTTGTTGGAATTTCTTTGACAAATTTAAAGTTGGAATCTAGTAATTTAGGATAATGATCAGCATATTTAATATGTAGTTATGAAGTCAATTTTGACCCTAAAATTTGTAAAATTTGAGACAATATTTAGAATATACACATAAATTTGGGAATTGTTATTAAAAAAAGTAATTTAATTCCAAATCTATGTGAAATATTGGGACACATACTAGACGACTAATATAATAACTTTAACTACAAAAGTTTAAAATTTTTATAAAAATCCAATCGTTGAGTTAAATCAAAAATAATAATTTTGTTTTTTTATTTAAAACAAAATACTTCAATATGATCAATCAAATATTTCAAAAGGACACTAAAAACATAAATGTATTCCCCACTGATTATAGAGAAACCCAAATCCTTTCTCATTCAAAACTTCTTTATAGACTACAAATATCTAGAAACCCAAAATTACTCTTTCATGAATTCTAAAT
The DNA here is from genome assembly GCF_029867415.1 of Vicia villosa. Taxonomy (NCBI): domain Eukaryota; kingdom Viridiplantae; phylum Streptophyta; class Magnoliopsida; order Fabales; family Fabaceae; genus Vicia; species Vicia villosa. Next base: position 23,508,733 of record NC_081183.1, on the reverse strand, counting down.
TAAATAATTACTTTTGATGAATATGTATATAAAATTATCCACCTTTATTAATTACAATAAAATTAAAATTTAACCTTTATATAGGAAGAAAAGTATTAAACAATGTTAAGAGAGTAAACATAACAATTTCATATCATTAGTAGATAGAAGGTTCAACTACATTGATATTTGACGAGATTAGTTGCGATTCTTCTCATATTCATTCAAAGTGGCTAGCATTTCATCCGTAAGAGTAACACTGGTGCCGGGATAATATGATTTTGTTTCTTCCCAAGTGTGATCAGAAAACTGATTGAGGCCAGCCGTGTGACTATACTTTTTCATTTTATTGTGTTCAGTCATCTTGGAATAACAATCCGCAAACAATTTGAACCTGTACTTCTTTTCATCCTCTGAAGAGTATGTTTTGCCGTATTTCTTGCACCAATTTTCAAAGATTTCACCGATATCCGAAGCAGATTCCTTATATTACCAATTAAAAATACATATAAGTAACTCATGATGTAACTCATATAATATTTCAACAAAGAAAGTGAATCACAAAATTAGTACTTCAGTTGCATAACATATGAAGAAAAATTAATATATCATATAATTTGATAGAAGAGACAAATGTTTTATTAAAATATATTTTATGTCTCAAGGGATTTATCGCATAAAAAATTAATCTTACTCTTTTTTTTTTTTGGCTTTATACCACCGGTTTAGTCCGGTTCGGGGGCGAGTTCTGGCATCAAGTGGTTCCATCCCCCTTCCGATCGCAGTTGCGGGGGATCGAACCGTGGTTCTCCCTACCAAGTCCAGCGCCTTACTCTTACGAAATATTAACCAATATATTATGATTGAAGTTTGTTGGGTGTATTGAATAACATACCTTGTTTACTTCCATTAAAAAAGAGAGAAAACCTTGAACTGTACAAACTCTGAAATTGAGTAATTCAACAAGTTGTCAGAATGTTTATTATGAGAAAATATAAGGTTACAAATAGGGTATTTATCATACACATTGAATCAAAGTCTCACAAATATGTATCAATCAAATATCCATGTATTAATTGTCATCCATTATACCATTAATGAATTAATTGTGTTGGAAAATAAATTATGATATTATGATAATTGATTTTGTTTTATATTACAATATAATTTAGAACAAAAAGGGATTTTATATTAATTTGTATCAAGTATTGAAATGAATTTCCAGAAAATTTCATATTATTATTTTAATATTATATAAATTTTATCATTAATAATATATCAAATTTACCCAAAAAATTTATAATTATTTATGACGACACAAGTAAAGTTGTGGAATTTTTATTTAAGAAGGAAGTCACTCTGATTTACTTTAAATTGTTAAAAAGTTATTCAAATTATTTAAAAAATAAATAGTTTTCAAAAAATCCTTAACTAACACACTCTTTAATATCAGATACAATCTATCTCCCATTCTCATTTCGATTGGTAAACATATTATTAAAGATTAAGAACCTTGTTTATACCTTTACAAATGATTAAAACCTAGTTTTCTCTATTTTACCTCACAAACTGTTACTTAATTTAGGCTTAATTGCAACTTTACTCCCTCTATTTTGTCTTTTTTTTTTTTATACCTCTATTTTATAAGCCATAATTTTAGTCTCCTTTTTAAGTTTGATGTTCAATTATCTTCCCGCTATTTTGTTTTTTATGCAAATTTAGTCCGTATTTTGGTCGCTTTTTCAACAGAAAGCTCAGAAGGTGACCAAAGTCGGGGTTTTAAAAACAGGGGGAACCAAAATTGAAAAAAAAAGGACAAAATAGGCGGATCAGGGTTGCAATTAAGCCTTTAATTTATTTTTAAAAATATTATTTAGAATTCCTCCATATCTTCAAAATTCAATCAAAACCAAAACCTTTCTTATTTTGGCTTTCAAAATCTTATTTTAGCTATTTCACAAATGTAATACCCTACCAATATGTGTCTAGAATCATATTAGCAGAATACTAATAACTGGTACTGAGTACATACAAATGTCAGGAGTAATAAAATAAGATGTATACATTTGAAAATCATCTCGAAGATGGATACAATTGATATATCTATACAATGATAATAATACACAGCGGAAGAAAAGATCAGGCACAGTCTTCACGGCATCCGGTCAAAAGCTCTTGATCCAAGCATCTTGCAAAACTCAATCTTGCATGGTACCTGAAAAATAATAAGATGAATGGGGTGAGATTACTAAATCTCAGTGAGTTCCCCTATCTTATGGGTTCTCTCGGCTCTACAGGGTACATACATCAACTACAGATCCATGTCAGATCCTAAGGTTTCCTCACTATCCAGTACAGGAAAGCATGTCAACTCGTAGCACCACGATTGAATGTCCACTGACCATCCGATTAGATATTCTGAGAACATATCACATGTTCGGATATTAGGTACATGTTTCCTCCAGAATAGCTCTTCCGGGTTTACCTGCCAACCTTCTATCGGGAGCTACCCTCAAGGTCTGGTCTTTCGGGTTTACCTGCCTATCTGCTCCCGAAACAAGACCCCAAAACATACCTTTTCAATCTACATGGTAAGTAACTCATATGACTATAGAGAACCATGGAATCGACATTGAATCGCATCTCACGATTCAACTCCTCCAATATCCTAGGGCCCGAATCTCACATAGAAATTCACCCTCAAGGAGATGACAAAAGGAGAAGGTGTGGCCCACATCTCCGGGAATTCATCCCCGAAGAATAGCTCCTGAACTACGGAGCACGGCCCATTCCTGAGATCACACACTCGAGGAATGCCTGCAATATATGTGGCACAGGGGCATCCTTGGAATTACTTCACAAGAAATAGCCAACATATATGTAACATGCCTACTCGCAGTTACTATCCTTATGTTTGTTCTTTAACCCCTCGTCTCATACTTACTACACCATTAGATTGTAGTATTTCAAAAGTAGCCGCTTGATAGGAAAAGGAATATCAGGTTAACATCCACTCATATCTCTTGGTTTAGGTATCCTAAGGTTCACCTTACCATATCCATATTTTGTTAATCGACGTACACAAGTTACACCAAGTTGTAAGACCTCCTCGCCTCTTGGTTCACATGCATAGCTTCACAAGCTATAAGACCTCAACATCTTTAGTGTACGTGGATAACTTTGATTTACATTACCACTCATTCCATGATCTCTACAACCCAGTTGAAGAAACACTTATGCACCAAAGCATTTAGAATGATTAACAATACGATTATCTAAGCACTATCATTTAGTAACCACGATACAAGAATATCCACATGGATTTAATTAGTACTTAAAAGTATGACAATGTTGTGTAAGCTTAAGCATCTTGTAGCCCCTTTTGTTAGCTTTCCAATGCCTCCGACGGCGCCCAATTCTGAGTTACGGAACTCCAGTTATGGTCAAAACAGTAAAGAGATGATTTTCTGTCAGGTGCAATCGATTTGCACTGGTGTGCAATCGATTGCTCGCTGAACCAGAAGCACAGAAAGTCAATTTTTCACTGTGCAATCGATTTGCACTGGGGTGCAATTGATTGCTCACTGAACCAGAGCCAAAAAATGACATTTTTACTGCATAAGATCAGTTCTAACACATTCTAATTCATCCCAATCTGAACCCTACATGTAAAAGCAATTCAATACATGTACTAACACTTCAAGAACACATATTCTACCCTTTAATCAAACATGCAACATAGTAATCATAATCTAACCCATGATTAAACTGTTTTTCCCAAATCATACCCAAGTTCCTAACTAATGGAACTCACCTTGAAATCATTATAAATTCTGACTTGATGATGATAACAGAGATGACTACAGCTTTGCTCTTCATTCTTGACCATGGTTCTTCACTCTAAAGTTGATAAAGCTTCACAAACATGTAAGAACTTGATGAAGATGGTGTTGATTGCTCTTCTTTCTCCTTCTTTACTCTCTCCCACGAGCTCTCCCTTTCTTCTTCCTTCTCAATTCTGATTTTGTCAAGCCAAGTAATCCTTTTCTATGACATATTTTCTTCAATACCCAAAATGCCCTTTAACTAAGTAGTATTTTCCAGTTTTCCATTTAGTTCCATTCTAACTAATTCCTTATTTACCAAACATACCACTTGTTCTACTTAATCCCAATTAGTAGAATTTAAATCAAATTAAAGAATTAATTATGTTCAAATATCCACTAATCAAAATATCCTCTTAGAATTTTATTTAAAACTCAATGAGCAAGTTAGATTAAAATGGGGTATTACATTCTCTCCCCCTTAAATAGAATTCGTCCTCGAATTCCTTTCAATCATTAGGAAAACAAGCTCCTCACAACTTCTTCTAACAAGAGTGAGAATGCCTCTTACATTCCTCCCTTGGATAACCATATGACTCCGCAGAAAGATATCCCATCCAAGAAAACACAACCCTTCGATACCTTTGCAGTCTAGCATCTCTCTACAGGTCACCATAGTCGATACATAAACATGCCTCTTCTGATACGCCTTTTGATACGCTTAAGGATAGATCCTTCCAAGGTTAACAACCCTTACTTCTTCGCACTAAGTCTCAATAGCTTTATACACTAATACCCCTTAGTCGGATGGGTCACTCGTTGTCTCCAATCTGCGTCTTTCCCGTAACCTCTTACTCATGTACGTCGTTGTTTTCCCCACGTATTTGTCTTGTTTCCTTGATTTTCCTCCACTCTAAGGAATCCCTGCTACAACTTTAACATATAGCAACGATATTCCAGATTCTATGCTACATGAATCCATATGGAGTCACACAGGTGTCTACTAATTCCTTGGGTCTTGACTTCTAATTCCCAAATGCTTAGAAGGATTGATTCCAAGTTCACCTTCACTGTACAACAACCACTTTCCCACTTCGATCCTCCTTTTGATCTTGGTCGGAATAATTGAATCCAAAATCCACAAGAGCGTACAATTCCTGCAACTATCTATCTTAATAGTTAAATACTTCACACAAGGTCTTGCTAATGAAGAGAAAGCTCTAACGGTTGACCTGCAACATCGCTCAAATTCTCCACATATGCTCACAAGTTTACCCGACATAGTCAAATAAGACTTCATCAAGTAAAATCCTCTACTTACTTCCAGCATCTCCAATGGTCACAATACTCCTTCCAATATTCACAAGCCAGCCCATGAAACTTCTGATTATACCTCGACCACAACGTCTTTCTATACCAGTCCATCGGCGGGTTTCTCTAGATTATGGTGGATCCTTGAGTCTACAATGAACGAAACATTACTTTGTCGAGTTTATCTTTGGAAGGTATCCCCATACATACCTACTACAGGCATGCCTCATTCTTGTCTGCTGCACTATTCTGATCTCAACCAATCACACACTTCACGAACCCCTCTATGCCATATTGTGTCCATAATCCACTTGGCTTCATTACTCTATTGCTTTCGATCCCTTGGTAGCAACAATTCCTTCTCGGCATTCTCCCAATTATGATACGTGCTAGAGTCTTAACCACACTCACCAATACTACTATTCGAGGTCGAGTAGTTCTTAATATCAAGTCACTAAATACTCCGTCATCCTTGGAAAATTCTCCTTAGAATACAACCCTTGTCATACATTTCATTTTCCGAACTTCTGAAACTGAATACTCTCCAAAAATGAACTCATGTTACTTTACTAATTCCTGAATCATACAGCTGCTACAATAACTTTGTCAACCTGTCCATAGTTTATTCTCAACCATACGACTTCATACCGCTGGCATGATAACACTTCCCAAAACCCATATGGCTTAACCGATATAACAATACTTTCATAGTCGCACTTCAACCACACTGTCATCTAATGCCTCTTCATTTCTGAAACTGACACTAAATTGACTCCCTCGGTCGCATTCCCCAATGCATCATTTCTAGCAGTTAAGTGTATATCATCATGCAAGGAATCAAACATTGTGCATTGGATATTCCCCTTTGAAATTCCAAGACACTCCCAAACCAATGTGTCTCTGCTTACCGAGACTGGCATTATTTATCTTTTGAGGATCTACAGATACTCCCCTTGATACTTCTCACATCGAGGTAACCCAAGACATACTTCGTCCATTCTAACATTAATCACCAATGTTAATGAGTAGTCACATAATGCGCTGCTTGGAGTATGATGATTACACACACATCCCCATCTCAGAGATATGCATAAAGGTTCACTAACTCCAACGGAACAAGGAGCATCCACGATGTAGAATCTAAAATTATCACGCGATCACGACCACCCAAGGTCTCATTAGAGTGTAGTATTAGAACTTCAATCCACCTTGTCGTCGCCTACTCATATAATCCTTAATCATCGAGTGCAACATGTGGATTCTTATCCCTCATACCTTATGAGAATATGGATCCGCGTCTCACCAATACGAATCTCATCCTACCTTGAGTTCCAGATCAACATGTCCCACATCTGTCAGGAAAGAATGACTCACACGCCTCGTGCATGATAGCGATACTGTGGCGATATACATGTCTGGTAGTACTAACATGGTGGTCCAACTCCGAGGCCATGCACTCAAGTAACCTACCCAATAGCGTATAACGATCCCCACCTGTATCCTAGCCACGAACGACTAATTGAACATGTCTCAACTGAAGTCATCGCTACTTATATCCTTCTAGTCACATGTTCAAGGTTTACCTCCCCTGAACGCAACAAACTAGATCAACTTGCTACGAATCTAGTTCGAGTTCCTATGCTAGGTGTGTACTCACTCACACATGGCACACAGAAGAGATTCCCAATGTTAACTCCCACCATATAGGAATATCATGGTCACAAATAATAGTCACCTACTACAGTCAACTCACCGATGCTTCAGACAACCACAAGTGTAGTTCACCTAAGTACCCAATGCATAGCGTAGCTTGACAACTTCACTCGGGATTAGATGATTCATAACTAGCAGAAAACATGGATTGCTGCCCTCTGCATATCCCTCCATTCGGTTTCCGCCTAGCGTAGTTCTAGGACTCACGCATTTCAGAATACACAAGGAGATGCAGTAATTTCTTCCACCCTATCAGGCATCTCAGATTTCCCAATTCGGAGATCACCATTTCCACTCGTTCTACCAACCATTCACTAGATAACTACCCGCATCTTAAGATACACCAAAACGAGTCGAAGGTAATAATCTTGTTCCTCCAAATACTGTCTAGGCAAGAGTAATTAGAAAGATCCAGTACCTCTGTCCAACTCCCAAAGTCTTCCATCCAACCGTTTCTCTATCCATGTTTGATACTGGCATCATTATCTAGTAACGAATTCCTAACAGATTCAAGCTCAACTTCATCATGGAATTCCCTTACATCATTCCTACTTAGGTGCTTCATAGATTCACTTCACTACTACAGAGATTCCAGAGAAGGTTCACTCCATCCAATCGAAATCTTAGAACTCTAGTCGTCTTAGGCCTTACCACAACAATTGGGGTGTCAACTATTTTGTGACAATTTTTCCTCTAACATATACTCTGTCATAAAGGTTCTCTTTGTCTAAAAAGGTGTTCGGAAATTCCAACTCCCCTGACTTCTCCCGTGTAGACTGTTATCTCATCTAGCTTGCATACGTGACACTATCCTAGTCCAACATTTTCCATAATTACTACTGTAATTCTGTTACCACACGAGTCACTCTGGGGATAACGCGTCCTCGTGGCGGCTCTGCCGCTATCCTGCCTATCACGTACCCAGTTGGTGAGTTGATCAAGTTCAACAACTGAATAACATGATAATAGAATCGAGCCAGCAACGCACACTTATGAGGAAGAAAGAAGTTTGCTAATGATGCCTCACAGCTAGGTCGAGGGTCGACCAGCTCTGATACCAACTGTAATACCCTACCAATATGTGTCTAGAATCATATTAGCAGAATACTAATAACTGGTACTGAGTACATACAAAAGTCAGGAGTAATGAAATAAGATGTATACATTTGAAAATCATCTCGAAGATGGATACAATTGATATATCTATACAATGATAATAATACACAGCGGAAGAAAAGATCAGGCACAGTCTTCACGGCATCCGGTCAAAAGCTCTTGATCCAAGCATCTTGCAAAACTCAATCTTGCACGGTACCTGAAAAATAATAAGATGAATGGGGTGAGATTACTAAATCTCAGTGAGTTCCCCTATCTTATGGGTTCTCTCGGCTCTACAGGGTACATACATCAACTACAGATCCATGTCAGATCCTAAGGTTTCCTCACTATCCAGTACAGGAAAGCATGTCAACTCGTAGCACCACGATTGAATGTCCACTGACCATCCGATTAGATATTCTGAGAACATATCACATGTTCGGATATTAGGTACATGTTTCCTCCAGAATAGCTCTTCCGGGTTTACCTGCCAACCTTCTATCGGGAGCTACCCTCAAGGTCTGGTCTTTCGGGTTTACCTGCCTATCTGCTCCCGAAACAAGACCCCAAAACATACCTTTTCAATCTACATGGTAAGTAACTCATATGACTATAGAGAACCATGGAATCGACATTGAATCGCATCTCACGATTCAACTCCTCCAATATCCTAGGGCCCGAATCTCACATAGAAATTCACCCTCAAGGAGATGACAAAAGGAGAAGGTGTGGCCCACATCTCCGGGAATTCATCCCCGAAGAATAGCTCCTGAACTACGGAGCACGGCCCATTCCTGAGATCACACACTCGAGGAATGCCTGCAATATATGTGGCACAGGGGCATCCTTGGAATTACTTCACAAGAAATAGCCAACATATATGTAACATGCCTACTCGCAGTTACTATCCTTATGTTTGTTCTTTAACCCCTCGTCTCATACTTACTACACCATTAGATTGTAGTATTTCAAAAGTAGCCGCTTGATAGGAAAAGGAATATCAGGTTAACATCCACTCATATCTCTTGGTTTAGGTATCCTAAGGTTCACCTTACCATATCCATATTTTGTTAATCGACGTACACAAGTTACACCAAGTTGTAAGACCTCCTCGCCTCTTGGTTCACATGCATAGCTTCACAAGCTATAAGACCTCAACATCTTTAGTGTACGTGGATAACTTTGATTTACATTACCACTCATTCCATGATCTCTACAACCCAGTTGAAGAAACACTTATGCACCAAAGCATTTAGAATGATTAACAATACGATTATCTAAGCACTATCATTTAGTAACCACGATACAAGAATATCCACATGGATTTAATTAGTACTTAAAAGTATGACAATGTTGTGTAAGCTTAAGCATCTTGTAGCCCCTTTCGTTAGCTTTCCAATGCCTCCGACGGCGCCCAATTCTGAGTTACGGAACTCCAGTTATGGTCAAAACAGTAAAGAGATGATTTTCTGTCAGGTGCAATCGATTTGCACTGGTGTGCAATCGATTGCTCGCTGAACCAGAAGCACAGAAAGTCAATTTTTCACTGTGCAATCGATTTGCACTGGGGTGCAATCGATTGCTCACTGAACCAGAGCCAAAAAATGACATTTTTACTGCATAAGATCAGTTCTAACACATTCTAATTCATCCCAATCTGAACCCTAACATGTAAAAGCAATTCAATACATGTACTAACACTTCAAGAACACATATTCTACCCTTTAATCAAACATGCAACATAGTAATCATAATCTAACCCATGATTAAACTATTTTTCCCAAATCATACCCAAGTTCCTAACTAATGGAACTCACCTTGAAATCATTATAAATTCTGACTTGATGATGATAACAGAGATGACTACAGCTTTGCTCTTCATTCTTGACCATGGTTCTTCACTCTAAAGTTGATAAAGCTTCACAAACATGTAAGAACTTGATGAAGATGGTGTTGATTGCTCTTCTTTCTCCTTCTTTACTCTCTCCCACGAGCTCTCCCTTTCTTCTTCCTTCTCAATTCTGATTTTGTCAAGCCAAGTAATCCTTTTCTATGACATATTTTCTTCAATACCCAAAATGCCCTTTAACTAAGTAGTATTTTCCAGTTTGCCATTTAGTTCCATTCTAACTAATTCCTTATTTACCAAACATACCACTTGTTCTACTTAATCCCAATTAGTAGCATTTAAATCCAATTAAAGACTTAATTATGCTCAAATATCCACTAATCAAAATATCCTCTTAGAATTTTATTTAAAACTCAATGAGCAAGTTAGATTAAAATGGGGTATTACAACAAAAGCAAACAAAATGGAATCCCTTGAAGTATAAAATTCCAAAAAGTTATCTCTGATTTTTTAAAAATTTAACAAATCAAATCTTACTTATTTTGCCTCTTAAAATCTTATTTAAGTTATTTCATAAAAAGTATTTTGAAACCATCCGTATATAATTTTCTAAAAAATACTCTACAAAATTGGGAAAAATGAATTAAAACCAATCTTTTCGTAAAGCCCGCAAAGTATTTTAGCCCATTTCATTAAGGATATAAGAATCATGAATTAAGTTGTTTTTTCAGATTAATAAAATATATTATAAAATCTTATTTAAGATATTTCCTTTTCTTTTAAAAGAATCGCTTTAAATATAAGTTCTAAATTAAAATCTCTACAAATCTTAAAAAATAAAATAATATCAAATTTTCCCTATTTATTCTCTCAAAAGTTAAAAAGATATATGTGTTGTTCGACTGGACCAAATTAGGGTCCCTCCGAATCTTTGTTGGAATTTCTTTGACAAATTTAAAGTTGGAATCTAGTAATTTAGGATAATGATCACCATATTTAATATGTAGTTATGAAGTCAATTTTGACCCTAAAATTTGTAAAATTTGAGACAATATTTAGAATATACACATAAATTTGGGAATTGTTATTAAAAAAAGTAATTTAATTCCAAATCTATGTGAAATATTGGGACACATACTAGACGACTAATATAATAACTTTAACTACAAAAGTTTAAAATTTTTATAAAAATCCAATCGTTGAGTTAAATCAAAAATAATAATTTTGTTTTTTTATTTAAAACAAAATACTTCAATATGATCAATCAAATATTTCAAAAGGACACTAAAAACATAAATGTATTCCCCACTGATTATAGAGAAACCCAAATCCTTTCTCATTCAAAACTTCTTTATAGACTACAAATATCTAGAAACCCAAAATTACTCTTTCATGAATTCTAAATTAAATAATTACTTTTGATGAATATGTATATAAAATTATCCACCTTTATTAATTACAATAAATTTAAAATTTAACCTTTATATAGGAAGAAAAGTATTAAACAATGTTAATAGAGTAAACATAACAATTTCATATCATTGGTAGATAGAAAGTTTAACTACATTGATATTTGACGAGATTAGTTGCGATTCTTCTCATATTCATTCAAAGTGGCTAGCATTTCATCCGTAAGAGTAACACTGGTGACGGGTTAATATGATTTTGTTTCTTCCCAAGTGAGATCAGAAAACTGATTGAGGCCAGCCGTGTGACTATACTTTTTCATTTTATTGTGTTCAGTCATCTTGGAATAACAATCCGCAAACAATTTGAACCTGTACTTCTTTTCATCCTCTGAAGAGTATGTTTTGCCGTATTTCTTGCACCAATTTTCAAAGATTTCACCGATATCCGAAGCAGATTCCTTATATTACCAATTAAAAATACATATAAGTAACTCATGATGTAACTCATATAATATTTCAACAAAGAAAGTGAATCACAAAATTAGTACTTCAGTTGCATAATATATGAAGAAAAATTAATATATCATATAATTTGATAGAAGAGACAAATGTTTTATTAAAATATATTTTATGTCTCAAGGGATTTATCGCAAAAAAAATTAATCTTACTCTTACGAAATATTAACCAATATATTATGATTGAAGTTTGTTGGGTGTATTGAATAACATACCTTGTTTACTTCCATTAAAAAAGAGAGAAAACCTTGAACTGTACAAACTCTGAAATTGAGTAATTCAACAAGTTGTCGGAATGTTTATTATGAGAAAATATAAGGTTACAAATAGGGTATTTATCATACACATTGAATCAAAGTCTCACAAATATGTATCAATCAAATATCCATGTATTAATTGTCATCCATTATACCATTAATGAATTAATTGTGTTGGAAAATAAATTATGATATTATGATAATTGATTTTGTTTTATATTACAATATAATTTAGAACAAAAAGGGATTTTATATTAATTTGTATCAAGTATTGAAATGAATTTCCAGAAAATTTCATATTATTATTTTAATATTATATAAATTTTATCATTAATAATATATCAAATTTACCCAAAAAATTTATAATTATTTATGAATACACAAGTAAAGTTGTGGAATTTTTATTTAAGAAGGAAGTCACTCTGATTTACTTTAAATTGTTAAAAAGTTATTCAAATTATTTAAAAAATAAATAGTTTTCAAAAAATCCTTAACTAACACACTCTTTAATATCAGATACAATCTATCTCCAATTCTCCTTTCGATTGGTAAACATATTATTAAAGATTAAGAACCTTGTTTATACCTTTACAAATTATTAAAACCTAGTTTTCTCTATTTTACCTCACAAACTGTTACTTAATTTAGGCTTAGTTGCAACTTTACTCCCTCTATTTTGTCTTTTTTTTTTTTGATACCTCTATTTTATAAGCCATAATTTTAGTCTCCTTTTTAAGTTTGATGTTCAATTTTCTTCCCGCTATTTTTTTTTATGCAAATTTAGTCCGTATTTTGGTCGCTTTTTCAACAGAAAGCTCTGAAGGTGACCAAAGTCGGGGTTTTAAAAACAGGGGGAACCAAAATTGAAAAAAAAAAGGACAAAATAGGCGGATCAGGGTTGCAATTAAGCCTTTAATTTATTTTTAAAAATATTATTTAGAATTCCTCCATATCTTCAAAATTCAATCAAAACCAAAACCTTTCTTATTTTGGCTTTCAAAATCTTATTTTAGCTATTTCACAAAAGCAAACAAAATGGAATCCCTTGAAGTATAGAATTCCAAAAAGTTATCTCTGATTTTTTAAAAATTTAACAAATCAAATCTTACTTATTTTGCCTCTTAAAATCTTATTTAAGTTATTTCATAAAAAGTATTTTGAAACCATCCGTATATAATTTTCTAAAAAATACTCTACAAAATTGGGAAAAATGAATTAAAACCAATCTTTTCGTAAAGCCCGCAAAGTATTTTAGCCCATTTCATTAAGGATATAAGAATCATGAATTAAGTTGTTTTTTCAGATTAATAAAATATATTTCAAAATCTTATTTAAGATATTTCCTTTTCTTTTAAAAGAATCGCTTTAAATATAAGTTCTAAATTAAAATCTCTACAAATCTTAAAAAATAAAATAATATCAAATTTTCCCTATTTATTCTCTCAAAAGTTAAAAAGATATATGTGTTGTTCGACTGGACCAAATTAGGGTCCCTCCGAATCTTTGTTGGAATTTCTTTGACAAATTTAAAGTTGGAATCTAGTAATTTAGGATAATGATCAGCATATTTAATATGTAGTTATGAAGTCAATTTTGACCCTAAAATTTGTAAAATTTGAGACAATATTTAGAATATACACATAAATTTGGGAATTGTTATTAAAAAAAGTAATTTAATTCCAAATCTATGTGAAATATTGGGACACATACTAGACGACTAATATAATAACTTTAACTACAAAAGTTTAAAATTTTTATAAAAATCCAATCGTTGAGTTAAATCAAAAATAATAATTTTGTTTTTTTATTTAAAACAAAATACTTCAATATGATCAATCAAATATTTCAAAAGGACACTAAAAACATAAATGTATTCCCCACTGATTATAGAGAAACCCAAATCCTTTCTCATTCAAAACTTCTTTATAGACTACAAATATCTAGAAACCCAAAATTACTCTTTCATGAATTCTAAATTAAATAATTACTTTTGATGAATATGTATATAAAATTATCCACCTTTATTAATTACAATAAAATTAAAATTTAACCTTTATATAGGAAGAAAAGTATTAAACAATGTTAAGAGAGTAAACATAACAATTTCATATCATTAGTAGATAGAAAGTTTAACTACATTGATATTTGACGAGATTAGTTGCGATTCTTCTCATATTCATTCAAAGTGGCTAGCATTTCATCCGTAAGAGTAACACTGGTGACGGGTTAATATGATTTTGTTTCTTCCCAAGTGAGATCAGAAAACTGATTGAGGCCAGCCGTGTGACTATACTTTTTCATTTTATTGTGTTCAGTCATCTTGGAATAACAATCCGCAAACAATTTGAACCTGTACTTCTTTTCATCCTCTGAAGAGTATGTTTTGCCGTATTTCTTGCACCAATTTTCAAAGATTTCACCGATATCCGAAGCAGATTCCTTATATTACCAATTAAAAATACGTATAAGTAACTCATGATGTAACTCATATAATATTTCATCAAAGAAAGTGAATCACAAAATTAGTACTTCAGTTGCATAATATATGAAGAAAAATTAATATATCATATAATTTGATAGAAGAGACAAATGTTTTATTAAAATATATTTTATGTCTCAAGGGATTTATCGCAAAAAAAATTAATCTTACTCTTACGAAATATTAACCAATATATTATGATTGAAGTTTGTTGGGTGTATTGAATAACATACCTTGTTTACTTCCATTAAAAAAGAGAGAAAACCTTGAACTGTACAAACTCTGAAATTGAGTAATTCAACAAGTTGTCGGAATGTTTATTATGAGAAAATATAAGGTTACAAATAGGGTATTTATCATACACATTAAATCAAAGTCTCACAAATATGTATCAATATAATATCCATGTATTAATTGTCATCCATTATACCATTAATGAATTGATTGTGTTGGAAAATAAATTATGATATTATGATAATTGATTTTGTTTTATATTACAATATAATTTAGAACAAAAAGGGATTTTATATTAATTTGTATCAAGTATTGAAATGAATTTCCAGAAAATTTCATATTATTATTTTAATATTATATAAATTTTATCATTAATAATATATCAAATTTACCCAAAAAATTTATAATTATTTATGACGACACAAGTAAAGTTGTGGAATTTTTATTTAAGAAGGAAGTCACTCTGATTTACTTTAAATTGTTAAAAAGTTATTCAAATTATTTAAAAAATAAATAGTTTTCAAAAAATCCTTAACTAACACACTCTTTAATATCAGATACAATCTATCTCCAATTCTCCTTTCGAATGGTAAACATATTATTAAAGATTAAGAACCTTGTTTATACCTTTACAAATGATTAAAACCTAGTTTTCTCTATTTTACCTCACAAACTGTTACTTAATTTAGGCTTAATTGCAAATTTACTCCCTCTATTTTATCTTTTTTTTTTGATACCTCTATTTTATAAGCCATAATTTTAGTCTCCTTTTTATGTTTGATGTTCAATTTTCTTCCCGCTATTTTGTTTTTTATGCAAATTTAGTCCGTATTTTGGTCGCTTTTTCAACAGAATGCTCAGAAGGTGACCAAAGTCGGGGTTTTAAAAACAGGGGGAACCAAAATTGAAAAAAAAAAGGACAAAATAGGCGGATCAGGGTTGCAATTAAGCCTTTAATTTATTTTTAAAAATATTATTTAGAATTCCTCCATATCTTCAAAATTCAATCAAAACCAAAACCTTTCTTATTTTGGCTTTCAAAATCTTATTTTAGCTATTTCACAAAAGCAAACAAAATGGAATCCCTTGAAGTATAAAATTCCAAAAAGTTATCCCTGATTTTTTAAAAAATTAACAAATCAAATCTTACTTATTTTGCCTCTTAAAATCTTATTTAAGTTATTTCATAAAAACTATTTTGAAACCATCCGTATATAATTTTCTAAAAAATACTCTACAAAATTGGGAAAAATGAATTAAATCCAATCTTTTCGTAAAGCTCGCAAAGTATTTTAGCCCATTTCATTACGGATATAAGAATCATGAATTAAGTTATTTTTTCAGATTAATAAAATATATTTCAAAATCTTATTTAAGATATTTCCTTTTCTTTTAAAAGAATCGCTTTAAATATAAGTTCTAAATTAAAATCTCTACAAATCTTAAAAAATAAAATAATATCAAATTTTCCCTATTTATTCTCTTAAAAGTTAAAAACATATATGTGTTGTTCGACTGGACCAAATTAGGGTCCCTCCGAATCTTTGTTGGAATTTCTTTGACAAATTTAAAGTTGGAATCTAGTAATTTAGGATAATGATCAGCATATTTAATATGTAGTTATGAAGTCAATTTTGACCCTAAAATTTGTAAAATTTGAGACAATATTTAGAATATACACATAAATTTGGGAATTGATATTAAAAAAAGTAATTTAATTCCAAATCTATGTGAAATATTGGGACACATACTAGACGACTAATATAATAACTTTAACTACAAAAGTTTAAAATTTTTATAAAAATCCAATCGTTGAGTTAAATCAAAAATAATAATTTTGTTTTTTTATTTAAAACAAAATACTTCAATATGATCAATCAAAGATTTCAAAAGGACACTAAAAACATAAATGTATTCCCCAGTGATTATAGAGAAACCCAAATCCTTTCTCATTTAAAACTTCTTTATAGACTACAAATATCTAGAAACCCAAAATTACTCTTTCATGAATTCTAAATTAAATAATTACTTTTGATGAATATGTATATAAAATTATCCACCTTTATTAATTACAATAAAATTAAAATTTAACCTTTATATAGGAAGAAAAGTATTAAACAATGTTAAGAGAGTAAACATAACAATTTCATATCATTAGTAGATAGAAAGTTTAACTACATTGATATTTGACGAGATTAGTTGCGATTCTTCTCATATTCATTCAAAGTGGCTAGCATTTCATCCGTAAGAGTAACACTGGTGCCGGGATAATATGATTTTGTTTCTTCCCAAGTGAGATCAGAAAACTGATTGAGGCCAGCCGTGTGACTATACTTTTTCATTTTATTGTGTTCAGTCATCTTGGAATAACAATCCGCAAACAATTTGAACCTGTACTTCTTTTCATCCTCTGAAGAGTATGTTTTGCCGTATTTCTTGCACCAATTTTCAAAGATTTCACCGATATCCGAAGCAGATTCCTTATATTACCAATTAAAAATACGTATAAGTAACTCATGATGTAACTCATATAATATTTCATCAAAGAAAGTGAATCACAAAATTAGTACTTCAGTTGCATAATATATGAAGAAAAATTAATATATCATATAATTTGATAGAAGAGACAAATGTTTTATTAAAATATATTTTATGTCTCAAGGGATTTATCGCAAAAAAAATTAATCTTACTCTTACGAAATATTAACCAATATATTATGATTGAAGTTTGTTGGGTGTATTGAATAACATACCTTGTTTACTTCCATTAAAAAAGAGAGAAAACCTTTGTAACACCCCATACATACATTGCCTAGGATATACGTATATGGCATTAAAATGGTACTCGAAAATCATAAACATAAGCAGCGGAATAGATAATATATAAGTACAAGTACACAGCCCAAACTGTCATGGCCAAAATACATAAGTTCCAACCGGTACAAATACATATCCATAGTACAAAAGATCATGAGCTACAAAAGAACATAACGCCAAGAAACACCATCTCGAAGCTAAGCCATCTTACCCTTTCCACGATCCTGCCTCGAACCACCTGTAAAAATAATAATTGGAATGGGGTGAGATTACTAAATCTCAGTGAGCCTCCCTATCTTACGGGTTTGCTCAGTTCTACAGGGAACATGCAATCAACGGATTCACCGAGAATCCGGGTTACCTCACGGCTAGGTACAAGTACAAACAAGGTGCACCCTCATTGGAAGTCCCATAACTATCCAATGAGGTTAGAACAACAAACGGCTCAACGCCAGCACAAACAAGTATGCAGACCCGTACCCATGTACGAGGAATCAAGGAGTAAGTTTACGTCCCACTCATTAGGCCACGCCATCCACACCCTCGGTGAGTAACCAAGTACATAGCATCAAGAGACTTGCACAAGCACATCGCAAGACCGATCGGATACTCTTCCTAAATGGAATTCATCCGAGATGAGTTGTCACCGTGACATTGCCTAAATGGCGTCCGGCCCCATCATTGTCCACACGCAGATGAGTTACGCCGAGTGCAATCACGCCTTCTTGACAGTACAAGCCCACCGGGCGAAAGCCTAGTGATCTCGCCTACGTGGCATCACTAGAGGTGAATCGGAAGTAATGTCGCCTATTTGGCATTACTTCTCCACCATACCAAGCACGCTGATGTGTAACGCAAGTGTGGAAGTGCCCCCTACGGCCCTCACAAGCACATCGCAATGGTAGCTCAGGTGTGTAGAACATACCGAGAACGCTGATGTGTAACGCAAGTGTGGAAGTGCCCCCTACGGCCCTCACAAGCACATCGCAACGGTAATAAATGTTCTATGCGATTTTACCCCCTAATAGTATAGGCCTACTCCGATTCAAGCATAATCACACATCACCAAGATCACACAGCACGGTATAAGCCATCACACAGGCAATCACATTCGAATGTTCAACCGGAACAGACGAAATCAAAATAATAATGCCATAATATAATCCACACAATTTGTATTTCGAAACATACAAGCATATCCTATGGATTTCAGTCACATCATGGTCTTATACAATTAAAACGTATATTAGGATGCCATACAAGTCATAAGAGGCTCTCGATCCCGATACGGAACGAAACTGCACTCGAATAGGGAAAATATCAATTCTGCATCAGACTAGTTCGCTACAGCGAACTTCTGTTCGCTACAGCGAACTCAAACAGAAGCAAACTTATCCAATTCCAGGTTAGTTCGCTACAGCGAACTCCCAGCGAAGCCCCGATTCGCTACAGCGAAGGAAAGTTCGCTACAGCGAATAAATCATTTTAACTCCCAGGTTTATTCGCTACACAGTTCGCTACAGCGAACCATTCGCTACAGCGAATGAAAGTTCGCTGCAGCGAACTCTGCAAAATCAGCAAAAATGCAGAACGCATTTGGGGTCCCCAAACCCCAAAATTTCACATGCAGCCATTGTTAATCGAGTAATAAGCTATAGTAAACATGTATATGCTCATTATTACCAGAAAGGAGGGTTAAACATGCAATTTGTAAGATCATTGATCATTTACTCACAAAAACCCCTTTTTCCCAAACATGGCATAAACCCCATAGAATACCCCAAGGTCTCTATCTATGAGACTCACCTGAAATTGAAGAAGAGGACTGCGAAAATCAGAAGCAAGAGTGATGAGAATGGTTGGATCAAGGTGCATGCAAGCTGTATGTTGAATGGTCTTCTTCTTCCTCCCTCTCCTTTCACGTCTCTTCCTCCCTTCCTCTCTACAAATTCTGTTTTTGTTCCAAGGACAAGAAAGTGAACTCAACCAAACAACTCCTTAAGTCTTAGTGTTAGGTGAAATGACCACAATACCCCCTAACTAGACTTTATTTCCCATGATGCCATTTAGTTACATTCTAACTAAATAGAAAATAAATAGGATATTACATTCTCCCCCCCTTAAATAGAATTCGTCCTCGAATTCGAAAACTTACCAGAACAGGTGAGGATAAAACTCCCGCATCTCTGACTCGAGCTCCCAAGTAGCTTCGTCAGGACGCGACTCTTCCCACAACACCTTGACGAGAGGTATCTCCTTGCTTCTCAAAGACTTACTAGCATACTCCAGAATACGACACGGATTCGGTTGGAATGAGAGATCTGGTTCTACTTCAATCGCATCTGGTAGGATAGGATGAAATGAGTCTGGTACAAACTTCCGCAATTGAGACACATGGAATACGTCATGCAGCCCGGATAGTGAAGGAGGCAACGCTAACTGGTATGCGACTTCACCTATCCGTCTCATGATCTGATAGGGTCCTACGTATCTCGGACTAAGCTTGCGCGTTTTAAACGGTCCTTTCAACCTCAACCTCGGAGTCACCTTCAAGAATACATGATCTCCTACGTCAAATTCCAATGGTCTCCTTCGTTTATCCGCATAACTCTTTTGTCGATCCTGGGCTTGTTTCATCTTATCTCGGATCATCTTAACCTTTTCTGTGGTTTCTTGAATTATCTCCGGTCCAAGAATTCCTTTCTCACCAACTTCAGACCAACACAAAGGTGATCGACATTTCCTCCCATACAAGGCTTCGTATGGAGCCATACTGATACTCGTATGATAACTGTTGTTATACGCGAATTCTATCAAAGGTAAGTTATCTTTCCAGCTTCCACCAATTTCCAAGATACATGCCCTCAGCATATCCTCAATGGTCTGAATAGTCCTTTCGGTTTGTCCATCTGTCTGAGGGTGGTTAGAGGTGCTCAAATTTAGATCTGTACCCATCTCTTGATGAAAAGCTTTCCAAAATCGAGAAGTGAACTTCGGATCTCTATCCGACACAATGCTAGAAGGTACACCATGCAATCTCACAATCTCCACTACAAAAAGCCTCGCAAGGTGAGAAACCTTGTGAGTTGTCTTAACCGGTAAGAAATGCGCGGACTTAGTCAAACGGTCCACTATCACCCATATCGAGTCATGGCCACCCAAGACTCGTGGTAGTCCCACAATGAAGTCCATGGATATACTGTCCCACTTCCAGATAGGAACATCCAACGGTTGTAGCATACCACCGGGCCTTTGGTGTTCTATCTTCACTTGTTGACATATCACACACTGCTCTACATAGCCAGCCACATCTCTTTTCATACCGGGCCACCAAAAATTTCCTTTCAAGTCTTGATACATCTTGGTCGATCCGGGATGGATGGTGAATTTGCTCTTGTGAGCCTCATCCAGAATTAACCTCCTCAACTCCGCGTCATTTGGCACACACATCCTTCGTCTAAAAAGGATGAGTCCATCCGATGAACGAGCGAAATCTGGAAGGTTTGCTTTAGCCTGCAATTCTACATCACTCCACTGTGCTTGACGGATCCTTTCGCGCAACTCATTCTCAATACACAAGTTACTTATCAACACACCCGTTGGTGCCCACTCAAATTGCAAATCCAAATTTCTGAACTTCTCCATAAGGCCAAACTCCAACATCATCAGCTCTGCAACTTTTATCTCTTTCCTACTCAAGGCATCCGCCACCTTATTAGCTTTACCGGGATGGTACTTCAAATCAAAATCAAAGTCCTTCAAGTACTCCATCCATCTCCTCTGACGCATGTTAAGTTCCTTTTGATCAAAGAGATATTTCAAACTCTTGTGATCACTAAACATCTCAAAGTGAACTCCATACAAATAATGTCGCCACACCTTAAGTGCGAATACAATTGCAGCGAGTTCAAGGTCATGAGTAGGATAATTCTCTTCATGAGATCTCAATTGTCTAGATGTATAAGCTACAACCTGTCCATCTTGCATGAGCACTCCACCTAAACCTTTCTTAGAAGCATCACAGAAAACTTCATAAGATCGGTTTGGATCTGGGATCACCAACACTGGAGCTGTAGTTAATTTCTCCTTGAGTTTCTGAAAACTCTTCTCGCATTCGGAATTCCATTCGAATGAAACTTCCTTCCTTGTGAGTCTGGTCAAAGGTAAGGCCAATTTGGAAAAGCCCATAATGAACCTCCGATAGTAACCTGCCAAGCCTAGGAAACTACGGACTTCAGTCGCATTCTTGGGTCGCTCCCAATTTATCACTGCTTCTACCTTTGAAGGGTCTACAGCCACGCCGCCGCCAGATATGACATGTCCAAGAAACTTGACTTCAGACATCCAGAACTCACACTTGCTAAACTTCGCAAACAACTGCTTTTCTCTAAGAACCGACAACACAATCCTCAAATGCTCCATATGCTCTTCAATAGTCCGAGAATAGATCAAGATGTCATCTATGAAGATTACCACGAACCGATCCAAATACGGCTGGAACACTCGGTTCATGTAATCCATAAAGACAGCAGGAGCATTGGTCACTCCGAATGGCATAACCAAAAACTCGTAATGACCGTATCTCGTCCTAAAAGCAGTCTTTGATACATCCGAACTCTTAACCCGAATTTGATGATATCCCGATCTTAGGTCAATCTTCGAGAACACACATGCTCCTTTCAATTGATCCAGAAGGTCATCAATCCGCGGTAGAGGATACTTGTTCTTTACGGTTACCTTGTTCAACTGACGATAGTCGATGCACAAACGCATACTACCATCCTTCTTCTTCACTAATAAGACTGGGGCTCCCCATGGAGAAACACTAGGACGAATAAAGTGTTTCGCCAACAACTCCTCTAACTGATTCTTCAACTCTCTTAGCTCTGCAGGAGACATTCGATAAGGGGCAACAGAAACTGGAGCGGTACCCGGAACAAGATCAATAGAGAATTCAACTTCCCTTTCCGGCGGAAGAGAAGTAACATCCTCAGGAAATACATCGGAAAATTCACACACAACTGGAATCTCCAATACACTCTTCTTGTCTTTAGAGTCCGACATAAGAACCATAAGGAAGGACTTCTCTTGAGCAAAAAGGTAATTGATCATGTTAATCGTACCTTCAAGGAGATGTTCAATGGCATTGGTTGGTGTAGTCTCCTCAGCAGGAATGAAGATAGCCTTCTCCTTACAACCAATGTACACCGAGTTAGCTGACAACCAGTCCATACCCAGTACTACATCAATCTTCTTAAGCGGTAGACAAATGAGGTCAATCAAGAATCTACGACCATTAAAAGTAATAGAACACTCCTTGCAAATTTCTCGAGCTTCTACCATGTCATCAGTAGCTGACGAGATAATCATAGGATTCGGGAGAGGACTTGCTTCAAAACCAAGCCTCCGCACACAATGATAAGAGATAAAAGAATGTGTCGCTCCACAATCTACTAATACAAACAAGGGTTGATTATTGACATAACACGTACCAGCAACCAGATTGGTGTTTCCTTGAGCCTTCCTAGCATCCAAAGTAAAAACACGGCCCTTAGTCTTCTCTGGGACATTTGGGACAGTACAATCCCTTGCGATATGTCCTGGCTGATGACACCTGAAACAGACCCCAGCATCCGGTCTACAGTGCCCAAAATGTTTCCTGTTGCACTTCCCACATTGTGGAGGTGGGTTAGAGCGATCTCCGTAGACTGGCTTCTTTATAGATGGAGAATTGCGAGGTTTCAAATGCTGTCCCGACCTCCCTTGATCCCTACGAACCGGCTTGTTCTGCTCCTTCTCTTCCTGAACCCTCTTCAATGTGTTTTCGGCAACATAGCATTGCCTCAAACACTCAGCATAAGTGGTAAACTCCCTCTGAGACACACTGTGTACAATATCAGCATTCAGCCCCATAAGGAACTGATCAATCTTCCACAACTCATCTGGTGCATAAGCCGCTTGTCTAGAATAGGCAGCCATGTCTTCGAATTTCTCAGCATATTCAGACACCGACATGTTGCCTTGTTTGAAGGACTGAAACTCACGCTCCTTCAAAGCACGTACACTGTTGGGGTAGTACTTCTCCAAGAAAGCTGTCTTGAAATGTTGCCAATCCTTTGGAATCCCTTGGTTAGTGAAATACGTAGACTCCGTATTCCACCATCTACCTGCTGGCCCCTTCATTTTCTGAGCAGCAAAGATCACCTTCTCTTCCTCTGTGCACTGAATAGCCTGGAATATCATCTCCATAGCATATAGCCAGTCATGAGCAATCACGGGATCTAAGCCACCCAAGAACTCTGGCGGATCCATCCGAAAGAAAGCACGAAAGTCAGGCCCTGCTGCAGCCTGAGGAGTAGGAGCAGGAGCGGTTGGTTGTTGCCCTTGCATGCCTTGCATCATCTGCATCATCATCTGATTCTGCTGTTGCATCTGTTGCATTATCTGCACCCAAGGCACACCCGCATTCTCAGTTTCAGGCGCAGTCTCCACATTCCTTGTTCTGGGCCTTCCGGGACCTCTGCGTTGATCAGCCATCTTCCTGTTTGTCCTACACACGGAATCAAGTTGATCAGGCTCAATGCCATAAGTAAGACATAAGGAATCATGCCGACACTACACATATGAGGCAGAATTATGCTGACTTATGATGTTTCGTGGCAAAGCCGAGGTTCGACCTGCTCTGATACCAACTGTAACACCCCATACATACATTGCCTAGGATATACGTATATGGCATTAAAATGGTACTCGAAAATCATAAACATAAGCAGCGGAATAGATAATATATAAGTACAAGTACACAGCCCAAACTGTCATGGCCAAAATACATAAGTTCCAACCGGTACAAATACATATCCATAGTACAAAAGATCATGAGCTACAAAAGAACATAACGCCAAGAAACACCATCTCGAAGCTAAGCCATCTTACCCTTTCCACGATCCTGCCTCGAACCACCTGTAAAAATAATAATTGGAATGGGGTGAGATTACTAAATCTCAGTGAGCCTCCCTATCTTACGGGTTTGCTCAGTTCTACAGGGAACATGCAATCAACGGATTCACCGAGAATCCGGGTTACCTCACGGCTAGGTACAAGTACAAACAAGGTGCACCCTCATTGGAAGTCCCATAACTATCCAATGAGGTTAGAACAACAAACGGCTCAACGCCAGCACAAACAAGTATGCAGACCCGTACCCATGTACGAGGAATCAAGGAGTAAGTTTACGTCCCACTCATTAGGCCACGCCATCCACACCCTCGGTGAGTAACCAAGTACATAGCATCAAGAGACTTGCACAAGCACATCGCAAGACCGATCGGATACTCTTCCTAAATGGAATTCATCCGAGATGAGTTGTCACCGTGACATTGCCTAAATGGCGTCCGGCCCCATCATTGTCCACACGCAGATGAGTTACGCCGAGTGCAATCACGCCTTCTTGACAGTACAAGCCCACCGGGCGAAAGCCTAGTGATCTCGCCTACGTGGCATCACTAGAGGTGAATCGGAAGTAATGTCGCCTATTTGGCATTACTTCTCCACCATACCAAGCACGCTGATGTGTAACGCAAGTGTGGAAGTGCCCCCTACGGCCCTCACAAGCACATCGCAATGGTAGCTCAGGTGTGTAGAACATACCGAGAACGCTGATGTGTAACGCAAGTGTGGAAGTGCCCCCTACGGCCCTCACAAGCACATCGCAACGGTAATAAATGTTCTATGCGATTTTACCCCCTAATAGTATAGGCCTACTCCGATTCAAGCATAATCACACATCACCAAGATCACACAGCACGGTATAAGCCATCACACAGGCAATCACATTCGAATGTTCAACCGGAACAGACGAAATCAAAATAATAATGCCATAATATAATCCACACAATTTGTATTTCGAAACATACAAGCATATCCTATGGATTTCAGTCACATCATGGTCTTATACAATTAAAACGTATATTAGGATGCCATACAAGTCATAAGAGGCTCTCGATCCCGATACGGAACGAAACTGCACTCGAATAGGGAAAATATCAATTCTGCATCAGACTAGTTCGCTACAGCGAACTTCTGTTCGCTACAGCGAACTCAAACAGAAGCAAACTTATCCAATTCCAGGTTAGTTCGCTACAGCGAACTCCCAGCGAAGCCCCGATTCGCTACAGCGAAGGAAAGTTCGCTACAGCGAATAAATCATTTTAACTCCCAGGTTTATTCGCTACACAGTTCGCTACAGCGAACCATTCGCTACAGCGAATGAAAGTTCGCTGCAGCGAACTCTGCAAAATCAGCAAAAATGCAGAACGCATTTGGGGTCCCCAAACCCCAAAATTTCACATGCAGCCATTGTTAATCGAGTAATAAGCTATAGTAAACATGTATATGCTCATTATTACCAGAAAGGAGGGTTAAACATGCAATTTGTAAGATCATTGATCATTTACTCACAAAAACCCCTTTTTCCCAAACATGGCATAAACCCCATAGAATACCCCAAGGTCTCTATCTATGAGACTCACCTGAAATTGAAGAAGAGGACTGCGAAAATCAGAAGCAAGAGTGATGAGAATGGTTGGATCAAGGTGCATGCAAGCTGTATGTTGAATGGTCTTCTTCTTCCTCCCTCTCCTTTCACGTCTCTTCCTCCCTTCCTCTCTACAAATTCTGTTTTTGTTCCAAGGACAAGAAAGTGAACTCAACCAAACAACTCCTTAAGTCTTAGTGTTAGGTGAAATGACCACAATACCCCCTAACTAGACTTTATTTCCCATGATGCCATTTAGTTACATTCTAACTAAATAGAAAATAAATAGGATATTACAACCTTGAACTGTACAAACTTTGAAATTGAGTAATTCAACAAGTTGTCTGAATGTTTATTATGAGAAAATATAAGGTTACAAATAGGGTATTTATAGTACACATTGAATCAAAGTCTCACAAATATGTATCAATCAAATATCCATGTATTAATTGTCATCCATTATACCATTAATGAATTAATTGTGTTGGAAAATAAATTATGATATTATGATAATTGATTTTGTTTTATATTACAATATAATTTAGAACAAAAAGGGATTTTATATTAATTTGTATCAAGTATTGAAATGAATTTCCAGAAAATTTCATATTATTATTTTAATATTATATAAATTTTATCATTAATAATATATCAAATTTACCCAAAAAATTTATAATTATTTATGACGACACAAGTAAAGTTGTGGAATTTTTATTTAAGAAGGAAGTCACTCTGATTTACTTTAAATTGTTAAAAAGTTATTCAAATTATTTAAAAAATAAATAGTTTTCAAAAAATCCTTAACTAACACACTCTTTAATATCAGATACAATCTATCTCCAATTCTCCTTTCGATTGGTAAACATATTAGTAAAGATTAAGAACCTTGTTTATACCTTTACAAATGATTAAAACCTAGTTTTCTCTATTTTACCTCACAAACTGTTACTTAATTTAGGCTTAATTGCAACTTTACTCCCTCTATTTTGTCTTTTTTTTTTATACCTCTATTTTATAAGCCATAATTTTAGTCTCCTTTTTATGTTTGATGTTCAATTTTCTTCCCGCTATTTTGTTTTTTATGCAAATTTAGTCCGTATTTTGGTCGCTTTTTCAACAGAATGCTCAGAAGGTGACCAAAGTCGGGGTTTTAAAAACAGGGGGAACCAAAATTGAAAAAAAAAAGGACAAAATAGGCGGATCAGGGTTGCAATTAAGCCTTTAATTTATTTTTAAAAATATTATTTAGAATTCCTCCATATCTTCAAAATTCAATCAAAACCAAAACCTTTCTTATTTTGGCTTTCAAAATCTTATTTTAGCTATTTCACAAAAGCAAACAAAATGGAATCCCTTGAAGTATAAAATTCCAAAAAGTTATCTCTGATTTTTTAAAAATTTAACAAATCAAATCTTACTTATTTTGCCTCTTAAAATCTTTTTTGAGTTATTTCATAAAAACTATTTTGAAACCATCCGTATATAATTTTCTAAAAAATACTCTACAAAATTGGGAAAAATGAATTAAATCCAATCTTTTCGTAAAGCCCGCAAAGTATTTTAGCCCATTTCATTAAGGATATAAGAATCATGAATTAAGTTATTTTTTCAGATTAATAAAATATATTTCAAAATCTTATTTAAGATATTTCCTTTTCTTTTAAAAGAATCGCTTTAAATATAAGTTCTAAATTAAAATCTCTACAAATCTTAAAAAATAAAATAATATCAAATTTTCCCTATTTATTCTCTCAAAAGTTAAAAACATATATGTGTTGTTCGACTGGACCAAATTAGGGTCCCTCCGAATCTTTGTTGGAATTTCTTTGACAAATTTAAAGTTGGAATCTAGTAATTTAGGATAATGATCAGCATATTTAATATGTAGTTATGAAGTCAATTTTGACCCTAAAATTTGTAAAATTTGAGACAATATTTAGAATATACACATAAATTTGGGAATTGATATTAAAAAAAGTAATTTAATTCCAAATCTATGTGAAATATTGGGACACATACTAGACGACTAATATAATAACTTTAACTACAAAAGTTTAAAATTTTTATAAAAATCCAATCGTTGAGTTAAATCAAAAATAATAATTTTGTTTTTTTATTTAAAACAAAATACTTCAATATGATCAATCAAAGATTTCAAAAGGACACTAAAAACATAAATGTATTCCCCACTGATTATAGAGAAACCCAAATCCTTTCTCATTTAAAACTTCTTTATAGACTACAAATATCTAGAAACCCAAAATTACTCTTTCATGAATTCTAAATTAAATAATTACTTTTGATGAATATGTATATAAAATTATCCACCTTTATTAATTACAATAAAATTAAAATTTAACCTTTATATAGGAAGAAAAGTATTAAACAATGTTAAGAGAGTAAACATAACAATTTCATATCATTAGTAGATAGAAAGTTTAACTACATTGATATTTGACGAGATTAGTTGCGATTCTTCTCATATTCATTCAAAGTGGCTAGCATTTCATCCGTAAGAGTAACACTGGTGCCGGGATAATATGATTTTGTTTCTTCCCAAGTGAGATCAGAAAACTGATTGAGGCCAGCCGTGTGACTATACTTTTTCATTTTATTGTGTTCAGTCATCTTGGAATAACAATCCGCAAACAATTTGAACCTGTACTTCTTTTCATCCTCTGAAGAGTATGTTTTGCCGTATTTCTTGCACCAATTTTCAAAGATTTCACCGATATCCGAAGCAGATTCCTTATATTACCAATTAAAAATACATATAAGTAACTCATGATGTAACTCATATAATATTTCATCAAAGAAAGTGAATCACAAAATTAGTACTTCAGTTGCATAATATATGAAGAAAAATTAATATATCATATAATTTGATAGAAGAGACAAATGTTTTATTAAAATATATTTTATGTCTCAAGGGATTTATCGCAAAAAAAATTAATCTTACTCTTACGAAATATTAACCAATATATTATGATTGAAGTTTGTTGGGTGTATTGAATAACATACCTTGTTTACTTCCATTAAAAAAGAGAGAAAACCTTGAACTGTACAAACTCTGAAATTGAGTAATTCAACAAGTTGTCGGAATGTTTATTATGAGAAAATATAAGGTTACAAATAGGGTATTTATAGTACACATTGAATCAAAGTCTCACAAATATGTATCAATCAAATATCCATGTATTAATTGTCATCCATTATACCATTAATGAATTAATTGTGTTGGAAAATAAATTATGATATTATGATAATTGATTTTGTTTTATATTACAATATAATTTAGAACAAAAAGGGATTTTATATTAATTTGTATCAAGTATTGAAATGAATTTCCAGAAAATTTCATATTATTATTTTAATATTATATAAATTTTATCATTAATAATATATCAAATTTACCCAAAAAATTTATAATTATTTATGACGACACAAGTAAAGTTGTGGAATTTTTATTTAAGAAGGAAGTCACTCTGATTTACTTTAAATTGTTAAAAAGTTATTCAAATTATTTAAAAAATAAATAGTTTTCAAAAAATCCTTAACTAACACACTCTTTAATATCAGATACAATCTATCTCCAATTCTCCTTTCGATTGGTAAACATATTATTAAAGATTAAGAACCTTGTTTATACCTTTACAAATGATTAAAACCTAGTTTTCTCTATTTTACCTCACAAACTGTTACTTAATTTAGGCTTAATTGCAACTTTACTCCCTCTATTTTGTCTTTTTTTTTTTTGATACCTCTATTTTATAAGCCATAATTTTAGTCTCCTTTTTATGTTTGATGTTCAATTTTCTTCCCGCTATTTTGTTTTTTATGCAAATTTAGTCCGTATTTTGGTCGCTTTTTCAACAGAAAGCTCAGAAGGTGACCAAAGTCGGGGTTTTAAAAACAGGGGGAACCAAAATTGAAAAAAAAAAAGGACAAAATAGGCGGATCAGGGTTGCAATTAAGCCTTTAATTTATTTTTAAAAATATTATTTAGAATTCCTCCATATCTTCAAAATTCAATCAAAACCAAAACCTTTCTTATTTTGGCTTTCAAAATCTTATTTTAGCTATTTCACAAAAGCAAACAAAATGGAATCCCTTGAAGTATAAAATTCCAAAAAGTTATCTCTGATTTTTTAAAAATTTAACAAATCAAATCTTACTTATTTTGCCTCTTAAAATCTTATTTAAGTTATTTCATAAAAAGTATTTTGAAACCATCCGTATATAATTTTCTAAAAAATACTCTACAAAATTGGGAAAAATGAATTAAAACCAATCTTTTCGTAAAGCCCGCAAAGTATTTTAGCCCATTTCATTAAGGATATAAGAATCATGAATTAAGTTGTTTTTTCAGATTAATAAAATATATTTCAAAATCTTATTTAAGATATTTCCTTTTCTTTTAAAAGAATCGCTTTAAATATAAGTTCTAAATTAAAATCTCTACAAATCTTAAAAAATAAAATAATATCAAATTTTCCCTATTTATTCTCTCAAAAGTTAAAAACATATATGTGTTGTTCGACTGGACCAAATTAGGGTCCCTCCGAATCTTTGTTGGAATTTCTTTGACAAATTTAAAGTTGGAATCTAGTAATTTAGGATAATGATCAGCATATTTAATATGTAGTTATGAAGTCAATTTTGACCCTAAAATTTGTAAAATTTGAGACAATATTTAGAATATACACATAAATTTGGGAATTGTTATTAAAAAAAGTAATTTAATTCCAAATCTATGTGAAATATTGGGACACATACTAGACGACTAATATAATAACTTTAACTACAAAAGTTTAAAATTTTTATAAAAATCCAATCGTTGAGTTAAATCAAAAATAATAATTTTGTTTTTTTATTTAAAACAAAATACTTCAATATGATCAATCAAAGATTTCAAAAGGACACTAAAAACATAAATGTATTCCCCACTGATTATAGAGAAACCCAAATCCTTTCTCATTTAAAACTTCTTTATAGACTACAAATATCTAGAAACCCAAAATTACTCTTTCATGAATTCTAAATTAAATAATTACTTTTGATGAATATGTATATAAAATTATCCACCTTTATTAATTACAATAAAATTAAAATTTAACCTTTATATAGGAAGAAAAGTATTAAACAATGTTAAGAGAGTAAACATAACAATTTCATATCATTAGTAGATAGAAAGTTTAACTACATTGATATTTGACGAGATTAGTTGCGATTCTTCTCATATTCATTCAAAGTGGCTAGCATTTCATCCGTAAGAGTAACACTGGTGCCGGGATAATATGATTTTGTTTCTTCCCAAGTGAGATCAGAAAACTGATTGAGGCCAGCCGTGTGACTATACTTTTTCATTTTATTGTGTTCAGTCATCTTGGAATAACAATCCGCAAACAATTTGAACCTGTACTTCTTTTCATCCTCTGAAGAGTATGTTTTGCCGTATTTCTTGCACCAATTTTCAAAGATTTCACCGATATCCGAAGCAGATTCCTTATATTACCAATTAAAAATACATATAAGTAACTCATGATGTAACTCATATAATATTTCAACAAAGAAAGTGAATCACAAAATTAGTACTTCAGTTGCATAATATATGAAGAAAAATTAATATATCATATAATTTGATAGAAGAGACAAATGTTTTATTAAAATATATTTTATGTCTCAAGGGATTTATCGCAAAAAAAATTAATTTTACTCTTACGAAATATTAACCAATATATTATGATTGAAGTTTGTTGGGTGTATTGAATAACATACCTTGTTTACTTCCATTAAAAAAGAGAGAAAACCTTGAACTGTACAAACTCTGAAATTGAGTAATTCAACAAGTTGTCGGAATGTTTATTATGAGAAAATATAAGGTTACAAATAGGGTATTTATCATACACATTGAATCAAAGTCTCACAAATATGTATCAATCAAATATCCATGTATTAATTGTCATCCATTATACCATTAATGAATTAATTGTGTTGGAAAATAAATTATGATATTATGATAATTGATTTTGTTTTATATTACAATATAATTTAGAACAAAAAGGGATTTTATATTAATTTGTATCAAGTATTGAAATGAATTTCCAGAAAATTTCATATTATTATTTTAATATTATATAAATTTTATCATTAATAATATATCAAATTTACCCAAAAAATTTATAATTATTTATGACGACACAAGTAAAGTTGTGGAATTTTTATTTAAGAAGGAAGTCACTCTGATTTACTTTAAATTGTTAAAAAGTTATTCAAATTATTTAAAAAATAAATAGTTTTCAAAAAATCCTTAACTAACACACTCTTTAATATCAGATACAATCTATCTCCAATTCTCCTTTCGATTGGTAAACATATTATTAAAGATTAAGAACCTTGTTTATACCTTTACAAATGATTAAAACCTAGTTTTCTCTATTTTACCTCACAAACCGTTACTTAATTTAGGCTTAATTGCAACTTTACTCCCTCTATTTTGTCTTTTTCTTGATTTTGATACCTCTATTTTATAAGCCATAATTTTAGTCTCCTGTTTAAGTTTGATGTTCAATTTTCTTCCCGCTATTTTGTTTTTTATGCAAATTTAGTCCGTATTTTGGTCGCTTTTTCAACAGAAAGCTCAGAAGGTGACCAAAATCGGGGTTTTAAAAACAGGGGGAACCAAAATTGAAAAAAAAAGGACAAAATAGGCGGATCAGGGTTGCAATTAAGCCTTTAATTTATTTTTAAAAATATTATTTAGAATTCCTCCATATCTTCAAAATTCAATCAAAACCAAAACCTTTCTTATTTTGGCTTTCAAAATCTTATTTTAGCTATTTCACAAAAGCAAACAAAATGGAATCCCTTGAAGTATAAAATTCCAAAAAGTTATCTCTGATTTTTTAAAAATTTAACAAATCAAATCTTACTTATTTTGCCTCTTAAAATCTTATTTAAGTTATTTCATAAAAAGTATTTTCAAACCATCCGTATATAATTTTCTAAAAAATACTCTACAAAATTGGGAAAAATGAATTAAAACCAATCTTTTCGTAAAGCCCGCAAAGTATTTTAGCCCATTTCATTAAGGATATAAGAATCATGAATTAAGTTGTTTTTTCAGATTAATAAAATATATTTCAAAATCTTATTTAAGATATTTCCTTTTCTTTTAAAAGAATCGCTTTAAATATAAGTTCTAAATTAAAATCTCTACAAATCTTAAAAAATAAAATAATATCAAATTTTCCCTATTTATTCTCTCAAAAGTTAAAAACATATATGTGTTGTTCGACTGGACCAAATTAGGGTCCCTCCGAATCTTTGTTGGAATTTCTTTGACAAATTTAAAGTTGGAATCTAGTAATTTAGGATAATGATCAGCATATTTAATATGTAGTTATGAAGTCAATTTTGACCCTAAAATTTGTAAAATTTGAGACAATATTTAGAATATACACATAAATTTGGGAATTGTTATTAAAAAAAGTAATTTAATTCCAAATCTATGTGAAATATTGGGACACATACTAGACGACTAATATAATAACTTTAACTACAAAAGTTTAAAATTTTTATAAAAATCCAATCGTTGAGTTAAATCAAAAATAATAATTTTGTTTTTTTATTTAAAACAAAATACTTCAATATGATCAATCAAATATTTCAAAAGGACACTAAAAACATAAATGTATTCCCCACTGATTATAGAGAAACCCAAATCCTTTCTCATTCAAAACTTCTTTATAGACTACAAATATCTAGAAACCCAAAATTACTCTTTCATGAATTCTAAATTAAATAATTACTTTTGATGAATATGTATATAAAATTATCCACCTTTATTAATTACAATAAAATTAAAATTTAACCTTTATATAGGAAGAAAAGTATTAAACAATGTTAAGAGAGTAAACATAACAATTTCATATCATTAGTAGATAGAAAGTTTAACTACATTGATATTTGACGAGATTAGTTGCGATTCTTCTCATATTCATTCAAAGTGGCTAGCATTTCATCCGTAAGAGTAACACTGGTGCCGGGATAATATGATTTTGTTTCTTCCCAAGTGAGATCAGAAAACTGATTGAGGCCAGCCGTGTGACTATACTTTTTCATTTTATTGTGTTCAGTCATCTTGGAATAACAATCCGCAAACAATTTGAACCTGTACTTCTTTTCATCCTCTGAAGAGTATGTTTTGCCGTATTTCTTGCACCAATTTTCAAAGATTTCACCGATATCCGAAGCAGATTCCTTATATTACCAATTAAAAATACATATAAGTAACTCATGATGTAACTCATATAATATTTCAACAAAGAAAGTGAATCACAAAATTAGTACTTCAGTTGCATAATATATGAAGAAAAATTAATATATCATATAATTTGATAGAAGAGACAAATGTTTTATTAAAATATATTTTATGTCTCAAGGGATTTATCGCAAAAAAAATTAATTTTACTCTTACGAAATATTAACCAATATATTATGATTGAAGTTTGTTGGGTGTATTGAATAACATACCTTGTTTACTTCCATTAAAAAAGAGAGAAAACCTTGAACTGTACAAACTCTGAAATTGAGTAATTCAACAAGTTGTCGGAATGTTTATTATGAGAAAATATAAGGTTACAAATAGGGTATTTATCATACACATTGAATCAAAGTCTCACAAATATGTATCAATCAAATATCCATGTATTAATTGTCATCCATTATACCATTAATGAATTAATTGTGTTGGAAAATAAATTATGATATTATGATAATTGATTTTGTTTTATATTACAATATAATTTAGAACAAAAAGGGATTTTATATTAATTTGTATCAAGTATTGAAATGAATTTCCAGAAAATTTCACATTATTATTTTAATATTATATAAATTTTATCATTAATAATATATCAAATTTACCCAAAAAATTTATAGTTATTTATGACGACACAAGTAAAGTTGTGGAATTTTTATTTAAGAAGGAAGTCACTCTGATTTACTTTAAATTTGTTAAAAAGTTATTCAAATTATTTAAAAAATAAATAGTTTTCAAAAAATCCTTAACTAACACACTCTTTAATATCAGATACAATCTATCTCCAATTCTCCTTTCGATTGGTAAACATATTATTAAAGATTAAGAACCTTGTTTATACCTTTACAAATAATTAAAACCTAGTTTTCTCTATTTTACCTCACAAACCGTTACTTAATTTAGGCTTAATTGCAACTTTACTCCGTCTATTTTGTCTTTTTCTTGATTTTGATACCTCTATTTTATAAGCCATAATTTTAGTCTCCTGTTTAAGTTTGATGTTCAATTTTCTTCCCGCTATTTTGTTTTTTATGCAAATTTAGTCCGTATTTTGGTCGCTTTTTCAACAGAAAGCTCAGAAGGTGACCAAAATCGGGGTTTTAAAAACATGGGGAACCAAAATTGAAAAAAAATGGACAAAATAGGCGGATCAGGGTTGCAATTAAGCCTTTAATTTATTTTTAAAAATATTATTTAGAATTCCTCCATATCTTCAAAATTCAATCAAAACCAAAACCTTT
This sequence comes from Vicia villosa, assembly GCF_029867415.1. Lineage (NCBI taxonomy): Eukaryota > Viridiplantae > Streptophyta > Magnoliopsida > Fabales > Fabaceae > Vicia > Vicia villosa. The sequence continues at coordinate 23,473,150 of NC_081183.1, read as the reverse complement.
CTTATTTTGGCTTTCAAAATCTTATTTTAGCTATTTCACAAAAGCAAACAAAATGGAATCCCTTGAAGTATAAAATTCCAAAAAGTTATCTCTGATTTTTTAAAAATTTAACAAATCAAATCTTACTTATTTTGCCTCTTAAAATCTTATTTAAGTTATTTCATAAAAAGTATTTTCAAACCATCCGTATATAATTTTCTAAAAAATACTCTACAAAATTGGGAAAAATGAATTAAAACCAATCTTTTCGTAAAGCCCGCAAAGTATTTTAGCCCATTTCATTAAGGATATAAGAATCATGAATTAAGTTGTTTTTTCAGATTAATAAAATATATTTCAAAATCTTATTTAAGATATTTCCTTTTCTTTTAAAAGAATCGCTTTAAATATAAGTTCTAAATTAAAATCTCTACAAATCTTAAAAAATAAAATAATATCAAATTTTCCCTATTTATTCTCTCAAAAGTTAAAAACATATATGTGTTGTTCGACTGGACCAAATTAGGGTCCCTCCGAATCTTTGTTGGAATTTCTTTGACAAATTTAAAGTTGGAATCTAGTAATTTAGGATAATGATCAGCATATTTAATATGTAGGTATGAAGTCAATTTTGACCCTAAAATTTGTAAAATTTGAGACAATATTTAGAATATACACATAAATTTGGGAATTGTTATTAAAAAAAGTAATTTAATTCCAAATCTATGTGAAATATTGGGACACATACTAGACGACTAATATAATAACTTTAACTACAAAAGTTTAAAATTTTTATAAAAATCCAATCGTTGAGTTAAATCAAAAATAATAATTTTGTTTTTTTATTTAAAACAAAATACTTCAATATGATCAATCAAATATTTAAAAAGGACACTAAAAACATAAATGTATTCCCCACTGATTATAGAGAAACCCAAATCCTTTCTCATTCAAAACTTCTTTATAGACTACAAATATCTAGAAACCCAAAATTACTCTTTCATGAATTCTAAATTAAATAATTACTTTTGATGAATATGTATATAAAATTATCCACCTTTATTAATTACAATAAAATTAAAATTTAACCTTTATATAGGAAGAAAAGTATTAAACAATGTT